>NW_028327196.1:711416-1067124 GCF_987537825.1 Furipterus horrens | reverse complement strand
ATCGGTAAGAGCGATTCCTGAATTAGTGTATGTTACCTGTTACTGTCAAACAACTGAATACAATAGACAATTTATGAATTTTGGCCTTGCATCTCTCGTATGTATCCTCCTCAAGAAATGGCATGAGGGATGAAGGTTTGGCTGCTGGTCTCCGCTAGAGAGGCAGTCACCTTCCTTCCCCCAGATATAATAAAGTGTCCTGGGTAAGTTTGTTCTGCTGTGGCCACGAGGCCTCTACTGGACAGAGCGACTTCCAACTGAGCCTCGGGGGGGGAGGGTGTGTGTGTGGCACCACCGCCATAACCTGCGAACACCAACCAAGGCTCAACTACAAGGGGAAGGTGTACTCAGCCCACACCGCTGGCACACCTCAAGTACCCTGCTTGGGTGATAGGGGAGGCTGTGGAATGGGACCTTATAGGACACGTACTACAGTAGGTCATGCTACCAAGAACCGGAGTCAAGGCAGTTCTACCTAGTACACAGAAACAAACACAGGGAGCCTGCTAAATTGAAGAGGCAAAGAAATATGGCCCACATGAAAAAACAGAACAAAACCCAGATAAAGAAATATATGAAATGTAGATAGCCAACCCATCAGATGCAGAGTTCAAAACACTGGTAATCAGAATGCTCAAAGGAATTATTGAGTAAAACCACAAAATAAATAAAAAGAAGTGAAGGTTATACAAAGTGAAATGAAGAAAAATATACAAGGAACCAACGGAGATAGGAAGAAGCCAGGATTCAATTCAGCAATGTGGAACAAAAGAAAGAAAGTAAGATGTGCCCAAAACAGAAAGGAGAACCAAGAATCGAACATCTAGGACAACTTTAAACATACCAACATCTGAATCCTAGCGGTGCCAGAAGAAGAGAAAGAGCAAGAGACAGAAAACGTATTTGAAAAAATGAAAACTAACTTCCCAAATTTGGTCCAGGAAATAGAAGTACAAGTCCAGGAAGCAAAGAGAGTCCCAAACAAGCTAGACCGAAAGCAGACCACACCAAGACACATCATAATTAAAATGCCAAAGGTGGAAGATAAAGAGAGAATCTTAAAGGCAATGATAGAAAATAACAGAGTTACCTACAAAGGAGTTCCCATAAAACTATTGTGGGCAAACACTCCTCATGGTTTCAGGAATTGTAGACCCGGCCCCAGCATGACGAGCCGCCAGCATCCTGGCCGCTCTTGTCTCTATGTCTCAACATAAGGCCGCACGCGGAATGTCACTGTCAACCACTCAGAGGGTGGCCATGGGAATTAGATCAAAGAGCGCTCCTCATGCTCATTATGCTTTAGAACTTGCTCTGCTTTTCTTATCAGCAATGTGGTGTAAGCTATCTTTAGCAGGGAGTCTATGGGACCCTGCAACTGGTCCAAACGTTTTATAGACCTTGACTCTGATCGGTAAGAGCGATTCCTGAATTAGTGTATGTTATCTGTTACTGTCAAACAACTGAATACAATAGACAATTTATGAATTTTAGCCTTGCATCTCTCATATGTATCCTCCTCAAGAAAAGACATGAGGGATGAAGGTTTGGCTGCTGGTCTCCGCTAGAGAGGCAGTCACCTTCCTTCCCCCAGATATAATAAAGTGTCCTGGGTAAGTTTGTTCTGCTGTGGCCACGAGGCCTCTACTGGACAGAGCGACTTCCAACTGAGCCTCGGGAGGGGGTCTGTGTGTGTGTGTGTGTGGCACCACCGCCATAACCTGCGAACACCAACCAAGGCTCAACTACAAGGGGAAGGTGTACTCAGCCCACACCGCTGGCACACCTCAAGTACCCAGCTTGGGTGATAGAGGAGGCTGTGGAATGGGACCTTATAGGACACGTACTACAGTAGGTCATGCTACCAAGAACCGGAGTCAAGGCAGTTCTACCTAGTACACAGAAACAAACACAGGGAGCCTGCTAAATTGAAGAGGCAAAGAAATATGGCCCACATGAAAAAACAGAACAAAGCCCAGATAAAGAAATATATGAAATGTAGATAGCCAACCCATCAGATGCAGAGTTCAAAACACTGGTAATCAGAATGCTCAAAGGAATTATTGAGTAAAACCACAAAATAAATAAAAAGAAGTGAAGGTTATACAAAGTGAAATGAAGAAAAATATACAAGGAACCAACGGAGATAGGAAGAAGCCAGGATTCAATTCAGGAATGTGGAACAAAAGAAAGAAAGAAACATGTGCCCAAAACAGAAAGGAGAACCAAGAATCGAACATCTAGGACAACTTTAAATATACCAACATCTGAATCCTAGCGGTGCCAGAAGAAGAGAAAGAGCAAGAGACTGAAAACGTATTTGAAAAAATGAAAACTAACTTCCCAAATTTGGCCCAGGAAATAGACGTACAAGTTCAGGAAGCAAAGAGAGTCCCAAACAAGCTAGACCCAAAGAAGACCACACCAAGACACATCATAATTAAAATGCCAAAGGTGGAAGATAAAGAGAGAATCTTAAAGGCAACGATAGAAAATAACAGAGTTACCTACAAAGGAGTTCCCATAAAACTATTGTGGGCAAACACTCCTCATGGTTTCAGGAATTGTAGACCCGACCCCAGCATGACGAGCCACCAGCATCCTGGCTGCTCTTGTCTCTATGTCTCAACATAAGGCCGCACGCGGAATGTCACTGTCAACCACTCAGAGGGTGGACACGGGAATTAGATCAAAGAGCGCTCCTCATGCTCATTATGCTTTAGAACTTGCTCTGCTTTTCTTATCAGCAATGTGGTGTAAGCTATCTTTAGCAGGGAGTCTATGGGACCCTGCAACTGGTCCAAACGTTTTATAGACCTTGACTCTGATCGGTAAGAGCGATTCCTGAATTAGTGTATGTTACCTGTTACTGTCAAACAACTGAATACAATAGACAATTTATGAATTTTGGCCTTGCATCTCTCGTATGTATCCTCCTCAAGAAAAGACATGAGGGATGAAGGTTTGGCTGCTGGTCTCAGCTAGAGAGGCAGTCACCTTCCTTCCCCCAGATATAATAAAGTGTCCTGGGTAAGTTTGTTCTGCTGTGGCCACGTGGCCTCTACTGGACAGAGCGACTTCCAACTGAGCCTCGGGGGGGAGGTTGTGTGTGTGGCACCACCGCCATAACCTGCCAACACCAACCAAGGCTCAACTACAAGGGGAAGGTGTACTCAGCCCACACCGCTGGCACACCTCAAGTACCCAGCTTGGGTGATAGGGGAGGCTGTGGAATGGGACCCTATAGGACACGTACTACAGTAGGCCATGCTACCAAGACACGGAGTCAAGGCAGTTCTACCTAGTACACAGAAACAAACACAGGGAGGCTGCTAAGTTGAAGAGGCAAAGAAATATGGCCCACAGGAAAGAACAGAATAAAACCCAGATAAAGAAATATATGAAATGTAGATAGCCAACCCATCAGATGCGGAGTTCAAAACACTGGTAATCAGAATGTTCAAAGAAATTATTGAGTAAAACCACAAAATAAATTAAAAAAAGTGAAGGTTATACAAAGTGAAATGAAGAAAAATATACAAGGAACCAACGGAGATAGGAAGAAGCCAGGATTCAATTCAGCAATGTGGAACAAAAGAAAGAAATAAACATGTGCCCAAAACAGAAAGGAAAAACAAGAATCGAACATCTAGGACAACTTTAAACATACCAACATCTGAATCCTAGCGGTGCCAGAAGGAGAAGAGAAAGAGCAAGAGACTGAAAACGTATTTGAAAAAATGAAAACTAACTTCCCAAATTTGGCCCAGAAAATAGACGTACAAGTCCAGGAAGCAAAGAGACTCCCAAACAAGCTAGACCCAAAGAAGACCACACCAAGACACATCATAATTAAAATGCCAAAGGTGGAAGATAAAGAGAGAATCTTAAAGGCAATGATAGAAAATAACAGAGTTACCTACAAAGGAGTTCCCATAAAACTATTGTGGGCAAACACTCCTCATGGATTCAGGAATTGTAGACCCGGCCCCAGCATGACGAGCCACCAGCATCCTGGCTGCTCTTGTCTCTATGTCTCAACATAAGGCCGCACGCGGAATGTCACTGTCAACCACTCAGAGGGTGGACACGGGAATTAGATCAAAGAGCGCTCCTCATGCTCATTATGCTTTAGAACTTGCTCTGCTTTTCTTATCAGCAATGTGGTGTAAGCTATCTTTAGCAGGGAGTCTATGGGACCCTGCAACTGGTCCAAACGTTTTATAGACCTTGACTCTGATCGGTAAGAGCGATTCCTGAATTAGTGTATGTTACCTGATACTGTCAAACAACTGAATACAATAGACAATTTATGAATTTTGGCCTTGCATCTCTCGTATGTATCCTCCTCAAGAAATGGCATGAGGGATGAAGGTTTGGCTGCTGGTCTCCGCTAGAGAGGCAGTCACCTTCCTTCCCCCAGATATAATAAAGTGTCCTGGGTAAGTTTGTTCTGCTGTGGCCACGAGGCCTCTACTGGACAGAGCGACTTCCAACTGATCCTCCGGGGGGGAGGGTGTGTGTGTGGCACCACCGCCATAACCTGCCAACACCAACCAAGGCTCAACTACAAGGGAAAGGTGTACTCAGCCCACACCGCTGGCACACCTCAAGTACCCAGCTTGGGTGATAGGGGAGGCTGTGGAATGGGACCCTATAGGACACGTACTACAGTAGGCCATGCTACCAAGACACGGAGTCAAGGCAGTTCTACCTAGTACACAGAAACAAACACAGGGAGGCTGCTAAGTTGAAGAGGCAAAGAAAAATGGCCCACATGAAAGAACAGAACAAAACCCAGATAAAGAAATATATGAAATGTAGATAGCCAACCCATCAGATGCGGAGTTCAAAACACTGGTAATCAGAATGCTCAAAGAAATTATTGAGTAAAACCACAAAATAAATTAAAAAAAGTGAAGGTTATACAAAGTGAAATGAAGAAAAATATACAAGGAACCAACGGAGATAGGAAGAAGCCAGGATTCAATTCAGCAATGTGGAACAAAAGATAGAAATAAACATGTGCCCAAAACAGAAAGGAGAACCAAGAATCGAACATCTAGGACAACTTTAAACATACCAACATCTGAATCCTAGCGGTGCCAGAAGAAGAGAAAGAGCAAGAGACTGAAAACATATTTGAAAAAATGAAAACTAACTTCCCAAATTTGGCCCAGGAAATAGACGTACAAGTCCAGGAAGCAAAGAGAGTCCCAAACAAGCTAGACCCAAAGAAGACCACACCAAGACACATCATAATTAAAATGCCAAAGGTGGAAGATAAAGAGAGAATCTTAAAGGCAACGATAGAAAATAACAGAGTTACCTACAAAGGAGTTCCCATAAAACTATTGTGGGCAAACACTCCTCATGGTTTCAGGAATTGTAGACCCGACCCCAGCATGACGAGCCGCCAGCATCCTGGCTGCTCTTGTCTCTATGTCTCAACATAAGGCCGCACGCGGAATGTCACTGTCAACCACTCAGAGGGTGGACACGGGAATTAGATCAAAGAGCGCTCCTCATGCTCATTATGCTTTAGAACTTGCTCTGCTTTTCTTATCAGCAATGTGGTGTAAGCTATCTTTAGCAGGGAGTCTATGGGACCCTGCAACTGGTCCAAACGTTTTATAGACCTTGACTCTGATCGGTAAGAGCGATTCCTGAATTAGTGTATGTTACCTGTTACTGTCAAACAACTGAATACAATAGACAATTTATGAATTTTGGCCTTGCATCTCTCGTATGTATCCTCCTCAAGAAATGGCATGAGGGATGAAGGTTTGGCTGCTGGTCTCCGCTAGAGAGGCAGTCACCTTCCTTCCCCCAGATATAATAAAGTGTCCTGGGTAAGTTTGTTCTGCTGTGGCCACGAGGCCTCTACTGGACAGAGCGACTTCCAACTGAGCCTCGGGGGGGGAGGGTGTGTGTGTGGCACCACCGCCATAACCTGCCAAAACCAACCAAGGCTCAACTACAAGGGGAAGGTGTACTCAGCCCACACCGCTGGCACACCTCAAGTACCCAGCTTGGGTGATAGGGGAGGCTGTGGAATGGGACCCTATAGGACACGTACTACAGTAGGCCATGCTACCAAGACACGGAGTCAAGGCAGTTCTACCTAGTACACAGAAACAAACACAGGGAGGCTGCTAAGTTGAAGAGGCAAAGAAATATGGCCCACATGAAAGAACAGAACAAAACCCAGATAAAGAAATATATGAAATGTAGATAGCCAACCCATCAGATGCGGAGTTCAAAACACTGGTAATCAGAATGCTCAAAGAAATTATTGAGTAAAACCACAAAATAAATTTAAAAAAGTGAAGGTTATACAAAGTGAAATGAAGAAAAATATACAAGGAACCAACGGAGATAGGAAGAAGCCAGGATTCAATTCAGCAATGTGGAACAAAAGAAAGAAATAAACATGTGCCCAAAACAGAAAGGAAAAACAAGAATCGAACATCTAGGACAACTTTAAACATACCAACATCTGAATCCTAGCGGTGCCAGAAGGAGAAGAGAAAGAGCAAGAGACTGAAAACGTATTTGAAAAAATGAAAACTAACTTCCCAAATTTGGCCCAGGAAATAGACGTACAAGTCCAGGAAGCAAAGAGACTCCCAAACAAGCTAGACCCAAAGAAGACCACACCAAGACACATCATAATTAAAATGCCAAAGGTGGAAGATAAAGAGAGAATCTTAAAGGCAACGATAGAAAATAACAGAGTTACCTACAAAGGAGTTCCCATAAAACTATTGTGGGCAAACACTCCTCATGGTTTCAGGAATTGTAGACCCGGCCCCAGCATGACGAGCCGCCAGCATCCTGGCCGCTCTTGTCTCTATGTCTCAACATAAGGCCGCACGCGGAATGTCACTGTCAACCACTCAGAGGGTGGACACGGGAATTAGATCAAAGAGCGCTCCTCATGCTCATTATGCTTTAGAACTTGCTCTGCTTTTCTTATCAGCAATGTGGTGTAAGCTATCTTTAGCAGGGAGTCTATGGGACCCTGCAACTGGTCCAAACGTTTTATAGACCTTGACTCTGATCGGTAAGAGCGATTCCTGAATTAGTGTATGTTACCTGTTACTGTCAAACAACTGAATACAATAGACAATTTATGAATTTTGGCCTTGCATCTCTCGTATGTATCCTCCTCAAGAAATGGCATGAGGGATGAAGGTTTGGCTGCTGGTCTCCGCTAGAGAGGCAGTCACCTTCCTTCCCCCAGATATAATAAAGTGTCCTGGGTAAGTTTGTTCTGCTGTGGCCACGAGGCCTCTACTGGACAGAGCGACTTCCAACTGAGCCTCGGGGGGGGAGGGTGTGTGTGTGGCACCACCGCCATAACCTGCCAAAACCAACCAAGGCTCAACTACAAGGGGAAGGTGTACTCAGCCCACACCGCTGGCACACCTCAAGTACCCAGCTTGGGTGATAGGGGAGGCTGTGGAATGGGACCCTATAGGACACGTACTACAGTAGGCCATGCTACCAAGACACGGAGTCAAGGCAGTTCTACCTAGTACACAGAAACAAACACAGGGAGGCTGCTAAGTTGAAGAGGCAAAGAAATATGGCCCACATGAAAGAACAGAACAAAACCCAGATAAAGAAATATATGAAATGTAGATAGCCAACCCATCAGATGCGGAGTTCAAAACACTGGTAATCAGAATGCTCAAAGAAATTATTGAGTAAAACCACAAAATAAATAAAAAAAAGTGAAGGTTATACAAAGTGAAATGAAGAAAAATATACAAGGAACCAACGGAGATAGGAAGAAGCCAGGATTCAATTCAGCAATGTGGAACAAAAGAAAGAAATAAACATGTGCCCAAAACAGAAAGGAAAAACAAGAATCGAACATCTAGGACAACTTTAAACATACCAACATCTGAATCCTAGCGGTGCCAGAAGGAGAAGAGAAAGAGCAAGAGACTGAAAACGTATTTGAAAAAATGAAAACTAACTTCCCAAATTTGGCCCAGGAAATAGACGTACAAGTCCAGGAAGCAAAGAGACTCCCAAACAAGCTAGACCCAAAGAAGACCACACCAAGACACATCATAATTAAAATGCCAAAGGTGGAAGATAAAGAGAGAATCTTAAAGGCAACGATAGAAAATAACAGAGTTACCTACAAAGGAGTTCCCATAAAACTATTGTGGGCAAACACTCCTCATGGTTTCAGGAATTGTAGACCCGGCCCCAGCATGACGAGCCACCAGCATCCTGGCCGCTCTTGTCTCTATGTCTCAACATAAGGCCGCACGCGGAATGTCACTGTCAACCACTCAGAGGGTGGACACGGGAATTAGATCAAAGAGCGCTCCTCATGCTCATTATGCTTTAGAACTTGCTCTGCTTTTCTTATCAGCAATGTGGTGTAAGCTATCTTTAGCAGGGAGTCTATGGGACCCTGCAACTGGTCCAAACGTTTTATAGACCTTGATTCTGATCGGTAAGAGCGATTCCTGAATTAGTGTATGTTACCTGATACTGTCAAACAACTGAATACAATAGACAATTTATGAATTTTGGCCTTGCATCTCTCGTATGTATCTTCCTCAAGAAATGGCATGAGGGATGAAGGTTTGGCTGCTGGTCTCCGCTAGAGAGGCAGTCACCTTCCTTCCCCCAGATATAATAAAGTGTCCTGGGTAAGTTTGTTCTGCTGTGGCCACGAGGCCTCTACTGGACAGAGCGACTTCCAACTGATCCTCCGGGGGGGAGGGTGTGTGTGTGGCACCACCGCCATAACCTGCCAACACCAACCAAGGCTCAACTACAAGGGAAAGGTGTACTCAGCCCACACCGCTGGCACACCTCAAGTACCCAGCTTGGGTGATAGGGGAGGCTGTGGAATGGGACCCTATAGGACACGTACTACAGTAGGCCATGCTACCAAGACACGGAGTCAAGGCAGTTCTACCTAGTACACAGAAACAAACACAGGGAGGCTGCTAAGTTGAAGAGGCAAAGAAAAATGGCCCACATGAAAGAACAGAACAAAACCCAGATAAAGAAATATATGAAATGTAGATAGCCAACCCATCAGATGCGGAGTTCAAAACACTGGTAATCAGAATGCTCAAAGAAATTATTGAGTAAAACCACAAAATAAATAAAAAAAAGTGAAGGTTATACAAAGTGAAATGAAGAAAAATATACAAGGAACCAACGGAGATAGGAAGAAGCCAGGATTCAATTCAGCAATGTGGAACAAAAGATAGAAATAAACATGTGCCCAAAACAGAAAGGAGAACCAAGAATCGAACATCTAGGACAACTTTAAACATACCAACATCTGAATCCTAGCGGTGCCAGAAGAAGAGAAAGAGCAAGAGACTGAAAACATATTTGAAAAAATGAAAACTAACTTCCCAAATTTGGCCCAGGAAATAGACGTACAAGTCCAGGAAGCAAAGAGAGTCCCAAACAAGCTAGACCCAAAGAAGACCACACCAAGACACATCATAATTAAAATGCCAAAGGTGGAAGATAAAGAGAGAATCTTAAAGGCAACGATAGAAAATAACAGAGTTACCTACAAAGGAGTTCCCATAAAACTATTGTGGGCAAACACTCCTCATGGTTTCAGGAATTGTAGACCCGACCCCAGCATGACGAGCCGCCAGCATCCTGGCTGCTCTTGTCTCTATGTCTCAACATAAGGCCGCACGCGGAATGTCACTGTCAACCACTCAGAGGGTGGACACGGGAATTAGATCAAAGAGCGCTCCTCATGCTCATTATGCTTTAGAACTTGCTCTGCTTTTCTTATCAGCAATGTGGTGTAAGCTATCTTTAGCAGGGAGTCTATGGGACCCTGCAACTGGTCCAAACGTTTTATAGACCTTGACTCTGATCGGTAAGAGCGATTCCTGAATTAGTGTATGTTACCTGTTACTGTCAAACAACTGAATACAATAGACAATTTATGAATTTTGGCCTTGCATCTCTCGTATGTATCCTCCTCAAGAAATGGCATGAGGGATGAAGGTTTGGCTGCTGGTCTCCGCTAGAGAGGCAGTCACCTTCCTTCCCCCAGATATAATAAAGTGTCCTGGGTAAGTTTGTTCTGCTGTGGCCACGAGGCCTCTACTGGACAGAGCGACTTCCAACTGAGCCTCGGGGGGGGAGGGTGTGTGTGTGGCACCACCGCCATAACCTGCCAAAACCAACCAAGGCTCAACTACAAGGGGAAGGTGTACTCAGCCCACACCGCTGGCACACCTCAAGTACCCAGCTTGGGTGATAGGGGAGGCTGTGGAATGGGACCCTATAGGACACGTACTACAGTAGGCCATGCTACCAAGACACGGAGTCAAGGCAGTTCTACCTAGTACACAGAAACAAACACAGGGAGGCTGCTAAGTTGAAGAGGCAAAGAAATATGGCCCACATGAAAGAACAGAACAAAACCCAGATAAAGAAATATATGAAATGTAGATAGCCAACCCATCAGATGCGGAGTTCAAAACACTGGTAATCAGAATGCTCAAAGAAATTATTGAGTAAAACCACAAAATAAATTAAAAAAAGTGAAGGTTATACAAAGTGAAATGAAGAAAAATATACAAGGAACCAACGGAGATAGGAAGAAGCCAGGATTCAATTCAGCAATGTGGAACAAAAGAAAGAAATAAACATGTGCCCAAAACAGAAAGGAAAAACAAGAATCGAACATCTAGGACAACTTTAAACATACCAACATCTGAATCCTAGCGGTGCCAGAAGGAGAAGAGAAAGAGCAAGAGACTGAAAACGTATTTGAAAAAATGAAAACTAACTTCCCAAATTTGGTCCAGGAAATAGACGTACAAGTCCAGGAAGCAAAGAGAGTCCCAAACAAGCTAGACCGAAAGCAGACCACACCAAGAAACATCATAATTAAAATGCCAAAGGTGGAAGATAAAGAGAGAATCTTAAAGGCAATGATAGAAAATAACAAAGTTACCTACAAAGAAGTTCCCATAAAACTATTGTGGGCAAACACTCCTCATGGTTTCAGGAATTGTAGACCCAGCCCCAGCATGACGAGCCGCCAGCATCCTGGCCGCTCTTGTCTCTATGTCTCAACATAAGGCCGCACGCGGAATGTCACTGTCAACCACTCAAGGGTGGACACGGGAATTAGATCAAAGAGCGCTCCTCATGCTCATTATGCTTTAGAACTTGCTCTGCTTTTCTTATCAGCAATGCGGTGTAAGCTATCTTTAGCAGGGAGTCTATGGGACCCTGCAACTGGTCCAAACGTTTTATAGACCTTGACTCTGATCGGTAAGAGCGATTCCTGAATTAGTGTATGTTACCTGTTACTGTCAAACAACTGAATACAATAGACAATTTATGAATTTTGGCCTTGCATCTCTCGTATGTATCCTCCTCAAGAAATGGCATGAGGGATGAAGGTTTGGCTGCTGGTCTCAGCTAGAGAGGCAGTCACCTTCCTTCCCCCAGATATAATAAAGTGTCCTGGGTAAGTTTGTTCTGCTGTGGCCACGAGGCCTCTACTGGACAGAGCGACTTCCAACTGAGCCTCGGGGGGGGAGGGTGTGTGTGTGGCACCACCGCCATAACCTGCCAACACCAACCAAGGCTCAACTACAAGGGGAAGGTGTACTCAGCCCACACCGCTGGCACACCTCAAGTACCCAGCTTGGGTGATAGGGGAGGCTGTGGAATGGGACCCTATAGGACACGTACTACAGTAGGCCATGCTACCAAGACACGGAGTCAAGGCAGTTCTACCTAGTACACAGAAACAAACACAGGGAGGCTGCTAAGTTGAAGAGGCAAAGAAATATGGCCCACATGAAAGAACAGAACAAAACCCAGATAAAGAAATATATGAAATGTAGATAGCCAACCCATCAGATGCGGAGTTCAAAACACTGGTAATCAGAATGCTCAAAGAAATTATTGAGTAAAACCACAAAATAAATAAAAAGAAGTGAAGGTTATACAAAGTGAAATGAAGAAAAATATACAAGGAACCAACGGAGATAGGAAGAAGCCAGGATTCAATTCAGGAATGTGGAACAAAAGAAAAAAGAAACATGTGCCCAAAACAGAAAGGAGAACCAAGAATCGAACATCTAGGACAACTTTAAACATACCAACATCTGAATCCTAGCGGTGCCAGAAGAAGAGAAAGAGCAAGAGACTGAAAACATATTTGAAAAAATGAAAACTAACTTCCCAAATTTGGCCCAGGAAATAGACGTACAAGTCCAGGAAGCAAAGAGACTCCCAAACAAGCTAGACCCAAAGAAGACCACACCAAGACACATCATAATTAAAATGCCAAAGGTGGAAGATAAAGAGAGAATCTTAAAGGCAACGATAGAAAATAACAGAGTTACCTACAAAGGAGTTCCCATAAAACTATTGTGGGCAAACACTCCTCATGGTTTCAGGAATTGTAGACCCGGCCCCAGCATGACGGGCCACCAGCATCCTGGCCGCTCTTGTCTCTATGTCTCAACATAAGACCGCACGCGGAATGTCACTGTCAACCACTCAGAGGGTGGACACGGGAATTAGATCAAAGAGCGCTCCTCATGCTCATTATGCTTTAGAACATGCTCTGCTTTTCTTATCAGCAATGTGGTGTAAGCTATCTTTAGCAGGGAGTCTATGGGACCCTGCAACTGGTCCAAACGTTTTATAGACCTTGACTCTGATCGGTAAGAGCGATTCCTGAATTAGTGTATGTTACCTGATACTGTCAAACAACTGAATACAATAGACAATTTATGAATTTTGGCCTTGCATCTCTCGTATGTATCCTCCTCAAGAAATGGCATGAGGGATGAAGGTTTGGCTGCTGGTCTCCGCTAGAGAGGCAGTCACCTTCCTTCCCCCAGATATAATAAAGTGTCCTGGGTAAGTTTGTTCTGCTGTGGCCACGAGGCCTCTACTGGACAGAGCGACTTCCAACTGAGCCTCGGGGGGGGGAGGGTGTGTGTGTGGCACCACCGCCATAACCTGCCAACACCAACCAAGGCTCAACTACAAGGGGAAGGTGTACTCAGCCCACACCGCTGGCACACCTCAAGTACCCAGCTTGGGTGATAGGGGAGGCTGTGGAATGGGACCCTATAAGACACGTACTACAGTAGGCCATGCTACCAAGACACGGAGTCAAGGCAGTTCTACCTAGTACACAGAAACAAACACAGGGAGGCTGCTAAGTTGAAGAGGAAAAGAAAAATGGCCCACATGAAAGAACAGAACAAAACCCAGATAAAGAAATATATGAAATGTAGATAGCCAACCCATCAGATGCGGAGTTCAAAACACTGGTAATCAGAATGCTCAAAGAAATTATTGAGTAAAACCACAAAATAAATTTAAAAAAGTGAAGGTTATACAAAGTGAAATGAAGAAAAATATACAAGGAACCAACGGAGATAGGAAGAAGCCAGGATTCAATTCAGCAATGTGGAACAAAAGATAGAAATAAACATGTGCCCAAAACAGAAAGGAGAACCAAGAATCGAACATCTAGGACAACTTTAAACATACCAACATCTGAATCCTAGCGGTGCCAGAAGAAGAGAAAGAGCAAGAGACTGAAAACATATTTGAAAAAATGAAAACTAACTTCCCAAATTTGGCCCAGGAAATAGACGTACAAGTCCAGGAAGCAAAGAGACTCCCAAACAAGCTAGACCCAAAGAAGACCACACCAAGACACATCATAATTAAAATGCCAAAGGTGGAAGATAAAGAGAGAATCTTAAAGGCAACGATAGAAAATAACAGAGTTACATACAAAGGAGTTCCCATAAAACTATTGTGGGCAAACACTCCTCATGGTTTCAGGAATTGTAGACCCGGCCCCAGCATGACGAGCCACCAGCATCCTGGCCGCTCTTGTCTCTATGTCTCAACATAAGGCCGCACGCGGAATGTCACTGTCAACCACTCAGAGGGTGGACACGGGAATTAGATCAAAGAGCGCTCCTCATGCTCATTATGTTTTAGAACTTGCTCTGCTTTTCTTATCAGCAATGTGGTGTAAGCTATCTTTAGCAGGGAGTCTATGGGACCCTGCAACTGGTCCAAACGTTTTATAGACCTTGATTCTGATCGGTAAGTGCGATTCCTGAATTAGTGTATGTTACCTGTTACTGTCAAACAACTGAATACAATAGACAATTTATGAATTTTGGCCTTGCATCTCTCGTATGTATCCTCCTCAAGAAATGGCATGAGGGATGAAGGTTTGGCTGCTGGTCTCAGCTAGAGAGGCAGTCACCTTCCTTCCCCCAGATATAATAAAGTGTCCTGGGTAAGTTTGTTCTGCTGTGGCCACGAGGCCTCTACTGGACAGAGCGACTTCCAACTGAGCCTCGGGGGGGGAGGGTGTGTGTGTGGCACCACCGCCATAACCTGCCAACACCAACCAAGGCTCAACTACAAGGGGAAGGTGTACTCAGCCCACACCGCTGGCACACCTCAAGTACCCAGCTTGGGTGATAGGGGAGGCTGTGGAATGGGACCCTATAGGACACGTACTACAGTAGGCCATGCTACCAAGACACGGAGTCAAGGCAGTTCTACCTAGTACACAGAAACAAACACAGGGAGGCTGCTAAGTTGAAGAGGCAAAGAAATATGGCCCACATGAAAGAACAGAACAAAACCCAGATAAAGAAATATATGAAATGTAGATAGCCAACCCATCAGATGCGGAGTTCAAAACACTGGTAATCAGAATGCTCAAAGAAATTATTGAGTAAAACCACAAAATAAATAAAAAGAAGTGAAGGTTATACAAAGTGAAATGAAGAAAAATATACAAGGAACCAACGGAGATAGGAAGAAGCCAGGATTCAATTCAGGAATGTGGAACAAAAGAAAAAAGAAACATGTGCCCAAAACAGAAAGGAGAACCAAGAATCGAACATCTAGGACAACTTTAAACATACCAACATCTGAATCCTAGCGGTGCCAGAAGAAGAGAAAGAGCAAGAGACTGAAAACATATTTGAAAAAATGAAAACTAACTTCCCAAATTTGGCCCAGGAAATAGACGTACAAGTCCAGGAAGCAAAGAGACTCCCAAACAAGCTAGACCCAAAGAAGACCACACCAAGACACATCATAATTAAAATGCCAAAGGTGGAAGATAAAGAGAGAATCTTAAAGGCAACGATAGAAAATAACAGAGTTACCTACAAAGGAGTTCCCATAAAACTATTGTGGGCAAACACTCCTCATGGTTTCAGGAATTGTAGACCCGGCCCCAGCATGACGGGCCACCAGCATCCTGGCCGCTCTTGTCTCTATGTCTCAACATAAGACCGCACGCGGAATGTCACTGTCAACCACTCAGAGGGTGGACACGGGAATTAGATCAAAGAGCGCTCCTCATGCTCATTATGCTTTAGAACATGCTCTGCTTTTCTTATCAGCAATGTGGTGTAAGCTATCTTTAGCAGGGAGTCTATGGGACCCTGCAACTGGTCCAAACGTTTTATAGACCTTGACTCTGATCGGTAAGAGCGATTCCTGAATTAGTGTATGTTACCTGATACTGTCAAACAACTGAATACAATAGACAATTTATGAATTTTGGCCTTGCATCTCTCGTATGTATCCTCCTCAAGAAATGGCATGAGGGATGAAGGTTTGGCTGCTGGTCTCCGCTAGAGAGGCAGTCACCTTCCTTCCCCCAGATATAATAAAGTGTCCTGGGTAAGTTTGTTCTGCTGTGGCCACGAGGCCTCTACTGGACAGAGCGACTTCCAACTGAGCCTCGGGGGGGGGAGGGTGTGTGTGTGGCACCACCGCCATAACCTGCCAACACCAACCAAGGCTCAACTACAAGGGGAAGGTGTACTCAGCCCACACCGCTGGCACACCTCAAGTACCCAGCTTGGGTGATAGGGGAGGCTGTGGAATGGGACCCTATAAGACACGTACTACAGTAGGCCATGCTACCAAGACACGGAGTCAAGGCAGTTCTACCTAGTACACAGAAACAAACACAGGGAGGCTGCTAAGTTGAAGAGGAAAAGAAAAATGGCCCACATGAAAGAACAGAACAAAACCCAGATAAAGAAATATATGAAATGTAGATAGCCAACCCATCAGATGCGGAGTTCAAAACACTGGTAATCAGAATGCTCAAAGAAATTATTGAGTAAAACCACAAAATAAATTTAAAAAAGTGAAGGTTATACAAAGTGAAATGAAGAAAAATATACAAGGAACCAACGGAGATAGGAAGAAGCCAGGATTCAATTCAGCAATGTGGAACAAAAGATAGAAATAAACATGTGCCCAAAACAGAAAGGAGAACCAAGAATCGAACATCTAGGACAACTTTAAACATACCAACATCTGAATCCTAGCGGTGCCAGAAGAAGAGAAAGAGCAAGAGACTGAAAACATATTTGAAAAAATGAAAACTAACTTCCCAAATTTGGCCCAGGAAATAGACGTACAAGTCCAGGAAGCAAAGAGACTCCCAAACAAGCTAGACCCAAAGAAGACCACACCAAGACACATCATAATTAAAATGCCAAAGGTGGAAGATAAAGAGAGAATCTTAAAGGCAACGATAGAAAATAACAGAGTTACCTACAAAGGAGTTCCCATAAAACTATTGTGGGCAAACACTCCTCATGGTTTCAGGAATTGTAGACCCGGCCCCAGCATGACGAGCCACCAGCATCCTGGCCGCTCTTGTCTCTATGTCTCAACATAAGGCCGCACGCGGAATGTCACTGTCAACCACTCAGAGGGTGGACACGGGAATTAGATCAAAGAGCGCTCCTCATGCTCATTATGCTTTAGAACTTGCTCTGCTTTTCTTATCAGCAATGTGGTGTAAGCTATCTTTAGCAGGGAGTCTATGGGACCCTGCAACTGGTCCAAACGTTTTATAGACCTTGACTCTGATCGGTAAGAGCGATTCCTGAATTAGTGTATGTTACCTGATACTGTCAAACAACTGAATACAATAGACAATTTATGAATTTTGGCCTTGCATCTCTCGTATGTATCCTCCTCAAGAAATGGCATGAGGGATGAAGGTTTGGCTGCTGGTCTCCGCTAGAGAGGCAGTCACCTTCCTTCCCCCAGATATAATAAAGTGTCCTGGGTAAGTTTGTTCTGCTGTGGCCACGAGGCCTCTACTGGACAGAGCGACTTCCAACTGAGCCTCGGGGGGGGGAGGGTGTGTGTGTGGCACCACCGCCATAACCTGCCAACACCAACCAAGGCTCAACTACAAGGGGAAGGTGTACTCAGCCCACACCGCTGGCACACCTCAAGTACCCAGCTTGGGTGATAGGGGAGGCTGTGGAATGGGACCCTATAAGACACGTACTACAGTAGGCCATGCTACCAAGACACGGAGTCAAGGCAGTTCTACCTAGTACACAGAAACAAACACAGGGAGGCTGCTAAGTTGAAGAGGAAAAGAAAAATGGCCCACATGAAAGAACAGAACAAAACCCAGATAAAGAAATATATGAAATGTAGATAGCCAACCCATCAGATGCGGAGTTCAAAACACTGGTAATCAGAATGCTCAAAGAAATTATTGAGTAAAACCACAAAATAAATTTAAAAAAGTGAAGGTTATACAAAGTGAAATGAAGAAAAATATACAAGGAACCAACGGAGATAGGAAGAAGCCAGGATTCAATTCAGCAATGTGGAACAAAAGATAGAAATAAACATGTGCCCAAAACAGAAAGGAGAACCAAGAATCGAACATCTAGGACAACTTTAAACATACCAACATCTGAATCCTAGCGGTGCCAGAAGAAGAGAAAGAGCAAGAGACTGAAAACATATTTGAAAAAATGAAAACTAACTTCCCAAATTTGGCCCAGGAAATAGACGTACAAGTCCAGGAAGCAAAGAGACTCCCAAACAAGCTAGACCCAAAGAAGACCACACCAAGACACATCATAATTAAAATGCCAAAGGTGGAAGATAAAGAGAGAATCTTAAAGGCAACGATAGAAAATAACAGAGTTACCTACAAAGGAGTTCCCATAAAACTATTGTGGGCAAACACTCCTCATGGTTTCAGGAATTGTAGACCCGGCCCCAGCATGACGAGCCACCAGCATCCTGGCCGCTCTTGTCTCTATGTCTCAACATAAGGCCGCACGCGGAATGTCACTGTCAACCACTCAGAGGGTGGACACGGGAATTAGATCAAAGAGCGCTCCTCATGCTCATTATGCTTTAGAACTTGCTCTGCTTTTCTTATCAGCAATGTGGTGTAAGCTATCTTTAGCAGGGAGTCTATGGGACCCTGCAACTGGTCCAAACGTTTTATAGACCTTGATTCTGATCGGTAAGTGCGATTCCTGAATTAGTGTATGTTACCTGTTACTGTCAAACAACTGAATACAATAGACAATTTATGAATTTTGGCCTTGCATCTCTCGTATGTATCCTCCTCAAGAAATGGCATGAGGGATGAAGGTTTGGCTGCTGGTCTCAGCTAGAGAGGCAGTCACCTTCCTTCCCCCAGATATAATAAAGTGTCCTGGGTAAGTTTGTTCTGCTGTGGCCACGAGGCCTCTACTGGACAGAGCGACTTCCAACTGAGCCTCGGGGGGGGAGGGTGTGTGTGTGGCACCACCGCCATAACCTGCCAACACCAACCAAGGCTCAACTACAAGGGGAAGGTGTACTCAGCCCACACCGCTGGCACACCTCAAGTACCCAGCTTGGGTGATAGGGGAGGCTGTGGAATGGGACCCTATAGGACACGTACTACAGTAGGCCATGCTACCAAGACACGGAGTCAAGGCAGTTCTACCTAGTACACAGAAACAAACACAGGGAGGCTGCTAAGTTGAAGAGGCAAAGAAATATGGCCCACATGAAAGAACAGAACAAAACCCAGATAAAGAAATATATGAAATGTAGATAGCCAACCCATCAGATGCGGAGTTCAAAACACTGGTAATCAGAATGCTCAAAGAAATTATTGAGTAAAACCACAAAATAAATAAAAAGAAGTGAAGGTTATACAAAGTGAAATGAAGAAAAATATACAAGGAACCAACGGAGATAGGAAGAAGCCAGATTCAATTCAGGAATGTGGAACAAAAGAAAAAAGAAACATGTGCCCAAAACAGAAAGGAGAACCAAGAATCGAACATCTAGGACAACTTTAAACATACCAACATCTGAATCCTAGCGGTGCCAGAAGAAGAGAAAGAGCAAGAGACTGAAAACATATTTGAAAAAATGAAAACTAACTTCCCAAATTTGGCCCAGGAAATAGACGTACAAGTCCAGGAAGCAAAGAGACTCCCAAACAAGCTAGACCCAAAGAAGACCACACCAAGACACATCATAATTAAAATGCCAAAGGTGGAAGATAAAGAGAGAATCTTAAAGGCAACGATAGAAAATAACAGAGTTACCTACAAAGGAGTTCCCATAAAACTATTGTGGGCAAACACTCCTCATGGTTTCAGGAATTGTAGACCCGGCCCCAGCATGACGGGCCACCAGCATCCTGGCCGCTCTTGTCTCTATGTCTCAACATAAGACCGCACGCGGAATGTCACTGTCAACCACTCAGAGGGTGGACACGGGAATTAGATCAAAGAGCGCTCCTCATGCTCATTATGCTTTAGAACATGCTCTGCTTTTCTTATCAGCAATGTGGTGTAAGCTATCTTTAGCAGGGAGTCTATGGGACCCTGCAACTGGTCCAAACGTTTTATAGACCTTGACTCTGATCGGTAAGAGCGATTCCTGAATTAGTGTATGTTACCTGATACTGTCAAACAACTGAATACAATAGACAATTTATGAATTTTGGCCTTGCATCTCTCGTATGTATCCTCCTCAAGAAATGGCATGAGGGATGAAGGTTTGGCTGCTGGTCTCCGCTAGAGAGGCAGTCACCTTCCTTCCCCCAGATATAATAAAGTGTCCTGGGTAAGTTTGTTCTGCTGTGGCCACGAGGCCTCTACTGGACAGAGCGACTTCCAACTGAGCCTCGGGGGGGGGAGGGTGTGTGTGTGGCACCACCGCCATAACCTGCCAACACCAACCAAGGCTCAACTACAAGGGGAAGGTGTACTCAGCCCACACCGCTGGCACACCTCAAGTACCCAGCTTGGGTGATAGGGGAGGCTGTGGAATGGGACCCTATAAGACACGTACTACAGTAGGCCATGCTACCAAGACACGGAGTCAAGGCAGTTCTACCTAGTACACAGAAACAAACACAGGGAGGCTGCTAAGTTGAAGAGGAAAAGAAAAATGGCCCACATGAAAGAACAGAACAAAACCCAGATAAAGAAATATATGAAATGTAGATAGCCAACCCATCAGATGCGGAGTTCAAAACACTGGTAATCAGAATGCTCAAAGAAATTATTGAGTAAAACCACAAAATAAATTTAAAAAAGTGAAGGTTATACAAAGTGAAATGAAGAAAAATATACAAGGAACCAACGGAGATAGGAAGAAGCCAGGATTCAATTCAGCAATGTGGAACAAAAGATAGAAATAAACATGTGCCCAAAACAGAAAGGAGAACCAAGAATCGAACATCTAGGACAACTTTAAACATACCAACATCTGAATCCTAGCGGTGCCAGAAGAAGAGAAAGAGCAAGAGACTGAAAACATATTTGAAAAAATGAAAACTAACTTCCCAAATTTGGCCCAGGAAATAGACGTACAAGTCCAGGAAGCAAAGAGACTCCCAAACAAGCTAGACCCAAAGAAGACCACACCAAGACACATCATAATTAAAATGCCAAAGGTGGAAGATAAAGAGAGAATCTTAAAGGCAACGATAGAAAATAACAGAGTTACATACAAAGGAGTTCCCATAAAACTATTGTGGGCAAACACTCCTCATGGTTTCAGGAATTGTAGACCCGGCCCCAGCATGACGAGCCACCAGCATCCTGGCCGCTCTTGTCTCTATGTCTCAACATAAGGCCGCACGCGGAATGTCACTGTCAACCACTCAGAGGGTGGACACGGGAATTAGATCAAAGAGCGCTCCTCATGCTCATTATGCTTTAGAACTTGCTCTGCTTTTCTTATCAGCAATGTGGTGTAAGCTATCTTTAGCAGGGAGTCTATGGGACCCTGCAACTGGTCCAAACGTTTTATAGACCTTGACTCTGATCGGTAAGAGCGATTCCTGAATTAGTGTATGTTACCTGTTACTGTCAAACAACTGAATACAATAGACAATTTATGAATTTTGGCCTTGCATCTCTCGTATGTATCCTCCTCAAGAAATGGCATGAGGGATGAAGGTTTGGCTGCTGGTCTCCGCTAGAGAGGCAGTCACCTTCCTTCCCCCAGATATAATAAAGTGTCCTGGGTAAGTTTGTTCTGC
The DNA here is from genome assembly GCF_987537825.1 of Furipterus horrens. NCBI lineage: Eukaryota > Metazoa > Chordata > Mammalia > Chiroptera > Furipteridae > Furipterus > Furipterus horrens. The sequence goes on along the minus strand of NW_028327196.1, from coordinate 1,045,739 downwards.
TGTGGCCACGAGGCCTCTACTGGACAGAGCGACTTCCAACTGAGCCTCGGGGGGGGAGGGTGTGTGTGTGGCACCACCGCCATAACCTGCCAACACCAACCAAGGCTCAACTACAAGGGGAAGGTGTACTCAGCCCACACCGCTGGTACACCTCAAGTACCCAGCTTGGGTGATAGGGGAGGCTGTGGAATGGGACCCTATAGGACACGTACTACAGTAGGTCATGCTACCAAGAACCGGAGTCACGGCAGTTCTACCTAGTACACAGAAACAAACACAGGGAGCCTGCTAAATTGGAGAGGCAAAGAAATATGGCCCACATGAAAAAACAGAAGAAAACCCAGATAAAGAAATATATGAAATGTAGATAGCCAACCCATCAGATGCAGAGTTCAAAACACTGGTAATCAGAATGCTCAAAGAAATTATTGAGTAAAACCGCAAAATAAATAAAAAAAAGTGAAGGTTATACAAAGTGAAATGAAGAAAAATATACAAGGAACCAACGGAGATAGGAAGAAGCCAGGATTCAATTCAGCAATGTGGAACAAAAGAAAGAAATAAACATGTGCCCAAAACAGAAAGGAAAAACAAGAATCGAACATCTAGGACAACTTTAAACATACCAACATCTGAATCCTAGCGGTGCCAGAAGGAGAAGAGAAAGAGCAAGAGACTGAAAACGTATTTGAAAAAATGAAAACTAACTTCCCAAATTTGGTCCAGGAAATAGACGTACAAGTCCAGGAAGCAAAGAGAGTCCCAAACAAGCTAGACCGAAAGCAGACCACACCAAGACACATCATAATTAAAATGCCAAAGGTGGAAGATAAAGAGAGAATCTTAAAGGCAATGATAGAAAATAACAAAGTTACCTACAAAGAAGTTCCCATAAAACTATTGTGGGCAAACACTCCTCATGGTTTCAGGAATTGTAGACCCGGCCCCAGCATGACGAGCCGCCAGCATCCTGGCCGCTCTTGTCTCTATGTCTCAACATAAGGCCGCACGCGGAATGTCACTGTCAACCACTCAGAGGGTGGACACGGGAATTAGATCAAAGAGCGCTCCTCGTGCTCATTATGCTTTAGAACTTGCTCTGCTTTTCTTATCAGCAATGCGGTGTAAGCTATCTTTAGCAGGGAGTCTATGGGACCCTGCAACTGGTCCAAACGTTTTATAGACCTTGACTCTGATCGGTAAGAGCGATTCCTGAATTAGTGTATGTTACCTGATACTGTCAAACAACTGAATACAATAGACAATTTATGAATTTTGGCCTTGCATCTCTCGTATGTATCCTCCTCAAGAAATGGCATGAGGGATGAAGGTTTGGCTGCTGGTCTCCGCTAGAGAGGCAGTCACCTTCCTTCCCCCAGATATAATAAAGTGTCCTGGGTAAGTTTGTTCTGCTGTGGCCACGAGGCCTCTACTGGACAGAGCGACTTCCAACTGAGCCTCGGGGGGGGAGGGTGTGTGTGTGGCACCACCGCCATAACCTGCCAATACCAACCAAGGCTCAACTACAAGGGGAAGGTGTACTCAGCCCACACCGCTGGCACACCTCAAGTACCCAGCTTGGGTGATAGGGGAGGCTGTGGAATGGGACCCTATAGGACACGTACTACAGTAGGCCATGCTACCAAGAGACGGAGTCAAGGCAGTTCTACCTAGTACACAGAAACAAACACAGGGAGGCTGCTAAGTTGAAGAGGCAAAGAAAAATGGCCCACATGAAAGAACAGAACAAAACCCAGATAAAGAAATATATGAAATGTAGATAGCCAACCCATCAGATGCGGAGTTCAAAACACTGGTAATCAGAATGCTCAAAGAAATTATTGAGTAAAACCACAAAATAAATTAAAAAAAGTGAAGGTTATACAAAGTGAAATGAAGAAAAATATACAAGGAACCAACGGAGATAGGAAGAAGCCAGGATTCAGTTCAGGAATGTGGAACAAAAGAAAAAAGAAACATGTGCCCAAAACAGAAAGGAGAACCAAGAATCGAACATCTAGGACAACTTTAAACATACCAACATCTGAATCCTAGCGGTGCCAGAAGAAGAGAAAGAGCAAGAGACTGAAAACATATTTGAAAAAATGAAAACTAACTTCCCAAATTTGGCCCAGGAAATAGACGTACAAGTCCAGGAAGCAAAGAGACTCCCAAACAAGCTAGACCCAAAGAAGACCACACCAAGACACATCATAATTAAAATGCCAAAGGTGGAAGATAAAGAGAGAATCTTAAAGGCAACGATAGAAAATAACAGAGTTACCTACAAAGGAGTTCCCATAAAACTATTGTGGGCAAACACTCCTCATGGTTTCAGGAATTGTAGACCCGGCCCCAGCATGACGAGCCACCAGCATCCTGGCCGCTCTTGTCTCTATGTCTCAACATAAGACCGCACGCGGAATGTCACTGTCAACCACTCAGAGGGTGGACACGGGAATTAGATCAAAGAGCGCTCCTCATGCTCATTATGCTTTAGAACATGCTCTGCTTTTCTTATCAGCAATGTGGTGTAAGCTATCTTTAGCAGGGAGTCTATGGGACCCTGCAACTGGTCCAAACGTTTTATAGACCTTGACTCTGATCGGTAAGAGCGATTCCTGAATTAGTGTATGTTACCTGATACTGTCAAACAACTGAATACAATAGACAATTTATGAATTTTGGCCTTGCATCTCTCGTATGTATCCTCCTCAAGAAATGGCATGAGGGATGAAGGTTTGGCTGCTGGTCTCCGCTAGAGAGGCAGTCACCTTCCTTCCCCCAGATATAATAAAGTGTCCTGGGTAAGTTTGTTCTGCTGTGGCCACGAGGCCTCTACTGGACAGAGCGACTTCCAACTGAGCCTCGGGGGGGGAGGGTGTGTGTGTGGCACCACCGCCATAACCTGCCAACACCAACCAAGGCTCAACTACAAGGGGAAGGTGTACTCAGCCCACACCGCTGGCACACCTCAAGTACCCAGCTTGGGTGATAGGGGAGGCTGTGGAATGGGACCCTATAGGACACGTACTACAGTAGGCCATGCTACCAAGACACGGAGTCAAGGCAGTTCTACCTAGTACACAGAAACAAACACAGGGAGGCTGCTAAGTTGAAGAGGCAAAGAAAAATGGCCCACATGAAAGAACAGAACAAAACCCAGATAAAGAAATATATGAAATGTAGATAGCCAACCCATCAGATGCGGAGTTCAAAACACTGGTAATCAGAATGCTCAAAGAAATTATTGAGTAAAACCACAAAAGAAATAAAAAGAAGTGAAGGTTATACAAAGTGAAATGAAGAAAAATATACAAGGAACCAACGGAGATAGGAAGAAGCCAGGATTCAATTCAGCAATGTGGAACAAAAGATAGAAATAAACATGTGCCCAAAACAGAAAGGAAAAACAAGAATCGAACATCTAGGACAACTTTAAACATACCAACATCTGAATCCTAGCGGTGCCAGAAGGAGAAGAGAAAGAGCAAGAGACTGAAAACGTATTTGAAAAAATGAAAACTAACTTCCCAAATTTGGTCCAGGAAATAGACGTACAAGTCCAGGAAGCAAAGAGAGTCCCAAACAAGCTAGACCGAAAGCAGACCACACCAAGACACATCATAATTAAAATGCCAAAGGTGGAAGATAAAGAGAGAATCTTAAAGGCAATGATAGAAAATAACAGAGTTACCTACAAAGGAGTTCCCATAAAACTATTGTGGGCAAACACTCCTCATGGTTTCAGGAATTGTAGACCCGGCCCCAGCATGACGAGTCGCCAGCATCCTGGCCGCTCTTGTCTCTATGTCTCAACATAAGGCCGCACGCGGAATGTCACTGTCAACCACTCAGAGGGTGGACATGGGAATTAGATCAAAGAGCGCTCCTCATGCTCATTATGCTTTAGAACTTGCTCTGCTTTTCTTATCAGCAATGCGGTGTAAGCTATCTTTAGCAGGGAGTCTATGGGACCCTGCAACTGGTCCAAACGTTTTATAGACCTTGACTCTGATCGGTAAGAGCGATTCCTGAATTAGTGTATGTTATCTGTTACTGTCAAACAACTGAATACAATAGACAATTTATGAATTTTAGCCTTGCATCTCTCGTATGTATCCTCCTCAAGAAAAGAAATGAGGGATGAAGGTTTGGCTGCTGGTCTCCGCTAGAGAGGCAGTCACCTTCCTTCCCCCAGATATAATAAAGTGTCCTGGGTAAGTTTGTTCTGCTGTGGCCACGAGGCCTCTACTGGACAGAGCGACTTCCAACTGAGCCTCGGGCGGGGGTGTGTGTGTGTGGCACCACCGCCATAACCTCCCAACACCAAACAAGGCTCAACTACAAGAGGAAGGTGTACTCAGCCCACACCGCTGGCACACCTCAAGTACCCAGCTTGGGTGATAGGGGAGGCTGTGGAATGGGACCTTATAGGACACGTACTACAGTAGGTCATGCTACCAAGAACCGGAGTCAAGGCAGTTCTACCTAGTACACAGAAACAAACACAGGGAGCCTGCTAAATTGAAGAGGCAAAGAAATATGGCCCACATGAAAAAACAGAACAAAACCCAGATAAAGAAATATATGAAATGTAGATAGCCAACCCATCAGATGCAGAGTTCAAAACACTGGTAATCAGAATGCTCAAAGAAATTATTGAGTAAAACCACAAAAGAAATAAAAAGAAGTGAAGGTTATACAAAGTGAAATGAAGAAAAATATACAAGGAACCAACGGAGATAGGAAGAAGCCAGGATTCAATTCAGGAATGTGGAACAAAAGAAAAAAGAAACATGTGCCCAAAACAGAAAGGAGAACCAAGAATCGAACATCTAGGACAACTTTAAACATACCAACATCTGAATCCTAGCGGTGCCAGAAGAAGAGAAAGAGCAAGAGACTGAAAACGTATTTGAAAAAATGAAAACTAACTTCCCAAATTTGGCCCAGGAAATAGACGTACAAGTCCAGGAAGCAAAGAGTGTCCCAAACAAGCTAGACCGAAAGCAGACCACACCAAGACACATCATAATTAAAATGCCAAAGGTGGAAGATAAAGAGAGAATCTTAAAGGCAACGATAGAAAATAACAGAGTTACCTACAAAGGAGTTCCCATAAAACTATTGTGGGCAAACACTCCTCATGGTTTCAGGAATTGTAGACCCGGCCCCAGCATGACGAGCCACCAGCATCCTGGCCGCTCTTGTCTCTATGTCTCAACATAAGGCCGCACGCGGAATGTCACTGTCAACCACTCAGAGGGTGGACACGGGAATTAGATCAAAGAGCGCTCCTCATGCTCATTATGCTTTAGAACTTGCTCTGCTTTTCTTATCAGCAATGTGGTGTAAGCTATCTTTAGCAGGGAGTCTATGGGACCCTGCAACTGGTCCAAACGTTTTATAGACCTTGACTCTGATCGGTAAGAGCGATTCCTGAATTAGTGTATGTTACCTGTTACTGTAAAACAATTGAATACAATAGACAATTTATGAATTTTGGCCTTGCATCTCTCGTATGTATCCTCCTCAAGAAATGGCATGAGGGATGAAGGTTTGGCTGCTGGTCTCCGCTAGAGAGGCAGTCACCTTCCTTCCCCCAGATATAATAAAGTGTCCTGGGTAAGTTGGTTCTGCTGTGGCCACGAGGCCTCTACTGGACAGAGCGACTTCCAACTGAGCCTCGGGGGGGGAGGGTGTGTGTGTGGCACCACCGCCATAACCTGCCAACACCAACCAAGGCTCAACTACAAGGGGAAGGTGTACTCAGCCCACACCGCTGGCACACCTCAAGTACCCAGCTTGGGTGATAGGGGAGGCTGTGGAATGGGACCTTATAGGACACGTACTACAGTAGGTCATGCTACCAAGAACCGGAGTCAAGGCAGTTCTACCTAGTACACAGAAACAAACACAGGGAGCCTGCTAAATTGAAGAGGCAAAGAAATATGGCCCACATGAAAAAACAGAACAAAACCCAGATAAAGAAATATATGAAATGTAGATAGCCAACCCATCAGATGCAGAGTTCAAAACACTGGTAATCAGAATGCTCAAAGGAATTATTGAGTAAAACCACAAAATAAATTAAAAAAAGTGAAGGTTATACAAAGTGAAATGAAGAAAAATATACAAGGAACCAACGGAGATAGGAAGAAGCCAGGATTCAATTCAGCAATGTGGAACAAAAGAAAGAAATAAACATGTGCCCAAAACAGAAAGGAAAAACAAGAATCGAACATCTAGGACAACGTTAAACATACCAACATCTGAATCCTAGCGGTGCCAGAAGGAGAAGAGAAAGAGCAAGAGACTGAAAACGTATTTGAAAAAATGAAAACTAACTTCCCAAATTTGGTCCAAGAAATAGACGTACAAGTCCAGGAAGCAAAGAGAGTCCCAAACAAGCTAGATCGAAAGCAGACCACACCAAGACACATCATAATTAAAATGCCAAAGGTGGAAGATAAAGAGAGAATCTTAAAGGCAACGATAGAAAATAACAGAGTTACCTACAAAGGAGTTCCCATAAAACTATTGTGGGCAAACACTCCTCATGGTTTCAGGAATTGTAGACCCGGCCCCAGCATGACGAGCCACCAGCATCCTGGCTGCTCTTGTCTCTATGTCTCAACATAAGACCGCACGCGGAATGTCACTGTCAACCACTCAGAGGGTGGACACGGGAATTAGATCAAAGAGCGCTCCTCATGCTCATTATGCTTTAGAACTTGCTCTGCTTTTCTTATCAGCAATGTGGTGTAAGCTCTCTTTAGCAGGGAGTCTATGGGACCCTGCAACTGGTCCAAACGTTTTATAGACCTTGACTCTGATCGGTAAGAGCGATTCCTGAATTAGTGTATGTTATCTGTTACTGTCAAACAACTGAATACAATAGACAATTTATGAATTTTAGCCTTGCATCTCTCGTATGTATCCTCCTCAAGAAAAGAAATGAGGGATGAAGGTTTGGCTGCTGGTCTCCGCTAGAGAGGCAGTCACCTTCCTTCCCCCAGATATAATAAAGTGTCCTGGGTAAGTTTGTTCTGCTGTGGCCACGAGGCCTCTACTGGACAGAGCGACTTCCAACTGAGCCTCGGGAGGGGGTCTGTGTGTGTGTGTGTGTGGCACCACCGCCATAACCTGCGAACACCAACCAAGGCTCAACTACAAGGGGAAGGTGTACTCAGCCCACACCGGGGGCACACCTCAAGTACCCAGCTTGGGTGATAGAGGAGGCTGTGGAATGGGACCTTATAGGACACGTACTACAGTAGGTCATGCTACCAAGAACCGGAGTCAAGGCAGTTCTACCTAGTACACAGAAACAAACACAGGGAGCCTGCTAAATTGAAGAGGCAAAGAAATATGGCCCACATGAAAAAACAGAACAAAGCCCAGATAAAGAAATATATGAAATGTAGATAGCCAACCCATCAGATGCAGAGTTCAAAACACTGGTAATCAGAATGCTCAAAGGAATTATTGAGTAAAACCACAAAATAAATAAAAAGAAGTGAAGGTTATACAAAGTGAAATGAAGAAAAATATACAAGGAACCAACGGAGATAGGAAGAAGCCAGGATTCAATTCAGCAATGTGGAACAAAAGAAAGAAATAAACATGTGCCCAAAACAGAAAGGAAAAACAAGAATCGAACATCTAGGACAACGTTAAACATACCAACATCTGAATCCTAGCGGTGCCAGAAGGAGAAGAGAAAGAGCAAGAGACTGAAAACGTATTTGAAAAAATGAAAACTAACTTCCCAAATTTGGTCCAGGAAATAGACGTACAAGTCCAGGAAGCAAAGAGAGTCCCAAACAAGCTAGACCGAAAGCAGACCACACCAAGACACATCATAATTAAAATGCCAAAGGTGGAAGATAAAGAGAGAATCTTAAAGGCAATGATAGAAAATAACAGAGTTACCTACAAAGGAGTTCCCATAAAACTATTGTGGGCAAACACTCCTCATGGTTTCAGGAATTGTAGACCCGGCCCCAGCATGACGAGTCGCCAGCATCCTGGCCGCTCTTGTCTCTATGTCTCAACATAAGGCCGCACGCGGAATGTCACTGTCAACCACTCAGAGGGTGGACATGGGAATTAGATCAAAGAGCGCTCCTCATGCTCATTATGCTTTAGAACTTGCTCTGCTTTTCTTATCAGCAATGTGGTGTAAGCTATCTTTAGCAGGGAGTCTATGGGACCCTGCAACTGGTCCAAACGTTTTATAGACCTTGACTCTGATCGGTAAGAGCGATTCCTGAATTAGTGTATGTTATCTGTTACTGTCAAACAACTGAATACAATAGACAATTTATGAATTTTAGCCTTGCATCTCTCGTATGTATCCTCCTCAAGAAAAGAAATGAGGGATGAAGGTTTGGCTGCTGGTCTCCGCTAGAGAGGCAGTCACCTTCCTTCCCCCAGATATAATAAAGTGTCCTGGGTAAGTTTGTTCTGCTGTGGCCACGAGGCCTCTACTGGACAGAGCGACTTCCAACTGAGCCTCGGGCGGGGGTGTGTGTGTGTGGCACCACCGCCATAACCTGCCAACACCAAACAAGGCTCAACTACAAGAGGAAGGTGTACTCAGCCCACACCGCTGGCACACCTCAAGTACCCAGCTTGGGTGATAGGGGAGGCTGTGGAATGGGACCTTATAGGACACGTACTACAGTAGGTCATGCTACCAAGAACCGGAGTCAAGGCAGTTCTACCTAGTACACAGAAACAAACACAGGGAGCCTGCTAAATTGAAGAGGCAAAGAAATATGGCCCACATGAAAAAACAGAACAAAACCCAGATAAAGAAATATATGAAATGTAGATAGCCAACCCATCAGATGCAGAGTTCAAAACACTGGTAATCAGAATGCTCAAAGAAATTATTGAGTAAAACCACAAAAGAAATAAAAAGAAGTGAAGGTTATACAAAGTGAAATGAAGAAAAATATACAAGGAACCAACGGAGATAGGAAGAAGCCAGGATTCAATTCAGGAATGTGGAACAAAAGAAAAAAGAAACATGTGCCCAAAACAGAAAGGAGAACCAAGAATCGAACATCTAGGACAACTTTAAACATACCAACATCTGAATCCTAGCGGTGCCAGAAGAAGAGAAAGAGCAAGAGACTGAAAACGTATTTGAAAAAATGAAAACTAACTTCCCAAATTTGGCCCAGGAAATAGACGTACAAGTCCAGGAAGCAAAGAGTGTCCCAAACAAGCTAGACCGAAAGCAGACCACACCAAGACACATCATAATTAAAATGCCAAAGGTGGAAGATAAAGAGAGAATCTTAAAGGCAACGATAGAAAATAACAGAGTTACCTACAAAGGAGTTCCCATAAAACTATTGTGGGCAAACACTCCTCATGGTTTCAGGAATTGTAGACCCGGCCCCAGCATGACGAGCCACCAGCATCCTGGCCGCTCTTGTCTCTATGTCTCAACATAAGGCCGCACGCGGAATGTCACTGTCAACCACTCAGAGGGTGGACACGGGAATTAGATCAAAGAGCGCTCCTCATGCTCATTATGCTTTAGAACTTGCTCTGCTTTTCTTATCAGCAATGTGGTGTAAGCTATCTTTAGCAGGGAGTCTATGGGACCCTGCAACTGGTCCAAACGTTTTATAGACCTTGACTCTGATCGGTAAGAGCGATTCCTGAATTAGTGTATGTTACCTGTTACTGTAAAACAATTGAATACAATAGACAATTTATGAATTTTGGCCTTGCATCTCTCGTATGTATCCTCCTCAAGAAATGGCATGAGGGATGAAGGTTTGGCTGCTGGTCTCCGCTAGAGAGGCAGTCACCTTCCTTCCCCCAGATATAATAAAGTGTCCTGGGTAAGTTGGTTCTGCTGTGGCCACGAGGCCTCTACTGGACAGAGCGACTTCCAACTGAGCCTCGGGGGGGGAGGGTGTGTGTGTGGCACCACCGCCATAACCTGCCAACACCAACCAAGGCTCAACTACAAGGGGAAGGTGTACTCAGCCCACACCGCTGGCACACCTCAAGTACCCAGCTTGGGTGATAGGGGAGGCTGTGGAATGGGACCTTATAGGACACGTAATACAGTAGGTCATGCTACCAAGAACCGGAGTCAAGGCAGTTCTACCTAGTACACAGAAACAAACACAGGGAGCCTGCTAAATTGAAGAGGCAAAGAAATATGGCCCACATGAAAAAACAGAACAAAACCCAGATAAAGAAATATATGAAATGTAGATAGCCAACCCATCAGATGCAGAGTTCAAAACACTGGTAATCAGAATGCTCAAAGGAATTATTGAGTAAAACCACAAAATAAATTAAAAAAAGTGAAGGTTATACAAAGTGAAATGAAGAAAAATATACAAGGAACCAACGGAGATAGGAAGAAGCCAGGATTCAATTCAGCAATGTGGAACAAAAGAAAGAAATAAACATGTGCCCAAAACAGAAAGGAAAAACAAGAATCGAACATCTAGGACAACGTTAAACATACCAACATCTGAATCCTAGCGGTGCCAGAAGGAGAAGAGAAAGAGCAAGAGACTGAAAACGTATTTGAAAAAATGAAAACTAACTTCCCAAATTTGGTCCAAGAAATAGACGTACAAGTCCAGGAAGCAAAGAGAGTCCCAAACAAGCTAGATCGAAAGCAGACCACACCAAGACACATCATAATTAAAATGCCAAAGGTGGAAGATAAAGAGAGAATCTTAAAGGCAACGATAGAAAATAACAGAGTTACCTACAAAGGAGTTCCCATAAAACTATTGTGGGCAAACACTCCTCATGGTTTCAGGAATTGTAGACCCGGCCCCAGCATGACGAGCCACCAGCATCCTGGCCGCTCTTGTCTCTATGTCTCAACATAAGACCGCACGCGGAATGTCACTGTCAACCACTCAGAGGGTGGACACGGGAATTAGATCAAAGAGCGCTCCTCATGCTCATTATGCTTTAGAACTTGCTCTGCTTTTCTTATCAGCAATGTGGTGTAAGCTCTCTTTAGCAGGGAGTCTATGGGACCCTGCAACTGGTCCAAACGTTTTATAGACCTTGACTCTGATCGGTAAGAGCGATTCCTGAATTAGTGTATGTTATCTGTTACTGTCAAACAACTGAATACAATAGACAATTTATGAATTTTAGCCTTGCATCTCTCGTATGTATCCTCCTCAAGAAAAGAAATGAGGGATGAAGGTTTGGCTGCTGGTCTCCGCTAGAGAGGCAGTCACCTTCCTTCCCCCAGATATAATAAAGTGTCCTGGGTAAGTTTGTTCTGCTGTGGCCACGAGGCCTCTACTGGACAGAGCGACTTCCAACTGAGCCTCGGGAGGGGGTCTGTGTGTGTGTGTGTGTGGCACCACCGCCATAACCTGCGAACACCAACCAAGGCTCAACTACAAGGGGAAGGTGTACTCAGCCCACACCGCTGGCACACCTCAAGTACCCAGCTTGGGTGATAGAGGAGGCTGTGGAATGGGACCTTATAGGACACGTACTACAGTAGGTCATGCTACCAAGAACCGGAGTCAAGGCAGTTCTACCTAGTACACAGAAACAAACACAGGGAGCCTGCTAAATTGAAGAGGCAAAGAAATATGGCCCAAATGAAAAAACAGAACAAAGCCCAGATAAAGAAATATATGAAATGTAGATAGCCAACCCATCAGATGCAGAGTTCAAAACACTGGTAATCAGAATGCTCAAAGGAATTATTGAGTAAAACCACAAAATAAATAAAAAGAAGTGAAGGTTATACAAAGTGAAATGAAGAAAAATATACAAGGAACCAACGGAGATAGGAAGAAGCCAGGATTCAATTCAGCAATGTGGAACAAAAGAAAGAAATAAACATGTGCCCAAAACAGAAAGGAAAAACAAGAATCGAACATCTAGGACAACGTTAAACATACCAACATCTGAATCCTAGCGGTGCCAGAAGGAGAAGAGAAAGAGCAAGAGACTGAAAACGTATTTGAAAAAATGAAAACTAACTTCCCAAATTTGGTCCAGGAAATAGACGTACAAGTCCAGGAAGCAAAGAGAGTCCCAAACAAGCTAGATCGAAAGCAGACCACACCAAGACACATCATAATTAAAATGCCAAAGGTGGAAGATAAAGAGAGAATCTTAAACGCAACGATAGAAAATAACAGAGTTACCTACAAAGGAGTTCCCATAAAACTATTGTGGGCAAACACTCCTCATGGTTTCAGGAATTGTAGACCCGGCCCCAGCATGACGAGCCACCAGCATCCTGGCCGCTCTTGTCTCTATGTCTCAACATAAGACCGCACGCGGAATGTCACTGTCAACCACTCAGAGGGTGGACACGGGAATTAGATCAAAGAGCGCTCCTCATGCTCATTATGCTTTAGAACTTGCTCTGCTTTTCTTATCAGCAATGTGGTGTAAGCTATCTTTAGCAGGGAGTCTATGGGACCCTGCAACTGGTCCAAAAGTTTTATAGACCTTGACTCTGATCGGTAAGAGCGATTCCTGAATTAGTGTATGTTATCTGTTACTGTCAAACAACTGAATACAATAGACAATTTATGAATTTTAGCCTTGCATCTCTCGTATGTATCCTCCTCAAGAAAAGAAATGAGGGATGAAGGTTTGGCTGCTGGTCTCCGCTAGAGAGGCAGTCACCTTCCTTCCCCCAGATATAATAAAGTGTCCTGGGTAAGTTTGTTCTGCTGTGGCCACGAGGCCTCTACTGGACAGAGCGACTTCCAACTGAGCCTCGGGAGGGGGTCTGTGTGCGTGTGTGTGTGGCACCACCGCCATAACCTGCGAACACCAACCAAGGCTCAACTACAAGGGGAAGGTGTACTCAGCCCACACCGCTGGCACACCTCAAGTACCCAGCTTGGGTGATAGAGGAGACTGTGGAATGGGACCTTATAGGACACGTACTACAGTAGGTCATGCTACCAAGAACCGGAGTCAAGGCAGTTCTACCTAGTACACAGAAACAAACACAGGGAGCCTGCTAAATTGAAGAGGCAAAGAAATATGGCCCACATGAAAAAACAGAACAAAGCCCAGATAAAGAAATATATGAAATGTAGATAGCCAACCCATCAGATGCAGAGTTCAAAACACTGGTAATCAGAATGCTCAAAGGAATTATTGAGTAAAACCACAAAATAAATAAAAAGAAGTGAAGGTTATACAAAGTGAAATGAAGAAAAATATACAAGGAACCAACGGAGATAGGAAGAAGCCAGGATTCAATTCAGGAATGTGGAACAAAAGAAAGAAAGAAACATGTGCCCAAAACAGAAAGGAGAACCAAGAATCGAACATCTAGGACAACTTTAAATATACCAACATCTGAATCCTAGCGGTGCCAGAAGGAGAAGAGAAAGAGCAAGAGACTGAAAACGTATTTGAAAAAATGAAAACTAACTTCCCAAATTTGGCCCAGGAAATAGACGTACAAGTCCAGGAAGCAAAGAGAGTCCCAAACAAGCTAGACCCAAAGAAGACCACACCAAGACACATCATAATTAAAATGCCAAAGGTGGAAGATAAAGAGAGAATCTTAAAGGCAACGATAGAAAATAACAGAGTTACCTACAAAGGAGTTCCCATAAAACTATTGTGGGCAAACACTCCTCATGGTTTCAGGAATTGTAGACCCGACCCCAGCATGACGAGCCACCAGCATCCTGGCTGCTCTTGTCTCTATGTCTCAACATAAGGCCGCACGCGGAATGTCACTGTCAACCACTCAGAGGGTGGACACGGGAATTAGATCAAAGAGCGCTCCTCATGCTCATTATGCTTTAGAACTTGCTCTGCTTTTCTTATCAGCAATGTGGTGTAAGCTATCTTTAGCAGGGAGTCTATGGGACCCTGCAACTGGTCCAAACGTTTTATAGACCTTGACTCTGATCAGTAAGAGCGATTCCTGAATTAGTGTATGTTACCTGTTACTGTCAAACAACTGAATACAATAGACAATTTATGAATTTTGGCCTTGCATCTCTCGTATGTATCCTCCTCAAGAAATGGCATGAGGGATGAAGGTTTGGCTGCTGGTCTCCGCTAGAGAGGCAGTCACCTTCCTTCCCCCAGATATAATAAAGTGTCCTGGGTAAGTTTGTTCTGCTGTGGCCACGAGGCCTCTACTGGACAGAGCGACTTCCAACTGAGCCTCGGGGGGGGGGGGTGTGTGTGTGGCACCACCGCCATAACCTGCCAAAACCAACCAAGGCTCAACTACAAGGGGAAGGTGTACTCAGCCCACACCGCTGGCACACCTCAAGTACCCAGCTTGGGTGATAGGGGAGGCTGTGGAATGGGACCCTATAGGACACGTACTACAGTAGGCCATGCTACCAAGACACGGAGTCAAGGCAGTTCTACCTAGTACACAGAAACAAACACAGGGAGCCTGCTAAGTTGAAGAGGCAAAGAAATATGGCCCACATGAAAGAACAGAACAAAACCCAGATAAAGAAATATATGAAATGTAGATAGCCAACCCATCAGATGCGGAGTTCAAAACACTGGTAATCAGAATGCTCAAAGAAATTATTGAGTAAAACCACAAAATAAATTAAAAAAAGTGAAGGTTATACAAAGTGAAATGAAGAAAAATATACAAGGAACCAACGGAGATAGGAAGAAGCCAGGATTCAATTCAGCAATGTGGAACAAAAGAAAGAAAGTAAGATGTGACCAAAACAGAAAGGAGAACCAAGAATCGAACATCTAGGACAACTTTAAACATACCAACATCTGAATCCTAGCGGTGCCAGAAGGAGAAGAGAAAGAGCAAGAGACTGAAAACGTATTTGAAAAAATGAAAACTAACTTCCCAAATTTGGCCCAGGAAATAGACGTACAAGTCCAGGAAGCAAAGAGACTCCCAAACAAGCTAGACCCAAAGAAGACCACACCAAGACACATCATAATTAAAATGCCAAAGGTGGAAGATAAAGAGAGAATCTTAAAGGCAACGATAGAAAATAACAGAGTTACCTACAAAGGAGTTCCCATAAAACTATTGTGGGCAAACACTCCTCATGGTTTCAGGAATTGTAGACCCGACCCCAGCATGACGAGCCACCAGCATCCTGGCTGCTCTTGTCTCTATGTCTCAACATAAGGCCGCACGCGGAATGTCACTGTCAACCACTCAGAGGGTGGACACGGGAATTAGATCAAAGAGCGCTCCTCATGCTCATTATGCTTTAGAACTTGCTCTGCTTTTCTTATCAGCAATGTGGTGTAAGCTATCTTTAGCAGGGAGTCTATGGGACCCTGCAACTGGTCCAAACGTTTTATAGACCTTGACTCTGATCGGTAAGAGCGATTCCTGAATTAGTGTATGTTACCTGTTACTGTCAAACAACTGAATACAATAGACAATTTATGAATTTTGGCCTTGCATCTCTCGTATGTATCCTCCTCAAGAAATGGCATGAGGGATGAAGGTTTGGCTGCTGGTCTCAGCTAGAGAGGCAGTCACCTTCCTTCCCCCAGATATAATAAAGTGTCCTGGGTAAGTTTGTTCTGCTGTGGCCACGTGGCCTCTACTGGACAGAGCGACTTCCAACTGAGCCTCGGGGGGGGAGGGTGTGTGTGTGGCACCACCGCCATAACCTGCCAACACCAACCAAGGCTCAACTACAAGGGGAAGGTGTACTCAGCCCACACCGCTGGCACACCTCAAGTACCCAGCTTGGGTGATAGGGGAGGCTGTGGAATGGGACCCTATAGGACACGTACTACAGTAGGTCATGCTACCAAGAACCGGAGTCAAGGCAGTTCTACCTAGTACACAGAAACAAACACAGGGAGCCTGCTAAATTGAAGAGGCAAAGAAATATGGCCCACATGAAAAAACAGAACAAAACCCAGATAAAGAAATATATGAAATGTAGATAGCCAACCCATCAGATGCAGAGTTCAAAACACTGGTAATCAGAATGCTCAAAGAAATTATTGAGTAAAACCACAAAATAAATAAAAAAAAAGTGAAGTTTATACAAAGTGAAATGAAGAAAATTATACAAGGAACCAACGGAGATAGGAAGAAGCCAGGATTCAATTCAGCAATGTGGAACAAAAGAAAGAAAGTAAGATGTGCCCAAAACAGAAAGGAGAACCAAGAATCGAACATCTAGGACAACTTTAAACATACCAACATCTGAATCCTAGCGGTGCCAGAAGAAGAGAAAGAGCAAGAGACAGAAAACGTATTTGAAAAAATGAAAACTAACTTCCCAAATTTGGTCCAGGAAATAGAAGTACAAGTCCAGGAAGCAAAGAGAGTCCCAAACAAGCTAGACCGAAAGCAGACCACACCAAGACACATCATAATTAAAATGCCAAAGGTGGAAGATAAAGAGAGAATCTTAAAGGCAATGATAGAAAATAACAGAGTTACCTACAAAGGAGTTCCCATAAAACTATTGTGGGCAAACACTCCTCATGGTTTCAGGAATTGTAGACCCGGCCCCAGCATGACGAGCCGCCAGCATCCTGGCCGCTCTTGTCTCTATGTCTCAACATAAGGCCGCACGCGGAATGTCACTGTCAACCACTCAGAGGGTGGCCATGGGAATTAGATCAAAGAGCGCTCCTCATGCTCATTATGCTTTAGAACTTGCTCTGCTTTTCTTATCAGCAATGTGGTGTAAGCTATCTTTAGCAGGGAGTCTATGGGACCCTGCAACTGGTCCAAACGTTTTATAGACCTTGACTCTGATCGGTAAGAGCGATTCCTGAATTAGTGTATGTTATCTGTTACTGTCAAACAACTGAATACAATAGACAATTTATGAATTTTAGCCTTGCATCTCTCATATGTATCCTCCTCAAGAAAAGACATGAGGGATGAAGGTTTGGCTGCTGGTCTCCGCTAGAGAGGCAGTCACCTTCCTTCCCCCAGATATAATAAAGTGTCCTGGGTAAGTTTGTTCTGCTGTGGCCACGAGGCCTCTACTGGACAGAGCGACTTCCAACTGAGCCTCGGGAGGGGGTCTGTGTGTGTGTGTGTGTGGCACCACCGCCATAACCTGCGAACACCAACCAAGGCTCAACTACAAGGGGAAGGTGTACTCAGCCCACACCGCTGGCACACCTCAAGTACCCAGCTTGGGTGATAGAGGAGGCTGTGGAATGGGACCTTATAGGACACGTACTACAGTAGGTCATGCTACCAAGAACCGGAGTCAAGGCAGTTCTACCTAGTACACAGAAACAAACACAGGGAGCCTGCTAAATTGAAGAGGCAAAGAAATATGGCCCACATGAAAAAACAGAACAAAGCCCAGATAAAGAAATATATGAAATGTAGATAGCCAACCCATCAGATGCAGAGTTCAAAACACTGGTAATCAGAATGCTCAAAGGAATTATTGAGTAAAACCACAAAATAAATAAAAAGAAGTGAAGGTTATACAAAGTGAAATGAAGAAAAATATACAAGGAACCAACGGAGATAGGAAGAAGCCAGGATTCAATTCAGGAATGTGGAACAAAAGAAAGAAAGAAACATGTGCCCAAAACAGAAAGGAGAACCAAGAATCGAACATCTAGGACAACTTTAAATATACCAACATCTGAATCCTAGCGGTGCCAGAAGAAGAGAAAGAGCAAGAGACTGAAAACGTATTTGAAAAAATGAAAACTAACTTCCCAAATTTGGCCCAGGAAATAGACGTACAAGTCCAGGAAGCAAAGAGAGTCCCAAACAAGCTAGACCCAAAGAAGACCACACCAAGACACATCATAATTAAAATGCCAAAGGTGGAAGATAAAGAGAGAATCTTAAAGGCAACGATAGAAAATAACAGAGTTACCTACAAAGGAGTTCCCATAAAACTATTGTGGGCAAACACTCCTCATGGTTTCAGGAATTGTAGACCCGACCCCAGCATGACGAGCCACCAGCATCCTGGCTGCTCTTGTCTCTATGTCTCAACATAAGGCCGCACGCGGAATGTCACTGTCAACCACTCAGAGGGTGGACACGGGAATTAGATCAAAGAGCGCTCCTCATGCTCATTATGCTTTAGAACTTGCTCTGCTTTTCTTATCAGCAATGTGGTGTAAGCTATCTTTAGCAGGGAGTCTATGGGACCCTGCAACTGGTCCAAACGTTTTATAGACCTTGACTCTGATCGGTAAGAGCGATTCCTGAATTAGTGTATGTTACCTGTTACTGTCAAACAACTGAATACAATAGACAATTTATGAATTTTGGCCTTGCATCTCTCGTATGTATCCTCCTCAAGAAATGGCATGAGGGATGAAGGTTTGGCTGCTGGTCTCCGCTAGAGAGGCAGTCACCTTCCTTCCCCCAGATATAATAAAGTGTCCTGGGTAAGTTTGTTCTGCTGTGGCCACGAGGCCTCTACTGGACAGAGCGACTTCCAACTGAGCCTCGGGGGGGGAGGGTGTGTGTGTGGCACCACCGCCATAACCTGCCAACACCAACCAAGGCTCAACTACAAGGGGAAGGTGTACTCAGCCCACACCGCTGGCACACCTCAAGTACCCAGCTTGGGTGATAGGGGAGGCTGTGGAATGGGACCCTATAGGACACGTACTACAGTAGGTCATGCTACCAAGAACCGGAGTCAAGGCAGTTCTACCTAGTACACAGAAACAAACACAGGGAGCCTGCTAAATTGAAGAGGCAAAGAAATATGGCCCACATGAAAAAACAGAACAAAACCCAGATAAAGAAATATATGAAATGTAGATAGCCAACCCATCAGATGCAGAGTTCAAAACACTGGTAATCAGAATGCTCAAAGAAATTATTGAGTAAAACCACAAAATAAATAAAAAAAAAGTGAAGGTTATACAAAGTGAAATGAAGAAAAATATACAAGGAACCAACGGAGATAGGAAGAAGCCAGGATTCAATTCAGCAATGTGGAACAAAAGAAAGAAATAAACATGTGCCCAAAACAGAAAGGAAAAACAAGAATCGAACATCTAGGACAACTTTAAACATACCAACATCTGAATCCTAGCGGTGCCAGAAGGAGAAGAGAAAGAGCAAGAGACTGAAAACGTATTTGAAAAAATGAAAACTAACTTCCCAAATTTGGTCCAGGAAATAGACGTACAAGTCCAGGAAGCAAAGAGAGTCCCAAACAAGCTAGACCGAAAGCAGACCACACCAAGACACATCATAATTAAAATGCCAAAGGTGGAAGATAAAGAGAGAATCTTAAAGGCAATGATAGAAAATAACAAAGTTACCTACAAAGAAGTTCCCATAAAACTATTGTGGGCAAACACTCCTCATGGTTTCAGGAATTGTAGACCCGGCCCCAGCATGACGAGCCGCCAGCATCCTGGCCGCTCTTGTCTCTATGTCTCAACATAAGGCCGCACGCGGAATGTCACTGTCAACCACTCAAGGGTGGACACGGGAATTAGATCAAAGAGCGCTCCTCATGCTCATTATGCTTTAGAACTTGCTCTGCTTTTCTTATCAGCAATGCGGTGTAAGCTATCTTTAGCAGGGAGTCTATGGGACCCTGCAACTGGTCCAAACGTTTTATAGACCTTGACTCTGATCGGTAAGAGCGATTCCTGAATTAGTGTATGTTATCTGTTACTGTCAAACAACTGAATACAATAGACAATTTATGAATTTTAGCCTTGCATCTCTCGTATGTATCCTCCTCAAGAAAAGACATGAGGGATGAAGGTTTGGCTGCTGGTCTCCGCTAGAGAGGCAGTCACCTTCCTTCCCCCAGATATAATAAAGTGTCCTGGGTAAGTTTGTTCTGCTGTGGCCATGAGGCCTCTACTGGACAGAGCGACTTCCAACTGAGCCTCGGGGGGGGAGGGTGTGTGTGTGGCACCACCGCCATAACCTGCCAACACCAACCAAGGCTCAACTACAAGGGGAAGGTGTACTCAGCCCACACCGCTGGCACACCTCAAGTACCCAGCTTGGGTGATAGGGGAGGCTGTGGAATGGGACCCTATAGGACACGTACTACAGTAGGCCATGCTACCAAGACACGGAGTCAAGGCAGTTCTACCTAGTACACAGAAACAAACACAGGGAGGCTGCTAAGTTGAAGAGGCAAAGAAAAATGGCCCACATGAAAGAACAGAACAAAACCCAGATAAAGAAATATATGAAATGTAGATAGCCAACCCATCAGATGCGGAGTTCAAAACACTGGTAATCAGAATGCTCAAAGAAATTATTGAGTAAAACCACAAAATAAATTTAAAAAAGTGAAGGTTATACAAAGTGAAATGAAGAAAAATATACAAGGAACCAACGGAGATAGGAAGAAGCCAGGATTCAATTCAGCAATGTGGAACAAAAGATAGAAATAAACATGTGCCCAAAACAGAAAGGAGAACCAAGAATCGAACATCTAGGACAACTTTAAACATACCAACATCTGAATCCTAGCGGTGCCAGAAGAAGAGAAAGAGCAGGAGACTGAAAACATATTTGAAAAAATGAAAACTAACTTCCCAAATTTGGCCCAGGAAATAGACGTACAAGTCCAGGAAGCAAAGAGACTCCCAAACAAGCTAGACCCAAAGAAGACCACACCAAGACACATCATAATTAAAATGCCAAAGGTGGAAGATAAAGAGAGAATCTTAAAGGCAACGATAGAAAATAACAGAGTTACCTACAAAGGAGTTCCCATAAAACTATTGTGGGCAAACACTCCTCATGGTTTCAGGAATTGTAGACCCGGCCCCAGCATGACGAGCCACCAGCATCCTGGCCGCTCTTGTCTCTATGTCTCAACATAAGACCGCACGCGGAATGTCACTGTCAACCACTCAGAGGGTGGACACGGGAATTAGATCAAAGAGCGCTCCTCATGCTCATTATGCTTTAGAACTTGCTCTGCTTTTCTTATCAGCAATGTGGTGTAAGCTATCTTTAGCAGGGAGTCTATGGGACCCTGCAACTGGTCCAAACGTTTTATAGACCTTGACTCTGATCGGTAAGAGCGATTCCTGAATTAGTGTATGTTACCTGATACTGTCAAACAACTGAATACAATAGACAATTTATGAATTTTGGCCTTGCATCTCTCGTATGTATCCTCCTCAAGAAATGGCATGAGGGATGAAGGTTTGGCTGCTGGTCTCCGCTAGAGAGGCAGTCACCTTCCTTCCCCCAGATATAATAAAGTGTCCTGGGTAAGTTTGTTCTGCTGTGGCCACGAGGCCTCTACTGGACAGAGCGACTTCCAACTGAGCCTCGGGGGGGGAGGGTGTGTGTGTGGCACCACCGCCATAACCTGCCAACACCAACCAAGGCTCAACTACAAGGGGAAGGTGTACTCAGCCCACACCGCTGGCACACCTCAAGTACCCAGCTTGGGTGATAGGGGAGGCTGTGGAATGGGACCCTATAGGACACGTACTACAGTAGGCCATGCTACCAAGACACGGAGTCAAGGCAGTTCTACCTAGTACACAGAAACAAACACAGGGAGGCTGCTAAGTTGAAGAGGCAAAGAAAAATGGCCCACATGAAAGAACAGAACAAATCCCAGATAAAGAAATATATGAAATGTAGATAGCCAACCCATCAGATGCGGAGTTCAAAACACTGGTAATCAGAATGCTCAAAGAAATTATTGAGTAAAACCACAAAATAAATTTAAAAAAGTGAAGGTTATACAAAGTGAAATGAAGAAAAATATACAAGGAACCAACGGAGATAGGAAGAAGCCAGGATTCAATTCAGCAATGTGGAACAAAAGATAGAAATAAACATGTGCCCAAAACAGAAAGGAGAACCAAGAATCGAACATCTAGGACAACTTTAAACATACCAACATCTGAATCCTAGCGGTGCCAGAAGAAGAGAAAGAGCAAGAGACTGAAAACATATTTGAAAAAATGAAAACTAACTTCCCAAATTTGGCCCAGGAAATAGACGTACAAGTCCAGGAAGCAAAGAGACTCCCAAACAAGCTAGACCCAAAGAAGACCACACCAAGACACATCATAATTAAAATGCCAAAGGTGGAAGATAAAGAGAGAATCTTAAAGGCAACGATAGAAAATAACAGAGTTACCTACAAAGGAGTTCCCATAAAACTATTGTGGGCAAACACTCCTCATGGTTTCAGGAATTGTAGACCCGGCCCCAGCATGACGAGCCACCAGCATCCTGGCCGCTCTTGTCTCTATGTCTCAACATAAGGCCGCACGCGGAATGTCACTGTCAACCACTCAGAGGGTGGACACGGGAATTAGATCAAAGAGCGCTCCTCATGCTCATTATGCTTTAGAACTTGCTCTGCTTTTCTTATCAGCAATGTGGTGTAAGCTATCTTTAGCAAGGAGTCTATGGGACCCTGCAACTGGTCCAAACGTTTTATAGACCTTGATTCTGATCGGTAAGTGCGATTCCTGAATTAGTGTATGTTACCTGTTACTGTCAAACAACTGAATACAATAGACAATTTATGAATTTTGGCCTTGCATCTCTCGTATGTATCCTCCTCAAGAAATGGCATGAGGGATGAAGGTTTGGCTGCTGGTCTCAGCTAGAGAGGCAGTCACCTTCCTTCCCCCAGATATAATAAAGTGTCCTGGGTAAGTTTGTTCTGCTGTGGCCACGAGGCCTCTACTGGACAGAGCGACTTCCAACTGAGCCTCGGGGGGGGAGGGTGTGTGTGTGGCACCACCGCCATAACCTGCCAACACCAACCAAGGCTCAACTACAAGGGGAAGGTGTACTCAGCCCACACCGCTGGCACACCTCAAGTACCCAGCTTGGGTGATAGGGGAGGCTGTGGAATGGGACCCTATAGGACACGTACTACAGTAGGCCATGCTACCAAGACACGGAGTCAAGGCAGTTCTACCTAGTACACAGAAACAAACACAGGGAGGCTGCTAAGTTGAAGAGGCAAAGAAATATGGCCCACATGAAAGAACAGAACAAAACCCAGATAAAGAAATATATGAAATGTAGATAGCCAACCCATGAGATGCGGAGTTCAAAACACTGGTAATCAGAATGCTGAAAGAAATTATTGAGTAAAACCACAAAATAAATTAAAAAAAGTGAAGGTTATACAAAGTGAAATGAAGAAAAATATACAAGGAACCAACGGAGATAGGAAGAAGCCAGGATTCAATTCAGCAATGTGGAACAAAAGAAAGAATTAAACATGTGCCCAAAACAGAAAGGAAAACCAAGAATCGAACATCTAGGACAACTTTAAACATACCAACATCTGAATCCTAGCGGTGCCAGAAGGAGAAGAGAAAGAGCAAGAGACTGAAAACGTATTTGAAAAAATGAAAACTAACTTCCCAAATTTGGCCCAGGAAATAGACGTACAAGTCCAGGAAGCAAAGAGACTCCCAAACAAGCTAGACCCAAAGAAGACCACACCAAGACACATCATAATTAAAATGCCAAAGGTGGAAGATAAAGAGAGAATCTTAAAGGCAATGATAGAAAATAACAGAGTTACCTACAAAGGAGTTCCCATAAAACTATTGTGGGCAAACACTCCTCATGGTTTCAGGAATTGTAGACCCGGCCCCAGCATGACGAGCCACCAGCATCCTGGCTGCTCTTGTCTCTATGTCTCAACATAAGGCCGCACGCGGAATGTCACTGTCAACCACTCAGAGGGTGGACACGGGAATTAGATCAAAGAGCGCTCCTCATGCTCATTATGCTTTAGAACTTGCTCTGCTTTTCTTATCAGCAATGTGGTGTAAGCTATCTTTAGCAGGGAGTCTATGGGACCCTGCAACTGGTCCAAACGTTTTATAGACCTTGACTCTGATCGATAAGAGCGATTCCTGAATTAGTGTATGTTACCTGTTACTGTCAAACAACTGAATACAATAGACAATTTATGAATTTTGGCCTTGCATCTCTCGTATGTATCCTCCTCAAGAAATGGCATGAGGGATGAAGGTTTGGCTGCTGGTCTCCGCTAGAGAGGCAGTCACCTTCCTTCCCCCAGATATAATAAAGTGTCCTGGGTAAGTTTGTTCTGCTGTGGCCACGAGGCCTCTACTGGACAGAGCGACTTCCAACTGAGCCTCGGGGGGGGAGGGTGTGTGTGTGGCACCACCGCCATAACCTGCCAACACCAACCAAGGCTCAACTACAAGGGGAAGGTGTACTCAGCCCACACCGCTGGTACACCTCAAGTACCCAGCTTGGGTGATAGGGGAGGCTGTGGAATGGGACCCTATAGGACACGTACTACAGTAGGTCATGCTACCAAGAACCGGAGTCACGGCAGTTCTACCTAGTACACAGAAACAAACACAGGGAGCCTGCTAAATTGGAGAGGCAAAGAAATATGGCCCACATGAAAAAACAGAACAAAACCCAGATAAAGAAATATATGAAATGTAGATAGCCAACCCATCAGATGCAGAGTTCAAAACACTGGTAATCAGAATGCTCAAAGAAATTATTGAGTAAAACCGCAAAATAAATAAAAAAAAGTGAAGGTTATACAAAGTGAAATGAAGAAAAATATACAAGGAACCAACGGAGATAGGAAGAAGCCAGGATTCAATTCAGCAATGTGGAACAAAAGAAAGAAATAAACATGTGCCCAAAACAGAAAGGAAAAACAAGAATCGAACATCTAGGACAACTTTAAACATACCAACATCTGAATCCTAGCGGTGCCAGAAGGAGAAGAGAAAGAGCAAGAGACTGAAAACGTATTTGAAAAAATGAAAACTAACTTCCCAAATTTAGTCCAGGAAATAGACGTACAAGTCCAGGAAGCAAAGAGAGTCCCAAACAAGCTAGACCGAAAGCAGACCACACCAAGACACATCATAATTAAAATGCCAAAGGTGGAAGATAAAGAGAGAATCTTAAAGGCAATGATAGAAAATAACAAAGTTACCTACAAAGAAGTTCCCATAAAACTATTGTGGGCAAACACTCCTCATAGTTTCAGGAATTGTAGACCCGGCCCCAGCATGACGAGCCGCCAGCATCCTGGCCGCTCTTGTCTCTATGTCTCAACATAAGACCGCACGCGGAATGTCACTGTCAACCACTCAGAGGGTGGACACGGGAATTAGATCAAAGAGCGCTCCTCATGCTCATTATGCTTTAGAACTTGCTCTGCTTTTCTTATCAGCAATGTGGTGTAAGCTATCTTTAGCAGGGAGTCTATGGGACCCTGCAACTGGTCCAAACGTTTTATAGACCTTGACTCTGATCGGTAAGAGCGATTCCTGAATTAGTGTATGTTACCTGATACTGTCAAACAACTGAATACAATAGACAATTTATGAATTTTGGCCTTGCATCTCTCGTATGTATCCTCCTCAAGAAATGGCATGAGGGATGAAGGTTTGGCTGCTGGTCTCCGCTAGAGAGGCAGTCACCTTCCTTCCCCCAGATATAATAAAGTGTCCTGGGTAAGTTTGTTCTGCTGTGGCCACGAGGCCTCTACTGGACAGAGCGACTTCCAACTGAGCCTCGGGGGGGGAGGGTGTGTGTGTGGCACCACCGCCATAACCTGCCAACACCAACCAAGGCTCAACTACAAGGGGAAGGTGTACTCAGCCCACACCGCTGGCACACCTCAAGTACCCAGCTTGGGTGATAGGGGAGGCTGTGGAATGGGACCCTATAGGACACGTACTACAGTAGGCCATGCTACCAAGACACGGAGTCAAGGCAGTTCTACCTAGTACACAGAAACAAACACAGGGAGGCTGCTAAGTTGAAGAGGCAAAGAAAAATGGCCCACATGAAAGAACAGAACAAAACCCAGATAAAGAAATATATGAAATGTAGATAGCCAACCCATCAGATGCGGAGTTCAAAACACTGGTAATCAGAATGCTCAAAGAAATTATTGAGTAAAACCACAAAATAAATTAAAAAAAGTGAAGGTTATACAAAGTGAAATGAAGAAAAATATACAAGGAACCAACGGAGATAGGAAGAAGCCAGGATTCAATTCAGGAATGTGGAACAAAAGAAAAAAGAAACATGTGCCCAAAACAGAAAGGAGAACCAAGAATCGAACATCTAGGACAACTTTAAACATACCAACATCTGAATCCTAGCGGTGCCAGAAGAAGAGAAAGAGCAAGAGACTGAAAACGTATTTGAAAAAATGAAAACTAACTTCCCAAATTTGGCCCAGGAAATAGACGTACAAGTCCAGGAAGCAAAGAGACTCCCAAACAAGCTAGACCCAAAGAAGACCACACCAAGACACATCATAATTAAAATGCCAAAGGTGGAAGATAAAGAGAGAATCTTAAAGGCAACGATAGAAAATAACAGAGTTACCTACAAAGGAGTTCCCATAAAACTATTGAGGGCAAACACTCCTCATGGTTTCAGGAATTGTAGACCCGGCCCCAGCATGACGAGCCACCAGCATCCTGGCCGCTCTTGTCTCTATGTCTCAACATAAGACCGCACGCGGAATGTCACTGTCAACCACTCAGAGGGTGGACACGGGAATTAGATCAAAGAGCGCTCCTCATGCTCATTATGCTTTAGAACTTGCTCTGCTTTTCTTATCAGCAATGTGGTGTAAGCTATCTTTAGCAGGGAGTCTATGGGACCCTGCAACTGGTCCAAACGTTTTATAGACCTTGACTCTGATCGGTAAGAGCGATTCCTGAATTAGTGTATGTTACCTGTTACTGTCAAACAACTGAATACAATAGACAATTTATGAATTTTGGCCTTGCATCTCTCGTATGTATCCTCCTCAAGAAATGGCATGAGGGATGAAGGTTTGGCTGCTGGTCTCCGCTAGAGAGGCAGTCACCTTCCTTCCCCCAGATATAATAAAGTGTCCTGGGTAAGTTGGTTCTGCTGTGGCCACGAGGCCTCTACTGGACAGAGCGACTTCCAACTGAGCCTCGGGGGGGGAGGGTGTGTGTGTGGCACCACCGCCATAACCTGCCAACACCAACCAAGGCTCAACTACAAGGGGAAGGTGTACTCAGCCCACACCGCTGGCACACCTCAAGTACCCAGCTTGGGTGATAGGGGAGGCTGTGGAATGGGACCTTATAGGACACGTACTACAGTAGGTCATGCTACCAAGAACCGGAGTCAAGGCAGTTCTACCTAGTACACAGAAACAAACACAGGGAGCCTGCTAAATTGAAGAGGCAAAGAAATATGGCCCACATGAAAAAACAGAACAAAGCCCAGATAAAGAAATATATGAAATGTAGATAGCCAACCCATCAGATGCAGAGTTCAAAACACTGGTAATCAGAATGCTCAAAGGAATTATTGAGTAAAACCACAAAATAAATAAAAAGAAGTGAAGGTTATACAAAGTGAAATGAAGAAAAATATACAAGGAACCAACGGAGATAGGAAGAAGCCAGGATTCAATTCAGGAATGTGGAACAACAGAAAGAAAGAAACATGTGCCCAAAACAGAAAGGAGAACCAAGAATCGAACATCTAGGACAACTTTAAATATACCAACATCTGAATCCTAGCGGTGCCAGAAGAAGAGAAAGAGCAAGAGACTGAAAACGTATTTGAAAAAATGAAAACTAACTTCCCAAATTTGGCCCAGGAAATAGACGTACAAGTCCAGGAAGCAAAGAGACTCCCAAACAAGCTAGACCCAAAGAAGACCACACCAAGACACATCATAATTAAAATGCCAAAGGTGGAAGATAAAGAGAGAATCTTAAAGGCAACGATAGAAAATAACAGAGTTACCTACAAAGGAGTTCCCATAAAACTATTGTGGGCAAACACTCCTCATGGTTTCAGGAATTGTAGACCCGGCCCCAGCATGACGAGCCACCAGCATCCTGGCTGCTCTTGTCTCTATGTCTCAACATAAGGCCGCACGCGGAATGTCACTGTCAACCACTCAGAGGGTGGACACGGGAATTAGATCAAAGAGCGCTCCTCATGCTCATTATGCTTTAGAACTTGCTCTGCTTTTCTTATCAGCAATGTGGTGTAAGCTATCTTTAGCAGGGAGTCTATGGGACCCTGCAACTGGTCCAAACGTTTTATAGACCTTGACTCTGATCGGTAAGAGCGATTCCTGAATTAGTGTATGTTACCTGATACTGTCAAACAACTGAATACAATAGACAATTTATGAATTTTGGCCTTGCATCTCTCGTATGTATCCTCCTCAAGAAATGGCATGAGGGATGAAGGTTTGGCTGCTGGTCTCCGCTAGAGAGGCAGTCACCTTCCTTCCCCCAGATATAATAAAGTGTCCTGGGTAAGTTTGTTCTGCTGTGGCCACGAGGCCTCTACTGGACAGAGCGACTTCCAACTGAGCCTCGGGGGGGGAGGGTGTGTGTGTGGCACCACCGCCATAACCTGCCAACACCAACCAAGGCTCAACTACAAGGGGAAGGTGTACTCAGCCCACACCGCTGGCACACCTCAAGTACCCAGCTTGGGTGATAGGGGAGGCTGTGGAATGGGACCCTATAGGACACGTACTACAGTAGGCCATGCTACCAAGACACGGAGTCAAGGCAGTTCTACCTAGTACACAGAAACAAACACAGGGAGGCTGCTAAGTTGAAGAGGCAAAGAAAAATGGCCCACATGAAAGAACAGAACAAAACCCAGATAAAGAAATATATGAAATGTAGATAGCCAACCCATCAGATGCGGAGTTCAAAACACTGGTAATCAGAATGCTCAAAGAAATTATTGAGTAAAACCACAAAATAAATTAAAAAAAGTGAAGGTTATACAAAGTGAAATGAAGAAAAATATACAAGGAACCAACGGAGATAGGAAGAAGCCAGGATTCAATTCAGCAATGTGGTACAAAAGATAGAAATAAACATGTGCCCAAAACAGAAAGGAAAAACAAGACTCGAACATCTAGGACAACTTTAAACATACCAACATCTGAATCCTAGCGGTGCCAGAAGGAGAAGAGAAAGAGCAAGAGACTGAAAACGTATTTGAAAAAATGAAAACTAACTTCCCAAATTTGGTCCAGGAAATAGACGTACAAGTCCAGGAAGCAAAGAGAGTCCCAAACAAGCTAGACCGAAAGCAGACCACACCAAGACACATCATAATTAAAATGCCAAAGGTGGAAGATAAAGAGAGAATCTTAAAGGCAACGATAGAAAATAACAGAGTTACCTACAAAGGAGTTCCCATAAAACTATTGTGGGCAAACACTCCTCATGGTTTCAGGAATTGTAGACCCGGCCCCAGCATGACGAGTCGCCAGCATCCTGGCCGCTCTTGTCTCTATGTCTCAACATAAGGCCGCACGCGGAATGTCACTGTCAACCACTCAGAGGGTGGACATGGGAATTAGATCAAAGAGCGCTCCTCATGCTCATTATGCTTTAGAACTTGCTCTGCTTTTCTTATCAGCAATGCGGTGTAAGCTATCTTTAGCAGGGAGTCTATGGGACCCTGCAACTGGTCCAAACGTTTTATAGACCTTGACTCTGATCGGTAAGAGCGATTCCTGAATTAGTGTATGTTATCTGTTACTGTCAAACAACTGAATACAATAGACAATTTATGAATTTTAGCCTTGCATCTCTCGTATGTATCCTCCTCAAGAAAAGAAATGAGGGATGAAGGTTTGGCTGCTGGTCTCCGCTAGAGAGGCAGTCACCTTCCTTCCCCCAGATATAATAAAGTGTCCTGGGTAAGTTTGTTCTGCTGTGGCCACGAGGCCTCTACTGGACAGAGCGACTTCCAACTGAGCCTCGGGCGGGGGTGTGTGTGTGTGGCACCACCGCCATAACCTGCCAACACCAAACAAGGCTCAACTACAAGAGGAAGGTGTACTCAGCCCACACCGCTGGCACACCTCAAGTACCCAGCTTGGGTGATAGGGGAGGCTGTGGAATGGGACCTTATAGGACACGTACTACAGTAGGTCATGCTACCAAGAACCGGAGTCAAGGCAGTTCTACCTAGTACACAGAAACAAACACAGGGAGCCTGCTAAATTGAAGAGGCAAAGAAATATGGCCCACATGAAAAAACAGAACAAAACCCAGATAAAGAAATATATGAAATGTAGATAGCCAACCCATCAGATGCAGAGTTCAAAACACTGGTAATCAGAATGCTCAAAGAAATTATTGAGTAAAACCACAAAAGAAATAAAAAGAAGTGAAGGTTATACAAAGTGAAATGAAGAAAAATATACAAGGAACCAACGGAGATAGGAAGAAGCCAGGATTCAATTCAGGAATGTGGAACAAAAGAAAAAAGAAACATGTGCCCAAAACAGAAAGGAGAACCAAGAATCGAACATCTAGGACAACTTTAAACATACCAACATCTGAATCCTAGCGGTGCCAGAAGAAGAGAAAGAGCAAGAGACTGAAAACGTATTTGAAAAAATGAAAACTAACTTCCCAAATTTGGCCCAGGAAATAGACGTACAAGTCCAGGAAGCAAAGAGACTCCCAAACAAGCTAGACCCAAAGAAGACCACACCAAGACACATCATAATTAAAATGCCAAAGGTGGAAGATAAAGAGAGAATCTTAAAGGCAATGATAGAAAATAACAGAGTTACCTACAAAGGAGTTCCCATAAAACTATTGAGGGCAAACACTCCTCATGGTTTCAGGAATTGTAGACCCGGCCCCAGCATGACGAGCCACCAGCATCCTGGCCGCTCTTGTCTCTATGTCTCAACATAAGACCGCACGCGGAATGTCACTGTCAACCACTCAGAGGGTGGACACGGGAATTAGATCAAAGAGCGCTCCTCATGCTCATTATGCTTTAGAACTTGCTCTGCTTTTCTTATCAGCAATGTGGTGTAAGCTATCTTTAGCAGGGAGTCTATGGGACCCTGCAACTGGTCCAAACGTTTTATAGACCTTGACTCTGATAGGTAAGAGCGATTCCTGAATTAGTGTATGTTACCTGTTACTGTCAAACAACTGAATACAATAGACAATTTATGAATTTTGGCCTTGCATCTCTCGTATGTATCCTCCTCAAGAAATGGCATGAGGGATGAAGGTTTGGCTGCTGGTCTCCGCTAGAGAGGCAGTCACCTTCCTTCCCCCAGATATAATAAAGTGTCCTGGGTAAGTTGGTTCTGCTGTGGCCACGAGGCCTCTACTGGACAGAGCGACTTCCAACTGAGCCTCGGGGGGGGAGGGTGTGTGTGTGGCACCACCGCCATAACCTGCCAACACCAACCAAGGCTCAACTACAAGGGGAAGGTGTACTCAGCCCACACCGCTGGCACACCTCAAGTACCCAGCTTGGGTGATAGGGGAGGCTGTGGAATGGGACCTTATAGGACACGTACTACAGTAGGTCATGCTACCAAGAACCGGAGTCAAGGCAGTTCTACCTAGTACACAGAAACAAACACAGGGAGCCTGCTAAATTGAAGAGGCAAAGAAATATGGCCCACATGAAAAAACAGAACAAAACCCAGATAAAGAAATATATGAAATGTAGATAGCCAACCCATCAGATGCAGAGTTCAAAACACTGGTAATCAGAATGCTCAAAGAAATTATTGAGTAAAACCACAAAATAAATTAAAAAAAGTGAAGGTTATACAAAGTGAAATGAAGAAAAATATACAAGGAACCAACGGAGATAGGAAGAAGCCAGGATTCAATTCAGCAATGTGGAACAAAAGAAAGAAATAAACATGTGCCCAAAACAGAAAGGAAAAACAAGAATCGAACATCTAGGACAACGTTAAACATACCAACATCTGAATCCTAGCGGTGCCAGAAGGAGAAGAGAAAGAGCAAGAGACTGAAAACGTATTTGAAAAAATGAAAACTAACTTCCCAAATTTGGTCCAGGAAATAGACGTACAAGTCCAGGAAGCAAAGAGAGTCCCAAACAAGCTAGATCGAAAGCAGACCACACCAAGACACATCATAATTAAAATGCCAAAGGTGGAAAATAAAGAGAGAATCTTAAAGGCAACGATAGAAAATAACAGAGTTACCTACAAAGGAGTTCCCATAAAACTATTGTGGGCAAACACTCCTCATGGTTTCAGGAATTGTAGACCCGGCCCCAGCATGACGAGCCACCAGCATCCTGGCCGCTCTTGTCTCTATGTCTCAACATAAGACCGCACGCGGAATGTCACTGTCAACCACTCAGAGGGTGGACACGGGAATTAGATCAAAGAGCGCTCCTCATGCTCATTATGCTTTAGAACTTGCTCTGCTTTTCTTATCAGCAATGTGGTGTAAGCTATCTTTAGCAGGGAGTCTATGGGACCCTGCAACTGGTCCAAACGTTTTATAGACCTTGACTCTGATCGGTAAGAGCGATTCCTGAATTAGTGTATGTTATCTGTTACTGTCAAACAACTGAATACAATAGACAATTTATGAATTTTAGCCTTGCATCTCTCGTATGTATCCTCCTCAAGAAAAGAAATGAGGGATGAAGGTTTGGCTGCTGGTCTCCGCTAGAGAGGCAGTCACCTTCCTTCCCCCAGATATAATAAAGTGTCCTGGGTAAGTTTGTTCTGCTGTGGCCACGAGGCCTCTACTGGACAGAGCGACTTCCAACTGAGCCTCGGGAGGGGGTCTGTGTGTGTATGTGTGTGTGGCACCACCGCCATAACCTGCGAACACCAACCAAGGCTCAACTACAAGGGAAAGTTGTACTCAGCCCACACCGCTGGCACACCTCAAGTACCCAGCTTGGGTGATAGAGGAGGCTGTGGAATGGGACCTTATAGGACACGTACTACAGTAGGTCATGCTACCAAGAACCGGAGTCAAGGCAGTTCTACCTAGTACACAGAAACAAACACAGGGAGCCTGCTAAATTGAAGAGGCAAAGAAATATGGCCCACATGAAAAAACAGAACAAAGCCCAGATAAAGAAATATATGAAATGTAGATAGCCAACCCATCAGATGCAGAGTTCAAAACACTGGTAATCAGAATGCTCAAAGGAATTATTGAGTAAAACCACAAAATAAATAAAAAGAAGTGAAGGTTATACAAAGTGAAATGAAGAAAAATATACAAGGAACCAACGGAGATAGGAAGAAGCCAGGATTCAATTCAGGAATGTGGAACAACAGAAAGAAAGAAACATGTGCCCAAAGCAGAAAGGAGAACCAAGAATCGAACATCTAGGACAACTTTAAATATACCAACATCTGAATCCTAGCGGTGCCAGAAGAAGAGAAAGAGCAAGAGACTGAAAACGTATTTGAAAAAATGAAAACTAACTTCCCAAATTTGGCCCAGGAAATAGACGTACAAGTCCAGGAAGCAAAGAGAGTCCCAAACAAGCTAGACCCAAAGAAGACCACACCAAGACACATCATAATTAAAATGCCAAAGGTGGAAGATAAAGAGAGAATCTTAAAGGCAACGATAGAAAATAACAGAGTTACCTACAAAGGAGTTCCCATAAAACTATTGTGGGCAAACACTCCTCATGGTTTCAGGAATTGTAGACCCGACCCCAGCATGACGAGCCACCAGCATCCTGGCTGCTCTTGTCTCTATGTCTCAACATAAGGCCGCACGCGGAATGTCACTGTCAACCACTCAGAGGGTGGACACGGGAATTAGATCAAAGAGCGCTCCTCATGCTCATTATGCTTTAGAACTTGCTCTGCTTTTCTTATCAGCAATGTGGTGTAAGCTATCTTTAGCAGGGAGTCTATGGGACCCTGCAACTGGTCCAAACGTTTTATAGACCTTGACTCTGATCGGTAAGAGCGATTCCTGAATTAGTGTATGTTACCTGTTACTGTCAAACAACTGAATACAATAGACAATTTATGAATTTTGGTCTTGCATCTCTCGTATGTATCCTCCTCAAGAAATGGCATGAGGGATGAAGGTTTGGCTGCTGGTCTCCGCTAGAGAGGCAGTCACCTTCCTTCCCCCAGATATAATAAAGTGTCCTGGGTAAGTTTGTTCTGCTGTGGCCACGAGGCCTCTACTGGACAGAGCGACTTCCAACTGAGCCTCGGGGGGGGAGGGTGTGTGTGTGGCACCACCGCCATAACCTGCCAAAACCAACCAAGGCTCAACTACAAGGGGAAGGTGTACTCAGCCCACACCGCTGGCACACCTCAAGTACCCAGCTTGGGTGATAGGGGAGGCTGTGGAATGGGACCCTATAGGACACGTACTACAGTAGGCCATGCTACCAAGACACGGAGTCAAGGCATTTCTACCTAGTACACAGAAACAAACACAGGGAGGCTGCTAAGTTGAAGAGGCAAAGAAATATGGCCCACATGAAAGAACAGAACAAAACCCAGATAAAGAAATATATGAAATGTAGATAGCCAACCCATCAGATGCGGAGTTCAAAACACTGGTAATCAGAATGCTCAAAGAAATTATTGAGTAAAACCACAAAATAAATTAAAAAAAGTGAAGGTTATACAAAGTGAAATGAAGAAAAATATACAAGGAACCAACGGAGATAGGAAGAAGCCAGGATTCAATTCAGCAATGTGGAACAAAAGAAAGAAAGTAAGATGTGACCAAAACAGAAAGGAGAACCAAGAATCGAACATCTAGGACAACTTTAAACATACCAACATCTGAATCCTAGCGGTGCCAGAAGGAGAAGAGAAAGAGCAAGAGACTGAAAACGTATTTGAAAAAATGAAAACTAACTTCCCAAATTTGGCCCAGGAAATAGACGTACAAGTCCAGGAAGCAAAGAGAGTCCCAAACAAGCTAGACCCAAAGAAGACCACACCAAGACACATCATAATTAAAATGCCAAAGGTGGAAGATAAAGAGAGAATCTTAAAGGCAACGATAGAAAATAACAGAGTTACCTACAAAGGAGTTCCCATAAAACTATTGTGGGCAAACACTCCTCATGGTTTCAGGAATTGTAGACCCGACCCCAGCATGACGAGCCACCAGCATCCTGGCTGCTCTTGTCTCTATGTCTCAACATAAGGCCGCACGCGGAATGTCACTGTCAACCACTCAGAGGGTGGACACGGGAATTAGATCAAAGAGCGCTCCTCATGCTCATTATGCTTTAGAACTTGCTCTGCTTTTCTTATCAGCAATGTGGTGTAAGCTATCTTTAGCAGGGAGTCTATGGGACCCTGCAACTGGTCCAAACGTTTTATAGACCTTGACTCTGATCGGTAAGAGCGATTCCTGAATTAGTGTATGTTACCTGTTACTGTCAAACAACTGAATACAATAGACAATTTATGAATTTTGGCCTTGCATCTCTCGTATGTATCCTCCTCAAGAAATGGCATGAGGGATGAAGGTTTGGCTGCTGGTCTCCGCTAGAGAGGCAGTCACCTTCCTTCCCCCAGATATAATAAAGTGTCCTGGGTAAGTTTGTTCTGCTGTGGCCACGAGGCCTCTACTGGACAGAGCGACTTCCAACTGAGCCTCGGGGGGGGAGGGTGTGTGTGTGGCACCACCGCCATAACCTGCCAACACCAACCAAGGCTCAACTACAAGGGGAAGGTGTACTCAGCCCACACCGCTGGCACACCTCAAGTACCCAGCTTGGGTGATAGGGGAGGCTGTGGAATGGGACCCTATAGGACACGTACTACAGTAGGTCATGCTACCAAGAACCGGAGTCAAGGCAGTTCTACCTAGTACACAGAAACAAACACAGGGAGCCTGCTAAATTGAAGAGGCAAAGAAATATGGCCCACATGAAAAAACAGAACAAAACCCAGATAAAGAAATATATGAAATGTAGATAGCCAACCCATCAGATGCAGAGTTCAAAACACTGGTAATCAGAATGCTCAAAGAAATTATTGAGTAAAACCACAAAATAAATAAAAAAAAAGTGAAGGTTATACAAAGTGAAATGAAGAAAAATATACAAGGAACCAACGGAGATAGGAAGAAGCCAGGATTCAATTCAGCAATGTGGAACAAAAGAAAGAAATAAACATGTGCCCAAAACAGAAAGGAAAAACAAGAATCGAACATCTAGGACAACTTTAAACATACCAATATCTGAATCTTGGCGGTGCCAGAAGGAGAAGAGAAAGAGCAAGAGACTGAAAACGTATTTGAAAAAATGAAAACTAACTTCCCAAATTTGGTCCAGGAAATAGACGTACAAGTCCAGGAAGCAAAGAGAGTCCCAAACAAGCTAGACCGAAAGCAGACCACACCAAGACACATCATAATTAAAATGCCAAAGGTGGAAGATAAAGAGAGAATCTTAAAAGCAATGATAGAAAATAACAGAGTTACCTACAAAGAAGTTCCCATAAAACTATTGTGGGCAAACACTCCTCATGGTTTCAGGAATTGTAGACCCGGCCCAAGCATGACGAGCCGCCAGCATCCTTGCCGCTGTTGTCTCTATTTCTCAACATAAGACCGCACGCGGAATGTCACTGTCAACCACTCAGAGGGTGGACACGGGAATTAGATCAAAGAGCGCTCCTCATGCTCATTATGCTTTAGAACTTGCTCTGCTTTTCTTATCAGCAATGTGGTGTAAGCTATCTTTAGCAGGGAGTCTATGGGACCCTGCAACTGGTCCAAACGTTTTATAGACCTTGACTCTGATCAGTAAGAGCGATTCCTGAATTAGTGTATGTTACCTGTTACTGTCAAACAACTGAATACAATAGACAATTTATGAATTTTGGCCTTGCATCTCTCGTATGTATCCTCCTCAAGAAATGGCATGAGGGATGAAGGTTTGGCTGCTGGTCTCCGCTAGAGAGGCAGTCACCTTCCTTCCCCCAGATATAATAAAGTGTCCTGGGTAAGTTTGTTCTGCTGTGGCCACGAGGCCTCTACTGGACAGAGCGACTTCCAACTGAGCCTCGGGGGGGGAGGGTGTGTGTGTGGCACCACCGCCATAACCTGCGAACACCAACCAAGGCTCAACTACAAGGGGAAGGTGTACTCAGCCCACACCGCTGGCACACCTCAAGTACCCTGCTTGGGTGATAGGGGAGGCTGTGGAATGGGACCTTATAGGACACGTACTACAGTAGGTCATGCTACCAAGAACCGGAGTCAAGGCAGTTCTACCTAGTACACAGAAACAAACACAGGGAGCCTGCTAAATTGAAGAGGCAAAGAAATATGGCCCACATGAAAAAACAGAACAAAACCCAGATAAAGAAATATATGAAATGTAGATAGCCAACCCATGAGATGCAGAGTTCAAAACACTGGTAATCAGAATGCTCAAAGGAATTATTGAGTAAAACCACAAAATAAATAAAAAGAAGTGAAGGTTATACAAAGTGAAATGAAGAAAAATATACAAGGAACCAACGGAGATAGGAAGAAGCCAGGATTCAATTCAGCAATGTGGAACAAAAGAAAGAAAGTAAGATGTGCCCAAAACAGAAAGGAGAACCAAGAATCGAACATCTAGGACAACTTTAAACATACCAACATCTGAATCCTAGCGGTGCCAGAAGAAGAGAAAGAGCAAGAGACAGAAAACGTATTTGAAAAAATGAAAACTAACTTCCCAAATTTGGTCCAGGAAATAGAAGTACAAGTCCAGGAAGCAAAGAGAGTCCCAAACAAGCTAGACCGAAAGCAGACCACACCAAGACACATCATAATTAAAATGCCAAAGGTGGAAGATAAAGAGAGAATCTTAAAGGCAATGATAGAAAATAACAGAGTTACCTACAAAGGAGTTCCCATAAAACTATTGTGGGCAAACACTCCTCATGGTTTCAGGAATTGTAGACCCGGCCCCAGCATGACGAGCCGCCAGCATCCTGGCCGCTCTTGTCTCTATGTCTCAACATAAGGCCGCACGCGGAATGTCACTGTCAACCACTCAGAGGGTGGCCATGGGAATTAGATCAAAGAGCGCTCCTCATGCTCATTATGCTTTAGAACTTGCTCTTCTTTTCTTATCAGCAATGTGGTGTAAGCTATCTTTAGCAGGGAGTCTATGGGACCCTGCAACTGGTCCAAACGTTTTATAGACCTTGACTCTGATCGGTAAGAGCGATTCCTGAATTAGTGTATGTTATCTGTTACTGTCAAACAACTGAATACAATAGACAATTTATGAATTTTAGCCTTGCATCTCTCATATGTATCCTCCTCAAGAAAAGACATGAGGGATGAAGGTTTGGCTGCTGGTCTCCGCTAGAGAGGCAGTCACCTTCCTTCCCCCAGATATAATAAAGTGTCCTGGGTAAGTTTGTTCTGCTGTGGCCACGAGGCCTCTACTGGACAGAGCGACTTCCAACTGAGCCTCGGGAGGGGGTCTGTGTGTGTGTGTGTGTGGCACCACCGCCATAACCTGCGAACACCAACCAAGGCTCAACTACAAGGGGAAGGTGTACTCAGCCCACACCACTGGCACACCTCAAGTACCCTGCTTGGGTGATAGGGGAGGCTGTGGAATGGGACCTTATAGGACACGTACTACAGTAGGTCATGCTACCAAGAACCGGAGTCAAGGCAGTTCTACCTAGTACACAGAAACAAACACAGGGAGCCTGCTAAATTGAAGAGGCAAAGAAATATGGCCCACATGAAAAAACAGAACAAAACCCAGATAAAGAAATATATGAAATGTAGATAGCCAACCCATGAGATGCAGAGTTCAAAACACTGGTAATCAGAATGCTCAAAGGAATTATTGAGTAAAACCACAAAATAAATAAAAAGAAGTGAAGGTTATACAAAGTGAAATGAAGAAAAATATACAAGGAACCAACGGAGATAGGAAGAAGCCAGGATTCAATTCAGCAATGTGGAACAAAAGAAAGAAAGTAAGATGTGCCCAAAACAGAAAGGAGAACCAAGAATCGAACATCTAGGACAACTTTAAACATACCAACATCTGAATCCTAGCGGTGCCAGAAGAAGAGAAAGAGCAAGAGACAGAAAACGTATTTGAAAAAATGAAAACTAACTTCCCAAATTTGGTCCAGGAAATAGAAGTACAAGTCCAGGAAGCAAAGAGAGTCCCAAACAAGCTAGACCGAAAGCAGACCACACCAAGACACATCATAATTAAAATGCCAAAGGTGGAAGATAAAGAGAGAATCTTAAAGGCAATGATAGAAAATAACAGAGTTACCTACAAAGGAGTTCCCATAAAACTATTGTGGGCAAACACTCCTCATGGTTTCAGGAATTGTAGACCCGGCCCCAGCATGACGAGCCGCCAGCATCCTGGCCGCTCTTGTCTCTATGTCTCAACATAAGGCCGCACGCGGAATGTCACTGTCAACCACTCAGAGGGTGGCCATGGGAATTAGATCAAAGAGCGCTCCTCATGCTCATTATGCTTTAGAACTTGCTCTGCTTTTCTTATCAGCAATGTGGTGTAAGCTATCTTTAGCAGGGAGTCTATGGGACCCTGCAACTGGTCCAAACGTTTTATAGACCTTGACTCTGATCGGTAAGAGCGATTCCTGAATTAGTGTATGTTATCTGTTACTGTCAAACAACTGAATACAATAGACAATTTATGAATTTTAGCCTTGCATCTCTCATATGTATCCTCCTCAAGAAAAGACATGAGGGATGAAGGTTTGGCTGCTGGTCTCCGCTAGAGAGGCAGTCACCTTCCTTCCCCCAGATATAATAAAGTGTCCTGGGTAAGTTTGTTCTGCTGTGGCCACGAGGCCTCTACTGGACAGAGCGACTTCCAACTGAGCCTCGGGAGGGGGTCTGTGTGTGTGTGTGTGTGGCACCACCGCCATAACCTGCGAACACCAACCAAGGCTCAAGTACAAGGGGAAGGTGTACTCAGCCCACACCGCTGGCACACCTCAAGTACCCAGCTTGGGTGATAGAGGAGGCTGTGGAATGGGACCTTATAGGACACGTACTACAGTAGGTCATGCTACCAAGAACCGGAGTCAAGGCAGTTCTACCTAGTACACAGAAACAAACACAGGGAGCCTGCTAAATTGAAGAGGCAAAGAAATATGGCCCACATGAAAAAACAGAACAAAGCCCAGATAAAGAAATATATGAAATGTAGATAGCCAACCCATCAGATGCAGAGTTCAAAACACTGGTAATCAGAATGCTCAAAGGAATTATTGAGTAAAACCACAAAATAAATAAAAAGAAGTGAAGGTTATACAAAGTGAAATGAAGAAAAATATACAAGGAACCAACGGAGATAGGAAGAAGCCAGGATTCAATTCAGGAATGTGGAACAAAAGAAAGAAAGAAACATGTGCCCAAAACAGAAAGGAGAACCAAGAATCGAACATCTAGGACAACTTTAAATATACCAACATCTGAATCCTAGCGGTGCCAGAAGAAGAGAAAGAGCAAGAGACTGAAAACGTATTTGAAAAAATGAAAACTAACTTCCCAAATTTGGCCCAGGAAATAGACGTACAAGTCCAGGGAGCAAAGAGAGTCCCAAACAAGCTAGACCCAAAGAAGACCACACCAAGACACATCATAATTAAAATGCCAAAGGTGGAAGATAAAGAGAGAATCTTAAAGGCAACGATAGAAAATAACAGAGTTACCTACAAAGGAGTTCCCATAAAACTATTGTGGGCAAACACTCCTCATGGTTTCAGGAATTGTAGACCCGACCCCAGCATGACGAGCCACCAGCATCCTGGCTGCTCTTGTCTCTATGTCTCAACATAAGGCCCCACGCGGAATGTCACTGTCAACCACTCAGAGGGTGGACACGGGAATTAGATCAAAGAGCGCTCCTCATGCTCATTATGCTTTAGAACTTGCTCTGCTTTTCTTATCAGCAATGTGGTGTAAGCTATCTTTAGCAGGGAGTCTATGGGACCCTGCAACTGGTCCAAACGTTTTATAGACCTTGACTCTGATCGGTAAGAGCGATTCCTGAATTAGTGTATGTTACCTGTTACTGTCAAACAACTGAATACAATAGACAATTTATGAATTTTGGCCTTGCATCTCTCGTATGTATCCTCCTCAAGAAATGGCATGAGGGATGAAGGTTTGGCTGCTGGTCTCCGCTAGAGAGGCAGTCACCTTCCTTCCCCCAGATATAATAAAGTGTCCTGGGTAAGTTTGTTCTGCTGTGGCCACGAGGCCTCTACTGGACAGAGCGACTTCCAACTGAGCCTCGGGGGGGGGGAGGGTGTGTGTGTGGCACCACCGCCATAACCTGCCAAAACCAACCAAGGCTCAACTACAAGGGGAAGGTGTACTCAGCCCACACCGCTGGCACACCTCAAGTACCCAGCTTGGGTGATAGGGGAGGCTGTGGAATGGGACCCTATAGGACACGTACTACAGTAGGCCATGCTACCAAGACACGGAGTCAAGGCAGTTCTACCTAGTACACAGAAACAAACACAGGGAGGCTGCTAAGTTGAAGAGGCAAAGAAATATGGCCCACATGAAAGAACAGAACAAAACCCAGATAAAGAAATATATGAAATGTAGATAGCCAACCCATCAGATGCGGAGTTCAAAACACTGGTAATCAGAATGCTCAAAGAAATTATTGAGTAAAACCACAAAATAAATTAAAAAAAGTGAAGGTTATACAAAGTGAAATGAAGAAAAATATACAAGGAACCAACGGAGATAGGAAGAAGCCAGGATTCAATTCAGCAATGTGGAACAAAAGAAAGAAATAAACATGTGCCCAAAACAGAAAGGAAAAACAAGAATCGAACATCTAGGACAACTTTAAACATACCAACATCTGAATCCTAGCGGTGCCAGAAGGAGAAGAGAAAGAGCAAGAGACTGAAAACGTATTTGAAAAAATGAAAACTAACTTCCCAAATTTGGCCCAGGAAATAGACGTACAAGTCCAGGAAGCAAAGAGACTCCCAAACAAGCTAGACCCAAAGAAGACCACACCAAGACACATCATAATTAAAATGCCAAAGGTGGAAGATAAAGAGAGAATCTTAAAGGCAACGATAGAAAATAACAGAGTTACCTACAAAGGAGTTCCCATAAAACTATTGTGGGCAAACACTCCTCATGGTTTCAGGAATTGTAGACCCGGCCCCAGCATGACGAGCCACCAGCATCCTGGCCGCTCTTGTCTCTATGTCTCAACATAAGGCCGCACGCGGAACGTCACTGTCAACCACTCAGAGGGTGGACACGGGAATTAGATCAAAGAGCGCTCCTCATGCTCATTATGCTTTAGAACTTGCTCTGCTTTTCTTATCAGCAATGTGGTGTAAGCTATCTTTAGCAGGGAGTCTATGGGACCCTGCAACTGGTCCAAACGTTTTATAGACCTTGATTCTGATCGGTAAGAGCGATTCCTGAATTAGTGTATGTTACCT
Source organism: Furipterus horrens (assembly GCF_987537825.1). Taxonomy (NCBI): domain Eukaryota; kingdom Metazoa; phylum Chordata; class Mammalia; order Chiroptera; family Furipteridae; genus Furipterus; species Furipterus horrens. The sequence goes on along the minus strand of NW_028327196.1, from coordinate 1,003,524 downwards.
GTTACTGTCAAACAACTGAATACAATAGACAATTTATGAATTTTGGCCTTGAATCTCTCGTATGTATCCTCCTCAAGAAATGGCATGAGGGATGAAGGTTTGGCTGCTGGTCTCAGCTAGAGAGGCAGTCACCTTCCTTCCCCCAGATATAATAAAGTATCCTGGGTAAGTTTGTTCTGCTGTGGCCACGAGGCCTCTACTGGACAGAGCGACTTCCAACTGAGCCTCGGGGGGGGAGGGTGTGTGTGTGGCACCACCGCCATAACCTGCCAACACCAACCAAGGCTCAACTACAAGGGGAAGGTGTACTCAGCCCACACCGCTGGCACACCTCAAGTACCCAGCTTGGGTGATAGGGGAGGCTGTGGAATGGGACCCTATAGGACACGTACTACAGTAGGCCATGCTACCAAGACACGGAGTCAAGGCAGTTCTACCTAGTACACAGAAACAAACACAGGGAGCCTGCTAAGTTGAAGAGGCAAAGAAATATGGCCCACATGAAAGAACAGAACAAAACCCAGATAAAGAAATATATGAAATGTAGATAGCCAACCCATGAGATGCGGAGTTCAAAACACTGGTAATCAGAATGCTCAAAGAAATTATTGAGTAAAACCACAAAATAAATTAAAAAAAGTGAAGGTTATACAAAGTGAAATGAAGAAAAATATACAAGGAACCAACGGAGATAGGAAGAAGCCAGGATTCAATTCAGCAATGTGGAACAAAAGAAAGAATTAAACATGTGCCCAAAACAGAAAGGAAAAACAAGAATCGAACATCTAGGACAACTTTAAACATACCAACATCTGAATCCTAGCGGTGCCAGAAGGAGAAGAGAAAGAGCAAGAGACTGAAAACGTATTTGAAAAAATGAAAACTAACTTCCCAAATTTGGCCCAGGAAATAGACGTACAAGTCCAGGAAGCAAAGAGACTCCCAAACAAGCTAGACCCAAAGAAGACCACACCAAGACACATCATAATTAAAATGCCAAAGGTGGAAGATAAAGAGAGAATCTTAAAGGCAATGATAGAAAATAACAGAGTTACCTACAAAGGAGTTCCCATAAAACTATTGTGGGCAAACACTCCTCATGGTTTCAGGAATTGTAGACCCGGCCCCAGCATGACGAGCCACCAGCATCCTGGCTGCTCTTGTCTCTATGTCTCAACATAAGGCCGCACGCGGAATGTCACTGTCAACCACTCAGAGGGTGGACACGGGAATTAGATCAAAGAGCGCTCCTCATGCTCATTATGCTTTAGAACTTGCTCTGCTTTTCTTATCAGCAATGTGGTGTAAGCTATCTTTAGCAGGGAGTCTATGGGACCCTGCAACTGGTCCAAACGTTTTATAGACCTTGACTCTGATCGGTAAGAGCGATTCCTGAATTAGTGTATGTTACCTGTTACTGTCAAACAACTGAATACAATAGACAATTTATGAATTTTGGCCTTGCATCTCTCGTATGTATCCTCCTCAAGAAATGGCATGAGGGATGAAGGTTTGGCTGCTGGTCTCCGCTAGAGAGGCAGTCACCTTCCTTCCCCCAGATATAATAAAGTGTCCTGGGTAAGTTTGTTCTGCTGTGGCCACGAGGCCTCTACTGGACAGAGCGACTTCCAACTGAGCCTCGGGGGGGGAGGGTGTGTGTGTGGCACCACCGCCATAACCTGCCAACACCAACCAAGGCTCAACTACAAGGGGAAGGTGTACTCAGCCCACACCGCTGGTACACCTCAAGTACCCAGCTTGGGTGATAGTGGAGGCTGTGGAATGGGACCCTATAGGACACGTACTACAGTAGGTCATGCTACCAAGAACCGGAGTCACGGCAGTTCTACCTAGTACACAGAAACAAACACAGGGAGCCTGCTAAATTGGAGAGGCAAAGAAATATGGCCCAAATGAAAAAACAGAACAAAACCCAGATAAAGAAATATATGAAATGTAGATAGCCAACCCATCAGATGCAGAGTTCAAAACACTGGTAATCAGAATGCTCAAAGAAATTATTGAGTAAAACCGCAAAATAAATAAAAAAAAGTGAAGGTTATACAAAGTGAAATGAAGAAAAATATACAAGGAACCAACGGAGATAGGAAGAAGCCAGGATTCAATTCAGCAATGTGGAACAAAAGAAAGAAATAAACATGTGCCCAAAACAGAAAGGAAAAACAAGAATCTAACATCTAGGACAACTTTAAACATACCAACATCTGAATCCTAGCGGTGCCAGAAGGAGAAGAGAAAGAGCAAGAGACTGAAAACGTATTTGAAAAAATGAAAACTAACTTCCCAAATTTGGTCCAGGAAATAGACGTACAAGTCCAGGAAGCAAAGAGAGTCCCAAACAAGCTAGACCGAAAGCAGACCACACCAAGACACATCATAATTAAAATGCCAAAGGTGGAAGATAAAGAGAGAATCTTAAAGGCAATGATAGAAAATAACAAAGTTACCTACAAAGAAGTTCCCATAAAACTATTGTGGGCAAACACTCCTCATGGTTTCAGGAATTGTAGACCCGGCCCCAGCATGACGAGCCGCCAGCATCCTGGCCGCTCTTGTCTCTATGTCTCAACATAAGGCCGCACGCGGAATGTCACTGTCAACCACTCAAGGGTGGACACGGGAATTAGATCAAAGAGCGCTCCTCATGCTCATTATGCTTTAGAACTTGCTCTGCTTTTCTTATCAGCAATGCGGTGTAAGCTATCTTTAGCAGGGAGTCTATGGGACCTCTGCAACTGGTCCAAACGTTTTATAGACCTTGACTCTGATCGGTAAGAGCGATTCCTGAATTAGTGTATGTTATCTGTTACTGTCAAACAACTGAATACAATAGACAATTTATGAATTTTAGCCTTGCATCTCTCGTATGTATCCTCCTCAAGAAAAGACATGAGGGATGAAGGTTTGGCTGCTGGTCTCCGCTAGAGAGGCAGTCACCTTCCTTCCCCCAGATATAATAAAGTGTCCTGGGTAAGTTTGTTCTGCTGTGGCCATGAGGCCTCTACTGGACAGAGCGACTTCCAACTGAGCCTCGGGCGGGGGTGTGTGTGTGTGGCACCACCGCCATAACCTGCCAACACCAAACAAGGCTCAACTACAAGAGGAAGGTGTACTCAGCCCACACCGCTGGCACACCTCAAGTACCCAGCTTGGGTGATAGGGGAGGCTGTGGAATGGGACCTTATAGGACACGTACTACAGTAGGTCATGCTACCAAGAACCGGAGTCAAGGCAGTTCTACCTAGTACACAGAAACAAACACAGGGAGCCTGCTAAATTGAAGAGGCAAAGAAATATGGCCCACATGAAAGAACAGAACAAAACCCAGATAAAGAAATATATGAAATGTAGATAGCCAACCCATGAGATGCGGAGTTCAAAACACTGGTAATCAGAATGCTCAAAGAAATTATTGAGTAAAACCACAAAATAAATTAAAAAAAGTGAAGGTTATACAAAGTGAAATGAAGAAAAATATACAAGGAACCAACGGAGATAGGAAGAAGCCAGGATTCAATTCAGCAATGTGGAACAAAAGAAAGAATTAAACATGTGCCCAAAACAGAAAGGAAAAACAAGAATCGAACATCTAGGACAACTTTAAACATACCAACATCTGAATCCTAGCGGTGCCAGAAGGAGAAGAGAAAGAGCAAGAGACTGAAAACGTATTTGAAAAAATGAAAACTAACTTCCCAAATTTGGCCCAGGAAATAGACGTACAAGTCCAGGAAGCAAAGAGACTCCCAAACAAGCTAGACCCAAAGAAGACCACACCAAGACACATCATAATTAAAATGCCAAAGGTGGAAGATAAAGAGAGAATCTTAAAGGCAATGATAGAAAATAACAGAGTTACCTACAAAGGAGTTCCCATAAAACTATTGTGGGCAAACACTCCTCATGGTTTCAGGAATTGTAGACCCGGCCCCAGCATGACGAGCCACCAGCATCCTGGCCGCTCTTGTCTCTATGTCTCAACATAAGGCCGCACGCGGAATGTCACTGTCAACCACTCAGAGGGTGGACACGGGAATTAGATCAAAGAGCGCTCCTCATGCTCATTATGCTTTAGAACTTGCTCTGCTTTTCTTATCAGCAATGCGGTGTAAGCTATCTTTAGCAGGGAGTCTATGGGACCCTGCAACTGGTCCAAACGTTTTATAGACCTTGACTCTGATCGGTAAGAGCGATTCCTGAATTAGTGTATGTTACCTGATACTGTCAAACAACTGAATACAATAGACAATTTATGAATTTTGGCCTTGCATCTCTCGTATGTATCCTCCTCAAGAAATGGCATGAGGGATGAAGGTTTGGCTGCTGGTCTCCGCTAGAGAGGCAGTCACCTTCCTTCCCCCAGATATAATAAAGTGTCCTGGGTAAGTTTGTTCTGCTGTGGCCACGAGGCCTCTACTGGACAGAGCGACTTCCAACTGAGCCTCGGGGGGGGAGGGTGTGTGTGTGGCACCACCGCCATAACCTGCCAACACCAACCAAGGCTCAACTACAAGGGGAAGGTGTACTCAGCCCACACCGCTGGCACACCTCAAGTACCCAGCTTGGGTGATAGGGGAGGCTGTGGAATGGGACCCTATAGGACACGTACTACAGTAGGCCATGCTACCAAGACACGGAGTCAAGGCAGTTCTACCTAGTACACAGAAACAAACACAGGGAGGCTGCTAAGTTGAAGAGGCAAAGAAAAATGGCCCACATGAAAGAACAGAACAAAACCCAGATAAAGAAATATATGAAATGTAGATAGCCAACCCATCAGATGCGGAGTTCAAAACACTGGTAATCAGAATGCTCAAAGAAATTATTGAGTAAAACCACAAAATAAATTAAAAAAAGTGAAGGTTATACAAAGTGAAATGAAGAAAAATATACAAGGAACCAACGGAGATAGGAAGAAGCCAGGATTCAATTCAGCAATGTGGAACAAAAGATAGAAATAAACATGTGCCCAAAACAGAAAGGAGAACCAAGAATCGAACATCTAGGACAACTTTAAACATACCAACATCTGAATCCTAGCGGTGCCAGAAGAAGAGAAAGAGCAAGAGACTGAAAACATATTTGAAAAAATGAAAACTAACTTCCCAAATTTGGCCCAGGAAATAGACGTACAAGTCCAGGAAGCAAAGAGACTCCCAAACAAGCTAGACCCAAAGAAGACCACACCAAGACACATCATAATTAAAATGCCAAAGGTGGAAGATAAAGAGAGAATCTTAAAGGCAACGATAGAAAATAACAGAGTTACCTACAAAGGAGTTCCCATAAAACTATTGTGGGCAAACACTCCTCATGGTTTCAGGAATTGTAGACCCGGCCCCAGCATGACGAGCCACCAGCATCCTGGCCGCTCTTGTCTCTATGTCTCAACATAAGGCCGCACGCGGAATGTCACTGTCAACCACTCAGAGGGTGGACACGGGAATTAGATCAAAGAGCGCTCCTCATGCTCATTATGCTTTAGAACTTGCTCTGCTTTTCTTATCAGCAATGTGGTGTAAGCTATCTTTAGCAGGGAGTCTATGGGACCCTGCAACTGGTCCAAACGTTTTATAGACCTTGACTCTGATCGGTAAGAGCGATTCCTGAATTAGTGTATGTTATCTGTTACTGTCAAACAACTGAATACAATAGACAATTTATGAATTTTAGCCTTGCATCTCTCGTATGTATCCTCCTCAAGAAAAGAAATGAGGGATGAAGGTTTGGCTGCTGGTCTCCGCTAGAGAGGCAGTCACCTTCCTTCCCCCAGATATAATAAAGTGTCCTGGGTAAGTTTGTTCTGCTGTGGCCACGAGGCCTCTACTGGACAGAGCGACTTCCAACTGAGCCTCGGGCGGGGGTGTGTGTGTGTGGCACCACCGCCATAACCTGCCAACACCAAACAAGCTCAACTACAAGAGGAAGGTGTACTCAGCCCACACCGCTGGCACACCTCAAGTACCCAGCTTGGGTGATAGGGGAGGCTGTGGAATGGGACCTTATAGGACACGTACTACAGTAGGTCATGCTACCAAGAACCGGAGTCAAGGCAGTTCTACCTAGTACACAGAAACAAACACAGGGAGCCTGCTAAATTGAAGAGGCAAAGAAATATGGCCCACATGAAAAAACAGAACAAAACCCAGATAAAGAAATATATGAAATGGAGATAGCCAACCCATCAGATGCAGAGTTCAAAACACTGGTAATCAGAATGCTCAAAGAAATTATTGAGTAAAACCACAAAAGAAATAAAAAGAAGTGAAGGTTATACAAAGTGAAATGAAGAAAAATATACAAGGAACCAACGGAGATAGGAAGAAGCCAGGATTCAATTCAGGAATGTGGAACAAAAGAAAAAAGAAACATGTGCCCAAAACAGAAAGGAGAACCAAGAATCGAACATCTAGGACAACTTTAAACATACCAACATCTGAATCCTAGCGGTGCCAGAAGAAGAGAAAGAGCAAGAGACTGAAAACGTATTTGAAAAAATGAAAACTAACTTCCCAAATTTGGCCCAGGAAATAGACGTACAAGTCCAGGAAGCAAAGAGAGTCTCAAACAAGCTAGACGGAAGCAGACCACACCAAGACACATCATAATTAAAATGCCAAAGGTGGAAGATAAAGAGAGAATCTTAAAGGCAACGATAGAAAATAACAGAGTTACCTACAAAGGAGTTCCCATAAAAATATTGTGGGCAAACACTCCTCATGGTTTCAGGAATTGTAGACCCGGCCCCAGCATGACGAGCCACCAGCATCCTGGCCGCTCTTGTCTCTATGTCTCAACATAAGACCGCACGCGGAATGTCACTGTCAACCACTCAGAGGGTGGACACGGGAATTAGATCAAAGAGCGCTCCTCATGCTCATTATGCTTTAGAACTTGCTCTGCTTTTCTTATCAGCAATGTGGTGTAAGCTATCTTTAGCAGGGAGTCTATGGGACCCTGCAACTGGTCCAAACGTTTTATAGACCTTGACTCTGATCGGTAAGAGCGATTCCTGAATTAGTGTATGTTACCTGATACTGTCAAACAACTGAATACAATAGACAATTTATGAATTTTGGCCTTGCATCTCTCGTATGTATCCTCCTCAAGAAATGGCATGAGGGATGAAGGTTTGGCTGCTGGTCTCCGCTAGAGAGGCAGTCACCTTCCTTCCCCCAGATATAATAAAGTGTCCTGGGTAAGTTTGTTCTGCTGTGGCCACGAGGCCTCTACTGGACAGAGCGACTTCCAACTGAGCCTCGGGGGGGGAGGGTGTGTGTGTGGCACCACCGCCATAACCTGCCAACACCAACCAAGTCTCAACTACAAGGGGAAGGTGTACTCAGCCCACACCGCTGGCACACCTCAAGTACCCAGCTTGGGTGATAGGGGAGGCTGTGGAATGGGACCCTATAGGACACGTACTACAGTAGGCCATGCTACCAAGACACGGAGTCAAGGCAGTTCTACCTAGTACACAGAAACAAACACAGGGAGGCTGCTAAGTTGAAGAGGCAAAGAAAAATGGCCCACATGAAAGAACAGAACAAAACCCAGATAAAGAAATATATGAAATGTAGATAGCCAACCCATCAGATGCGGAGTTCAAAACACTGGTAATCAGAATGCTCAAAGAAATTATTGAGTAAAACCACAAAATAAATTTAAAAAAGTGAAGGTTATACAAAGTGAAATGAAGAAAAATATACAAGGAACCAACGGAGATAGGAAGAAGCCAGGATTCAATTCAGCAATGTGGAACAAAAGATAGAAATAAACATGTGCCCAAAACAGAAAGGAAAAACAAGAATCGAACATCTAGGACAACTTTAAACATACCAACATCTGAATCCTAGCGGTGCCAGAAGGAGAAGAGAAAGAGCAAGAGACTGAAAACGTATTTGAAAAAATGAAAACTAACTTCCCAAATTTGGTCCAGGAAATAGACGTACAAGTCCAGGAAGCAAAGAGAGTCCCAAACAAGCTAGACCGAAAGCAGACCACACCAAGACACATCATAATTAAAATGCCAAAGGTGGAAGATAAAGAGAGAATCTTAAAGGCAATGATAGAAAATAACAGAGTTACCTACAAAGGAGTTCCCATAAAACTATTGTGGGCAAACACTCCTCATGGTTTCAGGAATTGTAGACCCGGCCCCAGCATGACGAGTCGCCAGCATCCTGGCCGCTCTTGTCTCTATGTCTCAACATAAGGCCGCACGCGGAATGTCACTGTCAACCACTCAGAGGGTGGACATGGGAATTAGATCAAAGAGCGCTCCTCATGCTCATTATGCTTTAGAACTTGCTCTGCTTTTCTTATCAGCAATGCGGTGTAAGCTATCTTTAGCAGGGAGTCTATGGGACCCTGCAACTGGTCCAAACGTTTTATAGACCTTGACTCTGATCGGTAAGAGCGATTCCTGAATTAGTGTATGTTTTCTGTTACTGTCAAACAACTGAATACAATAGACAATTTATGAATTTTAGCCTTGCATCTCTCGTATGTATCCTCCTCAAGAAAAGAAATGAGGGATGAAGGTTTGGCTGCTGGTCTCCGCTAGAGAGGCAGTCACCTTCCTTCCCCCAGATATAATAAAGTGTCCTGGGTAAGTTTGTTCTGCTGTGGCCACGAGGCCTCTACTGGACAGAGCGACTTCCAACTGAGCCTCGGGCGGGGGTGTGTGTGTGTGGCACCACCGCCATAACCTGCCAACACCAAACAAGGCTCAACTACAAGAGGAAGGTGTACTCAGCCCACACCGCTGGCACACCTCAAGTACCCAGCTTGGGTGATAGGGGAGGCTGTGGAATGGGACCTTATAGGACACGTACTACAGTAGGTCATGCTACCAAGAACCGGAGTCAAGGCAGTTCTACCTAGTACACAGAAACAAACACAGGGAGCCTGCTAAATTGAAGAGGCAAAGAAATATGGCCCACATGAAAAAACAGAACAAAACCCAGATAAAGAAATATATGAAATGTAGATAGCCAACCCATCAGATGCAGAGTTCAAAACACTGGTAATCAGAATGCTCAAAGAAATTATTGAGTAAAACCACAAAAGAAATAAAAAGAGGTGAAGGTTATACAAAGTGAAATGAAGAAAAATATACAAGGAACCAACGGAGATAGGAAGAAGCCAGGATTCAATTCAGGAATGTGGAACAAAAGAAAAAAGAAACATGTGCCCAAAACAGAAAGGAGAACCAAGAATCGAACATCTAGGACAACTTTAAACATACCAACATCTGAATCCTAGCGGTGCCAGAAGAAGAGAAAGAGCAAGAGACTGAAAACGTATTTGAAAAAATGAAAACTAACTTCCCAAATTTGGCCCAGGAAATAGACGTACAAGTCCAGGAAGCAAAGAGTGTCCCAAACAAGCTAGACCGAAAGCAGACCACACCAAGACACATCATAATTAAAATGCCAAAGGTGGAAGATAAAGAGAGAATCTTAAAGGCAATGATAGAAAATAACAGAGTTACCTACAAAGGAGTTCCCATAAAACTATTGTGGGCAAACACTCCTCATGGTTTCAGGAATTGTAGACCCGGCCCCAGCATGACGAGCCACCAGCATCCTGGCTGCTCTTGTCTCTATGTCTCAACATAAGGCCGCACGCGGAATGTCACTGTCAACCACTCAGAGGGTGGACACGGGAATTAGATCAAAGAGCGCTCCTCATGCTCATTATGCTTTAGAACTTGCTCTGCTTTTCTTATCAGCAATGTGGTGTAAGCTATCTTTAGCAGGGAGTCTATGGGACCCTGCAACTGGTCCAAACGTTTTATAGACCTTGACTCTGATCGGTAAGAGCGATTCCTGAATTAGTGTATGTTACCTGTTACTGTCAAACAACTGAATACAATAGACAATTTATGAATTTTGGCCTTGCATCTCTCGTATGTATCCTCCTCAAGAAATGGCATGAGGGATGAAGGTTTGGCTGCTGGTCTCCGCTAGAGAGGCAGTCACCTTCCTTCCCCCAGATATAATAAAGTGTCCTGGGTAAGTTTGTTCTGCTGTGGCCACGAGGCCTCTACTGGACAGAGCGACTTCCAACTGAGCCTCGGGGGGGGAGGGTGTGTGTGTGGCACCACCGCCATAACCTGCCAACACCAACCAAGGCTCAACTACAAGGGGAAGGTGTACTCAGCCCACACCGCTGGCACACCTCAAGTACCCAGCTTGGGTGATAGGGGAGGCTGTGGAATGGGACCCTATAGGACACGTACTACAGTAGGTCATGCTACCAAGAACCGGAGTCAAGGCAGTTCTACCTAGTACACAGAAACAAACACAGGGAGCCTGCTAAATTGAAGAGAAAAAGAAATATGGCCCACATGAAAAAACAGAACAAAACCCAGATAAAGAAATATATGAAATGTAGATAGCCAACCCATCAGATGCAGAGTTCAAAACACTGGTAATCAGAATGCTCAAAGAAATTATTGAGTAAAACCACAAAATAAATAAAAAGAAGTGAAGGTTATACAAAGTGAAATGAAGAAAAATATACAAGGAACCAACGGAGATAGGAAGAAGCCAGGATTCAATTCAGGAATGTGGAACAAAAGAAAAAAGAAACATGTGCCCAAAACAGAAAGGAGAACCAAGAATCGAACATCTAGGACAACTTTAAACATACCAACATCTGAATCCTAGCGGTGCCAGAAGAAGAGAAAGAGCAAGAGACTGAAAACGTATTTGAAAAAATGAAAACTAACTTCCCAAATTTGGCCCAGGAAATAGACGTACAAGTCCAGGAAGCAAAGAGACTCCCAAACAAGCTAGACCCAAAGAAGACCACACCAAGACACATCATAATTAAAATGCCAAAGGTGGAAGATAAAGAGAGAATCTTAAATGCAACGATAGAAAATAACAGAGTTACCTACAAAGGAGTTCCCATAAAACTATTGTGGGCAAACACTCCTCATGGTTTCAGGAATTGTAGACCCGGCCCCAGCATGACGAGCCACCAGCATCCTGGCCGCTCTTGTCTCTATGTCTCAACATAAGACCGCACGCGGAATGTCACTGTCAACCACTCAGAGGGTGGACACGGGAATTAGATCAAAGAGCGCTCCTCATGCTCATTATGCTTTAGAACTTGCTCTGCTTTTCTTATCAGCAATGTGGTGTAAGCTATCTTTAGCAGGGAGTCTATGGGACCCTGCAACTGGTCCAAAAGTTTTATAGACCTTGACTCTGATCGGTAAGAGCGATTCCTGAATTAGTGTATGTTACCTGTTACTGTAAAACAACTGAATACAATAGACAATTTATGAATTTTGGCCTTGCATCTCTCGTATGTATCCTCCTCAAGAAATGGCATGAGGGATGAAGGTTTGGCTGCTGGTCTCCGCTAGAGAGGCAGTCACCTTCCTTCCCCCAGATATAATAAAGTGTCCTGGGTAAGTTGGTTCTGCTGTGGCCACGAGGCCTCTACTGGACAGAGCGACTTCCAACTGAGCCTCGGGGGGGGAGGGTGTGTGTGTGGCACCACCGCCATAACCTGCCAACACCAACCAAGGCTCAACTACAAGGGGAAGGTGTACTCAGCCCACACCGCTGGCACACCTCAAGTACCCAGCTTGGGTGATAGGGGAGGCTGTGGAATGGGACCTTATAGGACACGTACTACAGTAGGTCATGCTACCAAGAACCGGAGTCAAGGCAGTTCTACCTAGTACACAGAAACAAACACAGGGAGCCTGCTAAATTGAAGAGGCAAAGAAATATGGCCCACATGAAAAAACAGAACAAAACCCAGATAAAGAAATATATGAAATGTAGATAGCCAACCCATCAGATGCAGAGTTCAAAACACTGGTAATCAGAATGCTCAAAGAAATTATTGAGTAAAACCACAAAATAAATAAAAAAAAGTGAAGGTTATACAAAGTGAAATGAAGAAAAATATACAAGGAACCAACGGAGATAGGAAGAAGCCAGGATTCAATTCAGCAATGTGGAACAAAAGAAAGAAATAAACATGTGCCCAAAACAGAAAGGAAAAACAAGAATCGAACATCTAGGACAACGTTAAACATACCAACATCTGAATCCTAGCGGTGCCAGAAGGAGAAGAGAAAGAGCAAGAGACTGAAAACGTATTTGAAAAAATGAAAACTAACTTCCCAAATTTGGTCCAGGAAATAGACGTACAAGTCCAGGAAGCAAAGAGAGTCCCAAACAAGCTAGATCGAAAGCAGACCACACCAAGACACATCATAATTAAAATGCCAAAGGTGGAAGATAAAGAGAGAATCTTAAAGGCAACGATAGAAAATAACAGAGTTACCTACAAAGGAGTTCCCATAAAACTATTGTGGGCAAACACTCCTCATGGTTTCAGGAATTGTAGACCCGGCCCCAGCATGACGAGCCACCAGCATCCTGGCCGCTCTTGTCTCTATGTCTCAACATAAGACCGCACGCGGAATGTCACTGTCAACCACTCAGAGGGTGGACACGGGAATTAGATCAAAGAGCGCTCCTCATGCTCATTATGCTTTAGAACTTGCTCTGCTTTTCTTATCAGCAATGTGGTGTAAGCTATCTTTAGCAGGGAGTCTATGGGACCCTGCAACTGGTCCAAACGTTTTATAGACCTTGACTCTGATCGGTAAGAGCGATTCCTGAATTAGTGTATGTTATCTGTTACTGTCAAACAACTGAATACAATAGACAATTTATGAATTTTAGCCTTGCATCTCTCGTATGTATCCTCCTCAAGAAAAGAAATGAGGGATGAAGGTTTGGCTGCTGGTCTCCGCTAGAGAGGCAGTCACCTTCCTTCCCCCAGATATAATAAAGTGTCCTGGGTAAGTTTGTTCTGCTGTGGCCACGAGGCCTCTACTGGACAGAGCGACTTCCAACTGAGCCTCGGGCGGGGGTGTGTGTGTGTGGCACCACCGCCATAACCTGCCAACACCAAACAAGCTCAACTACAAGAGGAAGGTGTACTCAGCCCACACCGCTGGCACACCTCAAGTACCCAGCTTGGGTGATAGGGGAGGCTGTGGAATGGGACCTTATAGGACACGTACTACAGTAGGTCATGCTACCAAGAACCGGAGTCAAGGCAGTTCTACCTAGTACACAGAAACAAACACAGGGAGCCTGCTAAATTGAAGAGGCAAAGAAATATGGCCCACATGAAAAAACAGAACAAAACCCAGATAAAGAAATATATGAAATGTAGATAGCCAACCCATCAGATGCAGAGTTCAAAACACTGGTAATCAGAATGCTCAAAGAAATTATTGAGTAAAACCACAAAAGAAATAAAAAGAAGTGAAGGTTATACAAAGTGAAATGAAGAAAAATATACAAGGAACCAACGGAGATAGGAAGAAGCCAGGATTCAATTCAGGAATGTGGAACAAAAGAAAAAAGAAACATGTGCCCAAAACAGAAAGGAGAACCAAGAATCGAACATCTAGGACAACTTTAAACATACCAACATCTGAATCCTAGCGGTGCCAGAAGAGAGAAAGAGCAAGAGACTGAAAACGTATTTGAAAAAATGAAAACTAACTTCCCAAATTTGGCCCAGGAAATAGACGTACAAGTCCAGGAAGCAAAGAGAGTCTCAAACAAGCTAGACCGAAAGCAGACCACACCAAGACACATCATAATTAAAATGCCAAAGGTGGAAGATAAAGAGAGAATCTTAAAGGCAACGATAGAAAATAACAGAGTTACCTACAAAGGAGTTCCCATAAAAATATTGTGGGCAAACACTCCTCATGGTTTCAGGAATTGTAGACCCGGCCCCAGCATGACGAGCCACCAGCATCCTGGCCGCTCTTGTCTCTATGTCTCAACATAAGGCCGCACGCGGAATGTCACTGTCAACCACTCAGAGGGTGGACACGGGAATTAGATCAAAGAGCGCTCCTCATGCTCATTATGCTTTAGAACTTGCTCTGCTTTTCTTATCAGCAATGTGGTGTAAGCTATCTTTAGCAGGGAGTCTATGGGACCCTGCAACTGGTCCAAACGTTTTATAGACCTTGACTCTGATCGGTAAGAGCGATTCCTGAATTAGTGTATGTTACCTGTTACTGTCAAACAACTGAATACAATAGACAATTTATGAATTTTGGCCTTGCATCTCTCGTATGTATCCTCCTCAAGAAATGGCATGAGGGATGAAGGTTTGGCTGCTGGTCTCCGCTAGAGAGGCAGTCACCTTCCTTCCGCCAGATATAATAAAGTGTCCTGGGTAAGTTGGTTCTGCTGTGGCCACGAGGCCTCTACTGGACAGAGCGACTTCCAACTGAGCCTCGGGGGGGGAGGGTGTGTGTGTGGCACCACCGCCATAACCTGCCAACACCAAACAAGGCTCAACTACAAGGGGAAGGTGTACTCAGCCCACACCGCTGGCACACCTCAAGTACCCAGCTTGGGTGATAGGGGAGGCTGTGGAATGGGACCTTATAGGACACGTACTACAGTATGTCATGCTACCAAGAACCGGAGTCAAGGCAGTTCTACCTAGTACACAGAAACAAACACAGGAAGCCTGCTAAATTGAAGAGGCAAAGAAATATGGCCCACATGAAAAAACAGAACAAAACCCTGATAAAGAAATATATGAAATGTAGATAGCCAACCCATCAGATGCAGAGTTCAAAACACTGGTAATCAGAATGCTCAAAGAAATTATTGAGTAAAACCACAAAATAAATAAAAAAAAGTGAAGGTTATACAAAGTGAAATGAAGAAAAATATACAAGGAACCAACGGAGATAGGAAGAAGCCAGGATTCAATTCAGCAATGTGGAACAAAAGAAAGAAAAAAACATGTGCCCAAAACAGAAAGGAAAAACAAGAATCGAACATCTAGGACAACGTTAAACATACCAACATCTGAATCCTAGCGGTGCCAGAAGGAGAAGAGAAAGAGCAAGAGACTGAAAACGTATTTGAAAAAATGAAAACTAACTTCCCAAATTTGGTCCAGGAAATAGACGTACAAGTCCAGGAAGCAAAGAGAGTCCCAAACAAGCTAGACCGAAAGCAGACCACACCAAGACACATCATAATTAAAATGCCAAAGGTGGAAGATAAAGAGAGAATCTTAAAGGCAATGATAGAAAATAACAGAGTTACCTACAAAGAAGTTCCCATAAAACTATTGTGGGCAAACATTCCTCATGGTTTCAGGAATTGTAGACCCGGCCCCAGCATGACGAGCCGCCAGCATCCTGGCCGCTCTTGTCTCTATGTCTCAACATAAGGCCGCACGCGGAATGTCACTGTCAACCACTCAGAGGGTGGCCATGGGAATTAGATCAAAGAGCGCTCCTCATGTTCATTATGCTTTAGAACTTGCTCTGCTTTTCTTATCAGCAATGCGGTGTAAGCTATCTTTAGCAGGGAGTCTATGGGACCCTGGAACTGGTCCAAACGTTTTATAGACCTTGACACTGATCGGTAAGAGCGATTCCTGAATTAGTGTATGTTACCTGTTACTGTCAAACAACTGAATACAATAGACAATTTATGAATTTTAGCCTTGCATCTCTCGTATGTATCCTCCTCAAGAAAAGACATGAGGGATGAAGGTTTGGCTGCTGGTCTCCGCTAGAGAGGCAGTCACCTTCCTTCCCCCAGATATAATAAAGTGTCCTGGGTAAGTTGGTTCTGCTGTGGCCACGAGGCCTCTACTGGACAGAGCGACTTCCAACTGAGCCTCGGGGGGGGAGGGTGTGTGTGTGGCACCACCGCCATAACCTGCCAACACCAACCAAGGCTCAACTACAAGAGGAAGGTGTACTCAGCCCACACCGCTGGCACACCTCAAGTACCCAGCTTGGGTGATAGGGGAGGCTGTGGAATGGGACCTTATAGAACACGTACTACAGTAGGTCATGCTACCAAGAACCGGAGTCAAGGCAGTTCTACCTAGTACACAGAAACAAACACAGGGAGCCTGCTAAATTGAAGAGGCAAAGAAATATGGCCCACATGAAAGAACAGAACAAAACCCAGATAAAGAAATATATGAAATGTAGATAGCCAACCCATCAGATGCAGAGTTCAAAACACTGGTAATCAGAATGCTCAAAGAAATTATTGAGTAAAACCACAAAATAAATAAAAAGAAGTGAAGGTTATACAAAGTGAAATGAAGAAAAATATACAAAGAACCAACGGAGATAGGAAGAAGCCAGGATTCAATTCAGCAATGTGGAACAAAAGAAAGAAAGAAAGATGTGCCCAAAACAGAAAGGAGAACCAAGAATCGAACATCTAGGACAACTTTAAACATACCAACATATGAATCCTAGCGGTGCCAGAAGGAGAAGAGAAAGAGCAAGAGACTGAAAACGTATTTGAAAAAATGAAAACTAACTTCCCAAATTTGGTCCAGGAAATAGAAGTACAAGTCCAGGAAGCAAAGAGAGTCCCAAACAAGCTAGACCCAAAGAAGACCACACCAAGACACATCATAATTAAAATGCCAAAGGTGGAAGATAAAGAGAGAATCTTAAAGGCAACGATAGAAAATAACAGAGTTACCTACAAAGAAGTTCCCATAAAACTATTGTGGGCAATCACTCCTCATGGTTTCAGGAATTGTAGACCCGGCCACAGCATGACGAGCCGCCAGCATCCTGGCCGCTCTTGTCTCTATGTCTCAACATAAGGCCGCACGCGGAATGTCACTGTCAACCACTCAGAGGGTGGACACGGGAATTAGATCAAAGAGCGCTCCTCATGCTCATTATGCTTTAGAACTTGCTCTGCTTTTCTTATCAGCAATGTGGTGTAAGCTATCTTTAGCAGGGAGTCTATGGGACCCTGCAACTGGTCCAAACGTTTTATAGACCTTGACTCTGATCGGTAAGAGCGATTCCTGAATTAGTGTATGTTACCTGTTACTGTCAAACAACTGAATACAATAGAAAATTTATGAATTTTGGCCTTGCATCTCTCGTATGTATCCTCCTCAAGAAATGGCATGAGGGATGAAGGTTTGGCTGCTGGTCTCCGCTAGAGAGGCAGTCACCTTCCTTCCCCCAGATATAATAAAGTGTCCTGGGTAAGTTTGTTCTGCTGTGGCCACGAGGCCTCTACTGGACAGAGCGACTTCCAACTGAGCCTCGGGGGGGGGAGGGTGTGTGTGTGGCACCACCGCCATAACCTGCCAACACCAACCAAGGCTCAACTACAAGGGGAAGGTGTACTCAGCCCACACCGCTGGCACACCTCAAGTACCCAGCTTGGGTGATAGGGGAGGCTGTGAAATGGGACCCTATAGGACACGTACTACAGTAGGTCATGCTACCAAGAACCGGAGTCAAGGCAGTTCTACCTAGTACACAGAAACAAACACAGGGAGCCTGCTAAATTGAAGAGGCAAAGAAATATGGCCCACATGAAAAAACAGAACAAAACCCAGATAAAGAAATATATGAAATGTAGATAGCCAACCCATCAGATGCGGAGTTCAAAACACTGGTAATCAGAATGCTCAAAGAAATTATTGAGTAAAACCACAAAATAAATTAAAAAAAGTGAAGGTTATACAAAGTGAAATGAAGAAAAATATACAAGGAACCAACGGAGATAAGAAGAAGCCAGGATTCAATTCAGCAATGTGGAACAAAAGAAAGAAAGAAAGATGTGCCCAAAACAGAAAGGAGAACCAAGAATCGAACATCTAGGACAACTTTAAACATACCAACATCTGAATCCTAGCGGTGCCAGAAGGAGAAGAGAAAGAGCAAGAGACTGAAAACGTATTTGAAAAAATGAAAACTAACTTCCCAAATTTGGTCCAGGAAATAGACGTACAAGTCCAGGAAGCAAAGAGAGTCCCAAACAAGCTAGATCGAAAGCAGACCACACCAAGACACATCATAATTAAAATGCCAAAGGTAGAAGATAAAGAGAGAATCTTAAAGGCAATGATAGAAAATAACAGAGTTACCTACAAAGGAGTTCCCATAAAACTATTGTGGGCAAACACTCCTCATGGTTTCAGGAATTGTAGACCCGGCCCCAGCATGACGAGCCACCAGCATCCTGGCCGCTCTTGTCTCTATGTCTCAACATAAGACCGCACGCGGAATGTCACTGTCAACCACTCAGAGGGTGGACACGGGAATTAGATCAAAGAGCGCTCCTCATGCTCATTATGCTTTAGAACTTGCTCTGCTTTTCTTATCAGCAATGTGGTGTAAGCTATCTTTAGCAGGGAGTCTATGGGACCCTGCAACTGGTCCAAACGTTTTATAGACCTTGACTCTGATCGGTAAGAGCGATTCCTGAATTAGTGTATGTTATCTGTTACTGTCAAACAACTGAATACAATAGACAATTTATGAATTTTAGCCTTGCATCTCTCGTATGTATCCTCCTCAAGAAAAGAAATGAGGGATGAAGGTTTGGCTGCTGGTCTCCGCTAGAGAGGCAGTCACCTTCCTTCCCCCAGATATAATAAAGTGTCCTGGGTAAGTTTGTTCTGCTGTGGCCACGAGGCCTCTACTGGACAGAGCGACTTCCAACTGAGCCTCGGGCGGGGGTGTGTGTGTGTGGCACCACCGCCATAACCTGCCAACACCAAACAAGCTCAACTACAAGAGGAAGGTGTACTCAGCCCACACCGCTGGCACACCTCAAGTACCCAGCTTGGGTGATAGGGGAGGCTGTGGAATGGGACCTTATAGGACACGTACTACAGTAGGTCATGCTACCAAGAACCGGAGTCAAGGCAGTTCTACCTAGTACACAGAAACAAACACAGGGAGCCTGCTAAATTGAAGAGGCAAAGAAATATGGCCCACATGAAAAAACAGAACAAAACCCAGATAAAGAAATATATGAAATGTAGATAGCCAACCCATCAGATGCAGAGTTCAAAACAGTGGTAATCAGAATGCTCAAAGAAATTATTGAGTAAAACCACAAAATAAATAAAAAAAAGTGAAGGTTATACAAAGTGAAATGAAGAAAAATATACAAGGAACCAACGGAGATAGGAAGAAGCCAGGATTCAATTCAGCAATGTGGAACAAAAGAAAGAAATAAACATGTGCCCAAAACAGAAAGGAAAAACAAGAATCGAACATCTAGGACAACTTTAAACATACCAACATCTGAATCCTAGCGGTGCCAGAAGGAGAAGAGAAAGAGCAAGAGACTGAAAACGTATTTGAAAAAATGAAAACTAACTTCCCAAATTTGGTCCAGGAAATAGACGTACAAGTCCAGGAAGCAAAGAGAGTCCCAAACAAGCTAGACCGAAAGCAGACCACACCAAGACACATCATAATTAAAATGCCAAAGGTGGAAGATAAAGAGAGAATCTTAAAGGCAACGATAGAAAATAACAGAGTTACCTACAAAGAAGTTCCCATAAAACTATTGTGGGCAAACACTCCTCATGGTTTCAGGAATTGTAGACCCGGCCCCAGCATGACGAGCCGCCAGCATCCTGGCCGCTCTTGTCTCTATGTCTCAACATAAGGCCGCACGCGGAATGTCACTGTCAACCACTCAGAGGGTGGACACGGGAATTAGATCAAAGAGCGCTCCTCAAGCTCATTATGCTTTAGAACTTGCTCTGCTTTTCTTATCAGCAATGTGGTGTAAGCTATCTTTAGCAGGGAGTCTATGGGACCCTGCAACTGGTCCAAACGTTTTATAGACCTTGACTCTGATCGGTAAGAGCGATTCCTGAATTAGTGTATGTTACCTGTTACTGTCAAACAACTGAATACAATAGACAATTTATGAATTTTGGCCTTGCATCTCTCGTATGTATCCTCCTCAAGAAATGGCATGAGGGATGAAGGTTTGGCTGCTGGTCTCCGCTAGAGAGGCAGTCACCTTCCTTCCCCCAGATATAATAAAGTGTCCTGGGTAAGTTTGTTCTGCTGTGGCCACGAGGCCTCTACTGGACAGAGCGACTTCCAACTGAGCCTCGGGGGGGGAGGGTGTGTGTGTGGCACCACCGCCATAACCTGCCAACACCAACCAAGGCTCAACTACAAGAGGAAGGTGTACTCAGCCCACAACGCTGGCACACCTCAAGTACCCAGCTTGGGTGATAGGGGATGCTGTGGAATGGGACCTTATAGAACACGTACTACAGTAGGTCATGCTACCAAGAACCGGAGTCAAGGCAGTTCTACCTAGTACACAGAAACAAACACAGGGAGCCTGCTAAATTGAAGAGGCAAAGAAATATGGCCCACATGAAAGAACAGAACAAAACCCAGATAAAGAAATATATGAAATGTAGATAGCCAACCCATCAGATGCAGAGTTCAAAACACTGGTAATCAGAATGCTCAAAGAAATTATTGAGTAAAACCACAAAATAAATAAAAAGAAGTGAAGGTTATACAAAGTGAAATGAAGAAAAATATACAAAGAACCAACGGAGATAGGAAGAAGCCAGGATTCAATTCAGCAATGTGGAACAAAAGAAAGAAAGAAAGATGTGCCCAAAACAGAAAGGAGAACCAAGAATCGAACATCTAGGACAACTTTAAACATACCAACATCTGAATCCTAGCGGTGCCAGAAGGAGAAGAGAAAGAGCAAGAGACTGAAAACGTATTTGAAAAAATGAAAACTAACTTCCCAAATTTGGTCCAGGAAATAGAAGTACAAGTCCAGGAAGCAAAGAGAGTCCCAAACAAGCTAGACCCAAAGAAGACCACACCAAGACACATCATAATTAAAATGCCAAAGGTGGAAGATAAAGAGAGAATCTTAAAGGCAACGATAGAAAATAACAGAGTTACCTACAAAGAAGTTCCCATAAAACTATTGTGGGCAATCACTCCTCATGGTTTCAGGAATTGTAGACCCGGCCCCAGCATGACGAGCCACCAGCATCCTGGCCGCTCTTGTCTCTATGTCTCAACATAAGGCCGCACGCGGAATGTCACTGTCAACCACTCAGAGGGTGGACACGGGAATTAGATCAAAGAGCGCTCCTCATGCTCATTATGCTTTAGAACTTGCTCTGCTTTTCTTATCAGCAATGTGGTGTAAGCTATCTTTAGCAGGGAGTCTATGGGACCCTGCAACTGGTCCAAACGTTTTATAGACCTTGACTCTGATCGGTAAGAGCGATTCCTGAATTAGTGTATGTTACCTGTTACTGTCAAACAACTGAATACAATAGAAAATTTATGAATTTTGGCCTTGCATCTCTCGTATGTATCCTCCTCAAGAAATGGCATGAGGGATGAAGGTTTGGCTGCTGGTCTCCGCTAGAGAGGCAGTCACCTTCCTTCCCCCAGATATAATAAAGTGTCCTGGGTAAGTTTGTTCTGCTGTGGCCACGAGGCCTCTACTGGACAGAGCGACTTCCAACTGAGCCTCGGGGGGGGAGGGTGTGTGTGTGGCACCACCGCCATAACCTGCCAACACCAACCAAGGCTCAACTACAAGGGGAAGGTGTACTCAGCCCACACCGCTGGCACACCTCAAGTACCCAGCTTGGGTGATAGGGGAGGCTGTGGAATGGGACCCTATAGGACACGTACTACAGTAAGTCATGCTACCAAGAACCGGAGTCAAGGCAGTTCTACCTAGTACACAGAAACAAACACAGGGAGCCTGCTAAATTGAAGAGGCAAAGAAATATGGCCCACATGAAAAAACAGAACAAAACCCAGATAAAGAAATATATGAAATGTAGATAGCCAACCCATCAGATGCGGAGTTCAAAACAATGGTAATCAGAATGCTCAAAGAAATTATTGAGTAAAACCACAAAATAAATTAAAAAAAGTGAAGGTTATACAAAGTGAAATGAAGAAAAATATACAAGGAACCAACGGAGATAGGAAGAAGCCAGGATTCAATTCAGGAATGTGGAACAAAAGAAAAAAGAAACATGTACCCAAAACAGAAAGGAGAACCAAGAATCGAACATCTAGGACAACTTTAAACATACCAACATCTGAATCCTAGCGGTGCCAGAAGAAGAGAAAGAGCAAGAGACTGAAAACGTATTTGAAAAAATGAAAACTAACTTCCCAAATTTGGCCCAGGAAATAGACGTACAAGTCCAGGAAGCAAAGAGAGTCCCTAACAAGCTAGACCGAAAGCAGACCACACCAAGACACATCATAATTAAAATGCCAAAGATGGAAGATAAAGAGAGAATCTTAAAGGCAATGATAGAAAATAACAGAGTTACCTACAAAGGAGTTCCCATAAAACTATTGTGGGCAAACACTCCTCATGGTTTCAGGAATTGTAGACCCGGCCCCAGCATGACGAGCCACCAGCATCCTGACTGCTCTTGTCTCTATGTCTCAACATAAGGCCGCACGCGGAATGTCACTGTCAACCACTCAGAGGGTGGACACGGGAATTAGATCAAAGAGCGCTCCTCATGCTCATTATGCTTTAGAACTTGCTCTGCTTTTCTTATCAGCAATGTGGTGTAAGCTATCTTTAGCAGGGAGTCTATGGGACCCTGCAACTGGTCCAAACGTTTTATAGACCTTGACTCTGATCGGTAAGAGCGATTCCTGAATTAGTGTATGTTACCTGTTACTGTCAAACAACTGAATACAATAGACAATTTATGAATTTTGGCCTTGCATCTCTCGTATGTATCCTCCTCAAGAAATGGCATGAGGGATGAAGGTTTGGCTGCTGGTCTCCGCTAGAGAGGCAGTCACCTTCCTTCCCCCAGATATAATAAAGTGTCCTGGGTAAGTTTGTTCTGCTGTGGCCACGAGGCCTCTACTGGACAGAGCGACTTCCAACTGAGCCTCGGGGGGGGAGGGTGTGTGTGTGGCACCACCGCCATAACCTGCCAACACCAACCAAGGCTCAACTACAAGGGGAAGGTGTACTCAGCCCACACCGCTGGCACACCTCAAGTACCCAGCTTGGGTGATAGGGGAGGCTGTGGAATGGGACCCTATAGGACAAGTACTACAGTAGGTCATGCTACCAAGAACCGGAGTCAAGGCAGTTCTACCTAGTACACAGAAACAAACACAGTGAGCCTGCTAAATTGAAGAGGCAAAGAAATATGGCCCACATGAAAAAACAGAACAAAACCCAGATAAAGAAATATATGAAATGTAGATAGCCAACCCATCATATGCGGAGTTCAAAACACTGGTAATCAGAATGCTCAAAGAAATTATTGAGTAAAACCACAAAATAAATTAAAAAAAGTGAAGGTTATACAAAGTGAAATGAAGAAAAATATACAAGGAACCAACGGAGACAGGAAGAAGCCAGGATTCAATTCAGCAATGTGGAACAAAAGATAGAAATAAACATGTGCCCAAAACAGAAAGGAAAAACAAGAATCGAACATCTAGGACAACTTTAAACATACCAACATCTGAATCCTAGCGGTGCCAGAAGGAGAAGAGAAAGAGCAAGAGACTGAAAACGTATTTGAATAAATGAAAACTAACTTCCCAAATTTGGTCCAGGAAATAGACGTACAAGTCCAGGAAGCAAAGAGAGTCCCAAACAAGCTAGACCGAAAGCAGACCACACCAAGACACATCATAATTAAAATGCCAAAGGTGGAAGACAAAGAGAGAATCTTAAAGGCAATGATAGAAAATAACAGAGTTACCTACAAAGAAGTTCCCATAAAACTATTGTGGGCAAACACTCCTCATGGTTTCAGGAATTGTAGACCCGGCCCCAGCATGACGAGTCGCCAGCATCCTGGCCGCTCTTGTCTCTATGTCTCAACATAAGGCCGCACGCGGAATGTCACTGTCAACCACTCAGAGGGTGGACACGGGAATTAGATCAAAGAGCGCTCCTCATGCTCATTATGCTTTAGAACTTGCTCTGCTTTTCTTATCAGCAATGTGGTGTAAGCTATCTTTAGCAGGGAGTCTATGGGACCCTGCAACTGGTCCAAACGTTTTATAGACCTTGACTCTGATCGGTAAGAGCGATTCCTGAATTAGTGTATGTTACCTGTTACTGTCAAACAACTGAATACAATAGACAATTTATGAATTTTGGCCTTGCATCTCTCGTATGTATCCTCCTCAAGAAATGGCATGAGGGATGAAGGTTTGGCTGCTGGTCTCCGCTAGAGAGGCAGTCACCTTCCTTCCCCCAGATATAATAAAGTGTCCTGGGTAAGTTTGTTCTGCTGTGGCCACGAGGCCTCTACTGGACAGAGCGACTTCCAACTGAGCCTCGGGGGGGGAGGGTGTGTGTGTGGCACCACCGCCATAACCTGCCAACACCAACCAAGGCTCAACTACAAGGGGAAGGTGTACTCAGCCCACACCGCTGGCACACCTCAAGTACCCAGCTTGGGTGATAGGGGAGGCTGTGGAATGGGACCCTATAGGACACGTACTACAGTAGGTCATGCTACCAAGAACCGGAGTCAAGGCAGTTCTACCTAGTACACAGAAACAAACACAGGGAGCCTGCTAAATTGAAGAGGCAAAGAAATATGGCCCACATGAAAAAACAGAACAAAACCCAGATAAAGAAATATATGAAATGTAGATAGCCAACCCATCAGATGCGGAGTTCAAAACACTGGTAATCAGAATGCTCAAAGAAATTATTGAGTAAAACCACAAAATAAATAAAAAGAAGTGAAGGTTATACAAAGTGAAATGAAGAAAAATATACAAGGAACCAACGGAGATAGGAAGAAGCCAGGATTCAATTCAGGAATGTGGAACAAAAGAAAAAAGAAACATGTGCCCAAAACAGAAAGGAGAACCTAGAATCGAACATCTAGGACAACTTTAAACATACCAACATCTGAATCCTAGCGGTGCCAGAAGAAGAGAAAGAGCAAGAGACTGAAAACGTATTTGAAAAAATGAAAACTAACTTCCCAAATTTGGCCCAGGAAATAGACGTACAAGTCCAGGAAGCAAAGAGAGTCCCAAACAAGCTAGACCGAAAGCAGACCACACCAAGACACATCATAATTAAAATGCCAAAGGTGGAAGATAAAGAGAGAATCTTAAAGGCAACGATAGAAAATAACAGAGTTACCTACAAAGGAGTTCCCATAAAACTATTGTGGGCAAACACTCCTCATGGTTTCAGGAATTGTAGACCCGGCCCCAGCATGACGAGCCACCAGCATCCTGGCCGCTCTTGTCTCTATGTCTCAACATAAGGCCGCACGCGGAATGTCACTGTCAACCACTCAGAGGGTGGACACGGGAATTAGATCAAAGAGCGCTCCTCATGCTCATTATGCTTTAGAACTTGCTCTGCTTTTCTTATCAGCAATGTGGTGTAAGCTATCTTTAGCAGGGAGTCTATGGGACCCTGCAACTGGTCCAAACGTTTTATAGACCTTGACTCTGATCGGTAAGAGCGATTCCTGAATTAGTGTATGTTACCTGTTACTGTCAAACAACTGAATACAATAGACAATTTATGAATTTTGGCCTTGCATCTCTCGTATGTATCCTCCTCAAGAAATGGCATGAGGGATGAAGGTTTGGCTGCTGGTCTCCGCTAGAGAGGCAGTCACCTTCCTTCCCCCAGATATAATAAAGCGTCCTGGGTAAGTTTGTTCTGCTGTGGCCACGAGGCCTCTACTGGACAGAGCGACTTCCAACTGAGCCTCGGGGGGGGAGGGTGTGGGTGTGGCACCACCGCCATAACCTGCCAACACCAACCAAGGCTCAACTACAAGGGGAAGGTGTACTCAGCCCACACCGCTGGCACACCTCAAGTACCCAGCTTGGGTGATAGGGGAGGCTGTGGAATGGGACCTTATAGGACACGTACTACAGTAGGTCATGCTACCAAGAACCGGAGTCAAGGCAGTTCTACCTAGTACACAGAAACAAACACAGGGAGCCTGCTAAATTGAAGAGGCAAAGAAATATGGCCCACATGAAAAAACAGAACAAAACCCAGATAAAGAAATATATGAAATGTAGATAGCCAACCCATCAGATGCAGAGTTCAAAACACTGGTAATCAGAATGCTCAAAGAAATTATTGAGTAAAACCACAAAATAAATAAAAAGAAGTGAAGGTTATACAAAGTGAAATGAAGAAAAATATACAAGGAACCAACGGAGATAGGAAGAAGCCAGGATTCAATTCAGGAATGTGGAACAAAAGAAAAAAGAAACATGTGCCCAAAACAGAAAGGAGAACCAAGAATCGAACATCTAGGACAACTTTAAACATACCAACATCTGAATCCTAGCGGTGCCAGAAGAAGAGAAAGAGCAAGAGACTGAAAACGTATTTGAAAAAATGAAAACTAACTTCCCAAATTTGGCCGAGGAAATAGTCGTACAAGTCCAGGAAGCAAAGAGACTCCCAAACAAGCTAGACCCAAAGAAGACCACACCAAGACACATCATAATTAAAATGCCAAAGGTGGAAGATAAAGAGAGAATCTTAAAGGCAATGATAGAAAATAACAGAGTTACCTACAAAGGAGTTCCCATAAAACTATTGTGGGCAAACACTCCTCATGGTTTCAGGAATTGTAGACCCGGCCCCAGCATGACGAGCCACCAGCATCCTGGCTGCTCTTGTCTCTATGTCTCAACATAAGGCCGCACGCGGAATGTCACTGTCAACCACTCAGAGGGTGGACACGGGAATTAGATCAAAGAGCGCTCCTCATGCTCATTATGCTTTAGAACTTGCTCTGCTTTTCTTATCAGCAATGCGGTGTAAGCTATCTTTAGCAGGGAGTCTATGGGACCCTGCAACTGGTCCAAACGTTTTATAGACCTTGACTCTGATCCGTAAGAGCGATTCCTGAATTAGTGTATGTTACCTGTTACTGTCAAACAACTGAATACAATAGACAATTTATGAATTTTGGCCTTGCATCTCTCGTATGTATCCTCCTCAAGAAATGGCATGAGGGATGAAGGTTTGGCTGCTGGTCTCCGCTAGAGAGGCAGTCACCTTCCTTCCCCCAGATATAATAAAGTGTCCTGGGTAAGTTTGTTCTGCTGTGGCCACGAGGCCTCTACTGGACAGAGCGACTTCCAACTGAGCCTCGGGGGGGGAGGGTGTGTGTGTGGCACCACCGCCATAACCTGCCAACACCAACCAAGGCTCAACTACAAGGGGAAGGTGTACTCAGCCCACACCGCTGGCACACCTCAAGTACCCAGCTTGGGTGATAGGGGAGGCTGTGGAATGGGACCCTATAGGACACGTACTACAGTAGGTCATGCTACCAAGAACCGGAGTCAAGGCAGTTCTACCTAGTACACAGAAACAAACACAGGGAGCCTGCTAAATTGAAGAGGCAAAGAAATATGGCCCACATGAAAAAACAGAACAAAACCCAGATAAAGAAATATATGAAATGTAGATAGCCAACCCATCAGATGCGGAGTTCAAAACACTGGTAATCAGAATGCTCAAAGAAATTATTGAGTAAAACCACAAAATAAATAAAAAGAAGTGAAGGTTATACAAAGTGAAATGAAGAAAAATATACAAAGAACCAACAGAGATAGGAAGAAGCCAGGATTCAATTCAGCAATGTGGAACAAAAGAAAGAAAGAAAGATGTGCCCAAAACAGAAAGGAGAACCAAGAATCGAACATCTAGGACAACTTTAAACATACCAACATCTGAATCCTAGCGGTGCCAGAAGGAGAAGAGAAAGAGCAAGAGACTGAAAACGTATTTGAAAAAATGAAAACTAACTTCCCAAATTTGGTCCAGGAAATAGAAGTACAAGTCCAGGAAGAAAAGAGAGTCCCAAACAAGCTAGACCGAAAGCAGACCACACCAAGACACATCATAATTAAAATGCCAAAGGTGGAAGATAAAGAGAGAATCTTAAAGGCAACGATAGAAAATAACAGAGTTACCTACAAAGAAGTTCCCATAAAACTATTGTGGGCAATCACTCCTCATGGTTTCAGGAATTGTAGACCCGGCCCCAGCATGACGAGCCACCAGCATCCTGGCCGCTCTTGTCTCTATGTCTCAACATAAGGCCGCACGCGGAATGTCACTGTCAACCACTCAGAGGGTGGACACGGGAATTAGATCAAAGAGCGCTCCTCATGCTCATTATGCTTTAGAACTTGCTCTGCTTTTCTTATCAGCAATGCGGTGTAAGCTATCTTTAGCAGGGAGTCTATGGGACCCTGCAACTGGTCCAAAAGTTTTATAGACCTTGACTCTGATCGGTAAGAGCGATTCCTGAATTAGTGTATGTTATCTGTTACTGTCAAACAACTGAATACAATAGACAATTTATGAATTTTAGCCTTGCATCTCTCGTATGTATCCTCCTCAAGAAAAGAAATGAGGGATGAAGGTTTGGCTGCTGGTCTCCGCTAGAGAGGCAGTCACCTTCCTTCCCCCAGATATAATAAAGTGTCCTGGGTAAGTTTGTTCTGCTGTGGCCACGAGGCCTCTACTGGACAGAGCGACTTCCAACTGAGCCTCGGGGGGGGAGGGTGTGTGTGTGGCACCACCGCCATAACCTGCCAACACCAACCAAGGCTCAACTACAAGGGGAAGGTGTACTCAGCCCACACCGCTGGCACACCTCAAGTACCCAGCTTGGGTGATAGGGGAGGCTGTGGAATGGGACCTTATAGGACACGTACTACAGTAGGTCATGCTACCAAGAACCGGAGTCAAGGCAGTTCTACCTAGTACACAGAAACAAACACAGGGAGCCTGCTAAATTGAAGAGGCAAAGAAATATGGCCCACATGAAAAAACAGAACAAAACCCAGATAAAGAAATATATGAAATGTAGATAGCCAACCCATCAGATGCGGAGTTCAAAACACTGGTAATCAGAATGCTCAAAGAAATTATTGAGTAAAACCACAAAATAAATTAAAAAAAGTGAAGGTTATACAAAGTGAAATGAAGAAAAATATACAAGGAACCAACGGAGATAGGAAGAAGCCAGGATTCAATTCAGCAATGTGGAACAAAAGATAGAAATAAACATGTGCCCAAAACAGAAAGGAAAAACAAGAATCGAACATCTAGGACAACTTTAAACATACCAACATCTGAATCCTAGCGGTGCCAGAAGGAGAAGAGAAAGAGCAAGAGACTGAAAACGTATTTGAAAAAATGAAAACTAACTTCCCAAATTTGGTCCAGGAAATAGACGTACAAGTCCAGGAAGCAAAGAGAGTCCCAAACAAGCTAGACCGAAAGCAGACCACACCAAGACACATCATAATTAAAATGCCAAAGGTGGAAGATAAAGAGAGAATCTTAAAGGCAATGATAGAAAATAACAGAGTTACCTACAAAGAAGTTCCCATAAAACTATTGTGGGCAAACACTCCTCGTAGTTTCAGGAATTGTAGACCCGGCCCCAGCATGACGAGTCGCCAGCATCCTGGCCGCTCTTGTCTCTATGTCTCAACATAAGGCCGCACGCGGAATGTCACTGTCAACCACTCAGAGGGTGGACATGGGAATTAGATCAAAGAGCGCTCCTCATGCTCATTATGCTTTAGAACTTGCTCTGCTTTTCTTATCAGCAATGCGGTGTAAGCTATCTTTAGCAGGGAGTCTATGGGACCCTGCAACTGGTCCAAACGTTTTATAGACCTTGACTCTGATCGGTAAGAGCGATTCCTGAATTAGTGTATCTTATCTGTTACTGTCAAACAACTGAATACAATAGACAATTTATGAATTTTAGCCTTGCATCTCTCGTATGTATCCTCCTCAAGAAAAGAAATGAGGGATGAAGGTTTGGCTGCTGGTCTCCGCTAGAGAGGCAGTCACCTTCCTTCCCCCAGATATAATAAAGTGTCCTGGGTAAGTTTGTTCTGCTTTGGCCACGAGGCCTCTACTGGACAGAGCGACTTCCAACTGAGCCTCGGGCGGGGGTGTGTGTGTGTGGCACCACCGCCATAACCTGCCAACACCAAACAAGGCTCAACTACAAGGGGAAGGTGTACTCAGCCCACACCGCTGGCACACCTCAAGTACCCAGCTTGGGTGATAGGGGAGGCTGTGGAATGGGACCTTATAGGACACGTACTACAGTAGGTCATGCTACCAAGAACCGGAGTCAAGGCAGTTCTACCTAGTACACAGAAACAAACACAGGGAGCCTGCTAAATTGAAGAGGCAAAGAAATATGGCCCACATGAAAAAACAGAACAAAACCCAGATAAAGAAATATATGAAATGTAGATAGCCAACCCATCAGATGCAGATTTCAAAACACTGGTAATCAGAATGCTCAAAGAAATTATTGAGTAAAACCACAAAATACATAAAAAGAAGTGAAGGTTATACAAAGTGAAATGAAGAAAAATATACAAGGAACCAACGGAGATAGGAAGAAGCCAGGATTCAATTCAGGAATGTGGAACAAAAGAAAAAAGAAACATGTGCCCAAAACAGAAAGGAGAACCAAGAATCGAACATCTAGGACAACTTTAAACATACCAACATCTGAATCCTAGCGGTGCCAGAAGAAGAGAAAGAGCAAGAGACTGAAAACGTATTTGAAAAAATGAAAACTAACTTCCCAAATTTGGCCCAGGAAATAGACGTACAAGTCCAGGAAGCAAAGAGAGTCCCAAACAAGCTAGACCGAAAGCAGACCACACCAAGACACATCATAATTAAAATGCCAAAGATGGAAGATAAAGAGAGAATCTTAAAGGCAATGATAGAAAATAACAGAGTTACCTACAAAGGAGTTCCCATAAAACTATTGTGGGCAAACACTCCTCATGGTTTCAGGAATTGTAGACCCGGCCCCAGCATGACGAGCCACCAGCATCCTGACTGCTCTTGTCTCTATGTCTCAACATAAGGCCGCACGCGGAATGTCACTGTCAACCACTCAGAGGGTGGACACGGGAATTAGATCAAAGAGCGCTCCTCATGCTCATTATGCTTTAGAACTTGCTCTGCTTTTCTTATCAGCAATGTGGTGTAAGCTATCTTTAGCAGGGAGTCTATGGGACCCTGCAACTGGTCCAAACGTTTTATAGACCTTGACTCTGATCGGTAAGAGCGATTCCTGAATTAGTGTATGTTACCTGTTACTGTCAAACAACTGAATACAATAGACAATTTATGAATTTTGGCCTTGCATCTCTCGTATGTATCCTCCTCAAGAAATGGCATGAGGGATGAAGGTTTGGCTGCTGGTCTCCGCTAGAGAGGCAGTCACCTTCCTTCCCCCAGATATAATAAAGTGTCCTGGGTAAGTTTGTTCTGCTGTGGCCACGAGGCCTCTACTGGACAGAGCGACTTCCAACTGAGCCTCGGGGGGGGGGAGGGTGTGTGTGTGGCACCACCGCCATAACCTGCCAACACCAACCAAGGCTCAACTACAAGGGGAAGGTGTACTCAGCCCACACCGCTGGCACACCTCAAGTACCCAGCTTGGGTGATAGGGGAGGCTGTGGAATGGGACCCTATAGGACACGTACTACAGTAGGTCATGCTACCAAGAACCGGAGTCAAGGCAGTTCTACCTAGTACACAGAAACAAACACAGGGAGCCTGCTAAATTGAAGAGGCAAAGAAATATGGCCCACATGAAAAAACAGAACAAAACCCAGATAAAGAAATATATGAAATGTAGATAGCCAACCCATCAGATGCGGAGTTCAAAACACTGGTAATCAGAATGCTCAAAGAAATTATTGAGTAAAACCACAAAATAAATTAAAAAAAGTGAAGGTTATACAAAGTGAAATGAAGAAAAATATACAAGGAACCAACGGAGATAGGAAGAAGCCAGGATTCAATTCAGCAATGTGGAACAAAAGATAGAAATAAACATGTGCCCAAAACAGAAAGGAAAAACAAGAATCGAACATCTAGGACAACTTTAAACATACCAACATCTGAATCCTAGCGGTGCCAGAAGGAGAAGAGAAAGAGCAAGAGACTGAAAACGTATTTGAAAAAATGAAAACTAACTTCCCAAATTTGGTCCAGGAAATAGACGTACAAGTCCAGGAAGCAAAGAGAATCCCAAACAAGCTAGACCGAAAGCAGACCACACCAAGACACATCATAATTAAAATGCCAAAGGTGGAAGATAAAGAGAGAATCTTAAAGGCAATGATAGAAAATAACAGAGTTACCTACAAAGAAGTTCCCATAAAACTATTGTGGGCAAACACTCCTCATGGTTTCAGGAATTGTAGACCCGGCCCCAGCATGACGAGCCACCAGCATCCTGACTGCTCTTGTCTCTATGTCTCAACATAAGGCCGCACGCGGAATGTCACTGTCAACCACTCAGAGGGTGGACACGGGAATTAGATCAAAGAGCGCTCCTCATGCTCATTATGCTTTAGAACTTGCTCTGCTTTTCTTATCAGCAATGCGGTGTAAGCTATCTTTAGCAGGGAGTCTATGGGACCCTGCAACTGGTCCAAACGTTTTATAGACCTTGACTCTGATCGGTAAGAGCGATTCCTGAATTAGTGTATGTTACCTGTTACTGTCAAACAACTGAATACAATAGACAATTTATGAATTTTGGCCTTGCATCTCTCGTATGTATCCTCCTCAAGAAATGGCATGAGGGATGAAGGTTTGGCTGCTGGTCTCCGCTAGAGAGGCAGTCACCTTCCTTCCCCCAGATATAATAAAGTGTCCTGGGTAAGTTTGTTCTGCTGTGGCCACGAGGCCTCTACTGGACAGAGCGACTTCCAACTGAGCCTCGGGGGGGGGGGGGAGGGTGTGTGTGTGGCACCACCGCCATAACCTGCCAACACCAACCAAGGCTCAACTACAAGGGGAAGGTGTACTCAGCCCACACCGCTGGTACACCTCAAGTACCCAGCTTGGGTGATAGGGGAGGCTGTGGAATGGGACCCTATAGGACACGTACTACAGTAGGTCATGCTACCAAGAACCGGAGTCAAGGCAGTTCTACCTAGTACACAGAAACAAACACAGGGAGCCTGCTAAATTGAAGAGGCAAAGAAATATGGCCCACATGAAAAAACAGAACAAAACCCAGATAAAGAAATATATGAAATGTAGATAGCCAACCCATCAGATGCGGAGTTCAAAACACTGGTAATCAGAATGCTCAAAGAAATTATTGAGTAAAACCACAAAATAAATTAAAAAAAGTGAAGGTTATACAAAGTGAAATGAAGAAAAATATACAAGGAACCAACGGAGATAGGAAGAAGCCAGGATTCAATTCAGCAATGTGGAACAAAAGATAGAAATAAACATGTGCCCAAAACAGAAAGGAAAAACAAGAATCGAACATCTAGGACAACTTTAAACATACCAACATCTGAATCCTAGCGGTGCCAGAAGGAGAAGAGAAAGAGCAAGAGACTGAAAACGTATTTGAAAAAATGAAAACTAACTTCCCAAATTTGGTCCAGGAAATAGACGTACAAGTCCAGGAAGCAAAGAGAGTCCCAAACAAGCTAGACCGAAAGCAGACCACACCAAGACACATCATAATTAAAATACCAAAGGTGGAAGATAAAGAGAGAATCTTAAAGGCAATGATAGAAAATAACAGAGTTACCTACAAAGAAGTTCCCATAAAACTATTGTGGGCAAACACTCCTCGTAGTTTCAGGAATTGTAGACCCGGCCCCAGCATGACGAGTCGCCAGCATCCTGGCCGCTCTTGTCTCTATGTCTCAACATAAGGCCGCACGCGGAATGTCACTGTCAACCACTCAGAGGGTGGACATGGGAATTAGATCAAAGAGCGCTCCTCATGCTCATTATGCTTTAGAACTTGCTCTGCTTTTCTTATCAGCAATGCGGTGTAAGCTATCTTTAGCAGGGAGTCTATGGGACCCTGCAACTGGTCCAAACGTTTTATAGACCTTGACTCTGATCGGTAAGAGCGATTCCTGAATTAGTGTATCTTATCTGTTACTGTCAAACAACTGAATACAATAGACAATTTATGAATTTTAGCCTTGCATCTCTCGTATGTATCCTCCTCAAGAAAAGAAATGAGGGATGAAGGTTTGGCTGCTGGTCTCCGCTAGAGAGGCAGTCACCTTCCTTCCCCCAGATATAATAAAGTGTCCTGGGTAAGTTTGTTCTGCTTTGGCCACGAGGCCTCTACTGGACAGAGCGACTTCCAACTGAGCCTCGGGCGGGGGTGTGTGTGTGTGGCACCACCGCCATAACCTGCCAACACCAAACAAGGCTCAACTACAAGGGGAAGGTGTACTCAGCCCACACCGCTGGCACACCTCAAGTACCCAGCTTGGGTGATAGGGGAGGCTGTGGAATGGGACCTTATAGGACACGTACTACAGTAGGTCATGCTACCAAGAACCGGAGTCAAGGCAGTTCTACCTAGTACACAGAAACAAACACAGGGAGCCTGCTAAATTGAAGAGGCAAAGAAATATGGCCCACATGAAAAAACAGAACAAAACCCAGATAAAGAAATATATGAAATGTAGATAGCCAACCCATCAGATGCAGATTTCAAAACACTGGTAATCAGAATGCTCAAAGAAATTATTGAGTAAAACCACAAAATACATAAAAAGAAGTGAAGGTTATACAAAGTGAAATGAAGAAAAATATACAAGGAACCAACGGAGATAGGAAGAAGCCAGGATTCAATTCAGGAATGTGGAACAAAAGAAAAAAGAAACATGTGCCCAAAACAGAAAGGAGAACCAAGAATCGAACATCTAGGACAACTTTAAACATACCAACATCTGAATCCTAGCGGTGCCAGAAGAAGAGAAAGAGCAAGAGACTGAAAACGTATTTGAAAAAATGAAAACTAACTTCCCAAATTTGGCCCAGGAAATAGACGTACAAGTCCAGGAAGCAAAGAGAGTCCCAAACAAGCTAGACCGAAAGCAGACCACACCAAGACACATCATAATTAAAATGCCAAAGATGGAAGATAAAGAGAGAATCTTAAAGGCAATGATAGAAAATAACAGAGTTACCTACAAAGGAGTTCCCATAAAACTATTGTGGGCAAACACTCCTCATGGTTTCAGGAATTGTAGACCCGGCCCCAGCATGACGAGCCACCAGCATCCTGACTGCTCTTGTCTCTATGTCTCAACATAAGGCCGCACGCGGAATGTCACTGTCAACCACTCAGAGGGTGGACACGGGAATTAGATCAAAGAGCGCTCCTCATGCTCATTATGCTTTAGAACTTGCTCTGCTTTTCTTATCAGCAATGTGGTGTAAGCTATCTTTAGCAGGGAGTCTATGGGACCCTGCAACTGGTCCAAACGTTTTATAGACCTTGACTCTGATCGGTAAGAGCGATTCCTGAATTAGTGTATGTTACCTGTTACTGTCAAACAACTGAATACAATAGACAATTTATGAATTTTGGCCTTGCATCTCTCGTATGTATCCTCCTCAAGAAATGGCATGAGGGATGAAGGTTTGGCTGCTGGTCTCCGCTAGAGAGGCAGTCACCTTCCTTCCCCCAGATATAATAAAGTGTCCTGGGTAAGTTTGTTCTGCTGTGGCCACGAGGCCTCTACTGGACAGAGCGACTTCCAACTGAGCCTCGGGGGGGGGGAGGGTGTGTGTGTGGCACCACCGCCATAACCTGCCAACACCAACCAAGGCTCAACTACAAGGGGAAGGTGTACTCAGCCCACACCGCTGGCACACCTCAAGTACCCAGCTTGGGTGATAGGGGAGGCTGTGGAATGGGACCCTATAGGACACGTACTACAGTAGGTCATGCTACCAAGAACCGGAGTCAAGGCAGTTCTACCTAGTACACAGAAACAAACACAGGGAGCCTGCTAAATTGAAGAGGCAAAGAAATATGGCCCACATGAAAAAACAGAACAAAACCCAGATAAAGAAATATATGAAATGTAGATAGCCAACCCATCAGATGCGGAGTTCAAAACACTGGTAATCAGAATGCTCAAAGAAATTATTGAGTAAAACCACAAAATAAATTAAAAAAAGTGAAGGTTATACAAAGTGAAATGAAGAAAAATATACAAGGAACCAACGGAGATAGGAAGAAGCCAGGATTCAATTCAGCAATGTGGAACAAAAGATAGAAATAAACATGTGCCCAAAACAGAAAGGAAAAACAAGAATCGAACATCTAGGACAACTTTAAACATACCAACATCTGAATCCTAGCGGTGCCAGAAGGAGAAGAGAAAGAGCAAGAGACTGAAAACGTATTTGAAAAAATGAAAACTAACTTCCCAAATTTGGTCCAGGAAATAGACGTACAAGTCCAGGAAGCAAAGAGAATCCCAAACAAGCTAGACCGAAAGCAGACCACACCAAGACACATCATAATTAAAATGCCAAAGGTGGAAGATAAAGAGAGAATCTTAAAGGCAATGATAGAAAATAACAGAGTTACCTACAAAGAAGTTCCCATAAAACTATTGTGGGCAAACACTCCTCATGGTTTCAGGAATTGTAGACCCGGCCCCAGCATGACGAGCCACCAGCATCCTGACTGCTCTTGTCTCTATGTCTCAACATAAGGCCGCACGCGGAATGTCACTGTCAACCACTCAGAGGGTGGACACGGGAATTAGATCAAAGAGCGCTCCTCATGCTCATTATGCTTTAGAACTTGCTCTGCTTTTCTTATCAGCAATGCGGTGTAAGCTATCTTTAGCAGGGAGTCTATGGGACCCTGCAACTGGTCCAAACGTTTTATAGACCTTGACTCTGATCGGTAAGAGCGATTCCTGAATTAGTGTATGTTACCTGTTACTGTCAAACAACTGAATACAATAGACAATTTATGAATTTTGGCCTTGCATCTCTCGTATGTATCCTCCTCAAGAAATGGCATGAGGGATGAAGGTTTGGCTGCTGGTCTCCGCTAGAGAGGCAGTCACCTTCCTTCCCCCAGATATAATAAAGTGTCCTGGGTAAGTTTGTTCTGCTGTGGCCACGAGGCCTCTACTGGACAGAGCGACTTCCAACTGAGCCTCGGGGGGGGGGGGGAGGGTGTGTGTGTGGCACCACCGCCATAACCTGCCAACACCAACCAAGGCTCAACTACAAGGGGAAGGTGTACTCAGCCCACACCGCTGGTACACCTCAAGTACCCAGCTTGGGTGATAGGGGAGGCTGTGGAATGGGACCCTATAGGACACGTACTACAGTAGGTCATGCTACCAAGAACCGGAGTCAAGGCAGTTCTACCTAGTACACAGAAACAAACACAGGGAGCCTGCTAAATTGAAGAGGCAAAGAAATATGGCCCACATGAAAAAACAGAACAAAACCCAGATAAAGAAATATATGAAATGTAGATAGCCAACCCATCAGATGCGGAGTTCAAAACACTGGTAATCAGAATGCTCAAAGAAATTATTGAGTAAAACCACAAAATAAATTAAAAAAAGTGAAGGTTATACAAAGTGAAATGAAGAAAAATATACAAGGAACCAACGGAGATAGGAAGAAGCCAGGATTCAATTCAGCAATGTGGAACAAAAGATAGAAATAAACATGTGCCCAAAACAGAAAGGAAAAACAAGAATCGAACATCTAGGACAACTTTAAACATACCAACATCTGAATCCTAGCGGTGCCAGAAGGAGAAGAGAAAGAGCAAGAGACTGAAAACGTATTTGAAAAAATGAAAACTAACTTCCCAAATTTGGTCCAGGAAATAGACGTACAAGTCCAGGAAGCAAAGAGAGTCCCAAACAAGCTAGACCGAAAGCAGACCACACCAAGACACATCATAATTAAAATACCAAAGGTGGAAGATAAAGAGAGAATCTTAAAGGCAATGATAGAAAATAACAGAGTTACCTACAAAGAAGTTCCCATAAAACTATTGTGGGCAAACACTCCTCATGGTTTCAGGAATTGTAGACCCGGCCCCAGCATGACGAGTCGCCAGCATCCTGGCCGCTCTTGTCTCTATGTCACAACATAAGGCCGCACGCGGAATGTCACTGTCAACCACTCAGAGGGTGGACACGGGAATTAGATCAAAGAGCGCTCCTCATGCTCATTATGCTTTAGAACTTGCTCTGCTTTTCTTATCAGCAATGCGGTGTAAGCTATCTTTAGCAGGGAGTCTATGGGACCCTGCAACTGGTCCAAACGTTTTATAGACCTTGACTCTGATCGGTAAGAGCGATTCCTGAATTAGTGTATGTTATCTGTTACTGTCAAACAACTGAATACAATAGACAATTTATGAATTTTAGCCTTGCATCTCTCGTATGTATCCTCCTCAAGAAAAGAAATGAGGGATGAAGGTTTGGCTGCTGGTCTCCGCTAGAGAGGCAGTCACCTTCCTTCCCCCAGATATAATAAAGTGTCCTGGGTAAGTTTGTTCTGCTGTGGCCACGAGGCCTCTACTGGACAGAGCGACTTCCAACTGAGCCTCGGGCGGGGGTGTGTGTGTGTGGCACCACCGCCATAACCTGCCAACACCAAACAAGGCTCAACTACAAGGGGAAGGTGTACTCAGCCCACACCGCTGGCACACCTCAAGTACCCAGCTTGGGTGATAGGGGAGGCTGTGGAATGGGACCTTATAGGACACGTACTACAGTAGGTCATGCTACCAAGAACCGGAGTCAAGGCAGTTCTACCTAGTACACAGAAACAAACACAGGGAGCCTGCTAAATTGAAGAGGCAAAGAAATATGGCCCACATGAAAAAACAGAACAAAACCCAGATAAAGAAATATATGAAATGGAGATAGCCAACCCATCAGATGCAGAGTTCAAAACACTGGTAATCAGAATGCTCAAAGAAATTATTGAGTAAAACCACAAAATAAATAAAAAGAAGTGAAGGTTATACAAAGTGAAATGAAGAAAAATATACAAGGAACCAACGGAGATAGGAAGAAGCCAGGATTCAATTCAGGAATGTGGAACAAAAGAAAAAAGAAACATGTGCCCAAAACAGAAAGGAGAACCAAGAATCGAACATCTAGGACAACTTTAAACATACCAACATCTGAATCCTAGCGGTGCCAGAAGAAGAGAAAGAGCAAGAGACTGAAAACTTATTTGAAAAAATGAAAACTAACTTCCCAAATTTGGCCCAGGAAATAGACGTACAAGTCCAGGAAGCAAAGAGAGTCCCAAACAAGCTAGACCGAAAGCAGACCACACCAAGACACATCATAATTAAAATGCCAAAGATGGAAGATAAAGAGAGAATCTTAAAGGCAATGATAGAAAATAACAGAGTTACCTACAAAAGAGTTCCCATAAAACTATTGTGGGCAAACACTCCTCATGGTTTCAGGAATTGTAGACCCGGCCCCAGCATGACGAGCCACCAGCATCCTGACTGCTCTTGTCTCTATGTCTCAACATAAGGCCGCACGCGGAATGTCACTGTCAACCACTCAGAGGGTGGACACGGGAATTAGATCAAAGAGCGCTCCTCATGCTCATTATGCTTTAGAACTTGCTCTGCTTTTCTTATCAGCAATGTGGTGTAAGCTATCTTTAGCAGGGAGTCTATGGGACCCTGCAACTGGTCCAAACGTTTTATAGACCTTGACTCTGATCGGTAAGAGCGATTCCTGAATTAGTGTATGTTACCTGTTACTGTCAAACAACTGAATACAATAGACAATTTATGAATTTTGGCCTTGCATCTCTCGTATGTATCCTCCTCAAGAAATGGCATGAGGGATGAAGGTTTGGCTGCTGGTCTCCGCTAGAGAGGCAGTCACCTTCCTTCCCCCAGATATAATAAAGTGTCCTGGGTAAGTTTGTTCTGCTGTGGCCACGAGGCCTCTACTGGACAGAGCGACTTCCAACTGAGCCTCGGGGGGGGAGGGTGTGTGTCTGGCACCACCGCTATAACCTGCCAACACCAACCAAGGCTCAACTACAAGGGGAAGGTGTACTCAGCCCACACCGCTGGCACACCTCAAGTACCCAGCTTGGGTGATAGGGGAGGCTGTGGAATGGGACCCTATAGGACACGTACTACAGTAGGTCATGCTACCAAGAACCGGAGTCAAGGCAGTTCTACCTAGTACACAGAAACAAACACAAGGAGCCTGCTAAATTGAAGAGGCAAAGAAATATGGCCCACATGAAAAAACAGAACAAAACCCAGATAAAGAAATATATGAAATGTAGATAGCCAACCCATCAGATGCGGAGTTCAAAACACTGGTAATCAGAATGCTCAAAGAAATTATTGAGTAAAACCACAAAATAAATTTAAAAAAGTGAAGGTTATACAAAGTGAAATGAAGAAAAATATACAAGGAACCAACGGAGATAGGAAGAAGCCAGGATTCAATTCAGCAATGTGGAACAAAAGATAGAAATAAACATGTGCCCAAAACAGAAAGGAAAAACAAGAATCGAACATCTAGGACAACTTTAAACATACCAACATCTGAATCCTAACGGTGCCAGAAGGAGAAGAGAAAGAGCAAGAGACTGAAAACGTATTTGAAAAAATGAAAACTAACTTCCCAAATTTGGTCCAGGAAATAGACGTACAAGTCCAGGAAGCAAAGAGAGTCCCAAACAAGCTAGACCGAAAGCAGACCACACCAAGACACATCATAATTAAAATGCCAAAGGTGGAAGACAAAGAGAGAATCTTAAAGGCAATGATAGAAAATAACAGAGTTACCTACAAAGAAGTTCCCATAAAACTATTGTGGGCAAACACTCCTCATGGTTTCAGGAATTGTAGACCCGGCCCCAGCATGACGAGTCGCCAGCATCCTGGCCGCTCTTGTCTCTATGTCTCAACATAAGGCCGCACGCGGAATGTCACTGTCAACCACTCAGAGGGTGGACACGGGAATTAGATCAAAGAGCGCTCCTCATGCTCATTATGCTTTAGAACTTGCTCTGCTTTTCTTATCAGCAATGCGGTGTAAGCTATCTTTAGCAGGGAGTCTATGGGACCCTGCAACTGGTCCAAACGTTTTATAGACCTTGACTCTGATCGGTAAGAGCGATTCCTGAATTAGTGTATGTTACCTGTTACTGTCAAACAACTGAATACAATAGACAATTTATGAATTTTGGCCTTGCATCTCTCGTATGTATCCTCCTCAAGAAATGGCATGAGGGATGAAGGTTTGGCTGCTGGTCTCCGCTAGAGAGGCAGTCACCTTCCTTCCCCCAGATATAATAAAGTGTCCTGGGTAAGTTTGTTCTGCTGTGGCCACGAGGCCTCTACTGGACAGAGCGACTTCCAACTGAGCCTCGGGGGGGGAGGGTGTGTGTGTGGCACCACCGCCATAACCTGCCAACACCAACCAAGGCTCAACTACAAGGGGAAGGTGTACTCAGCCCACACCGCTGGCACACCTCAAGTACCCAGCTTGGGTGATAGGGGAGGCTGTGGAATGGGACCCTATAGGACACGTACTACAGTAGGTCATGCTACCAAGAACCGGAGTCAAGGCAGTTCTACCTAGTACACAGAAACAAACACAGGGAGCCTGCTAAATTGAAGAGGCAAAGAAATATGGCCCACATGAAAAAACAGAACAAAACCCAGATAAAGAAATATATGAAATGTAGATAGCCAACCCATCAGATGCGGAGTTCAAAACACTGGTAATCAGAATGCTCAAAGAAATTATTGAGTAAAACCACAAAATAAATTTAAAAAAGTGAAGGTTATACAAAGTGAAATGAAGAAAAATATACAAGGAACCAACGGAGATAGGAAGAAGCCAGGATTCAATTCAGCAATGTGGAACAAAAGATAGAAATAAACATGTGCCCAAAACAGAAAGGAAAAACAAGAATCGAACATCTAGGACAACTTTAAACATACCAACATCTGAATCCTAGCGGTGCCAGAAGGAGAAGAGAAAGAGCAAGAGACTGAAAACGTATTTGAAAAAATGAAAACTAACTTCCCAAATTTGGTCCAGGAAATAGACGTACAAGTCCAGGAAGCAAAGAGAGTCCCAAACAAGCTAGACCGAAAGCAGACCACACCAAGACACATCATAATTAAAATGCCAAAGGTGGAAGATAAAGAGAGAATCTTAAAGGCAATGATAGAAAATAACAGAGTTACCTACAAAGGAGTTCCCATAAAACTATTGTGGGCAAACACTCCTCATGGTTTCAGGAATTGTAGACCCGGCCCCAGCATGACGAGCCACCAGCATCCTGGCTGCTCTTGTCTCTATGTCTCAACATAAGGCCGCACGCGGAATGTCACTGTCAACCACTCAGAGGGTGGACACGGGAATTAGATCAAAGAGCGCTCCTCATGCTCATTATGCTTTAGAACTTGCTCTGCTTTTCTTATCAGCAATGTGGTGTAAGCTATCTTTAGCAGGGAGTCTATGGGACCCTGCAACTGGTCCAAACGTTTTATAGACCTTGACTCTGATCGGTAAGAGCGATTCCTGAATTAGTGTATGTTACCTGTTACTGTCAAACAACTGAATACAATAGACAATTTATGAATTTTGGCCTTGCATCTCTCGTATGTATCCTCCTCAAGAAATGGCATGAGGGATGAAGGTTTGGCTGCTGGTCTCCGCTAGAGAGGCAGTCACCTTCCTTCCCCCAGATATAATAAAGTGTCCTGGGTAAGTTTGTTCTGCTGTGGCCATGAGGCCTCTACTGGACAGAGCGACTTCCAACTGAGCCTCGGGGGGGGAGGGTGTGTGTGTGGCACCACCGCCATAACCTGCCAACACCAACCAAGGCTCAACTACAAGGGGAAGGTGTACTCAGCCCACACCGCTGGCACACCTCAAGTACCCAGCTTGGGTGATAGGGGAGGCTGTGGAATGGGACCCTATAGGACACGTACTACAGTAGGTCATGCTACCAAGAACCGGAGTCAAGGCAGTTCTACCTAGTACACAGAAACAAACACAGGGAGCCTGCTAAATTGAAGAGGCAAAGAAATATGGCCCACATGAAAAAACAGAACAAAACCCAGATAAAGAAATATATGAAATGTAGATAGCCAACCCATCAGATGCGGAGTTCAAAACACTGGTAATCAGAATGCTCAAAGAAATTATTGAGTAAAACCACAAAATAAATAAAAAGAAGTGAAGGTTATACAAAGTGAAATGAAGAAAAATATACAAGGAACCAACGGAGATAGGAAGAAGCCAGGATTCAATTCAGGAATGTGGAACAAAAGAAAAAAGAAACATGTGCCCAAAACAGAAAGGAAAACCAAGAATCGAACATCTAGGACAACTTTAAACATACCAACATCTGAATCCTAGCGGTGCCAGAAGAAGAGAAAGAGCAAGAGACTGAAAACGTATTTGAAAAAATGAAAACTAACTTCCCAAATTTGGCCCAGGAAATAGACGTACAAGTCCAGGAAGCAAAGAGAGTCCCAAACAAGCTATACCGAAAGCAGACCACACCAAGACACATCATAATTAAAATGCCAAAGGTGGAAGATAAAGAGAGAATCTTAAAGGCAATGATAGAAAATAACAGAGTTACCTACAAAGGAGTTCCCATAAAACTATTGTGGGCAAACACTCCTCATGGTTTCAGGAATTGTAGACCCGGCCCCAGCATGACGAGCCACCAGCATCCTGGCCGCTCTTGTCTCTATGTCTCAACATAAGGCCGCACGCGGAATGTCACTGTCAACCACTCAGAGGGTGGACACGGGAATTAGATCAAAGAGCGCTCCTCATGCTCATTATGCTTTAGAACTTGCTCTGCTTTTCTTATCAGCAATGTGGTGTAAGCTATCTTTAGCAGGGAGTCTATGGGACCCTGCAACTGGTCCAAACGTTTTATAGACCTTGACTCTGATCGGTAAGAGCGATTCCTGAATTAGTGTATGTTACCTGTTACTGTCAAACAACTGAATACAATAGACAATTTATGAATTTTGGCCTTGCATCTCTCGTATGTATCCTCCTCAAGAAATGGCATGAGGGATGAAGGTTTGGCTGCTGGTCTCCGCTAGAGAGGCAGTCACCTTCCTTCCCCCAGATATAATAAAGTGTCCTGGGTAAGTTTGTTCTGCTGTGGCCACGAGGCCTCTACTGGACAGAGCGACTTCCAACTGAGCCTCGGGGGGGGGGAGGGTGTGGGTGTGGCACCACCGCCATAACCTGCCAACACCAACCAAGGCTCAACTACAAGGGGAAGGTGTACTCAGCCCACACCGCTGGCACACCTCAAGTACCCAGCTTGGGTGATAGGGGAGGCTGTGGAATGCGACCCTATAGGACACGTACTACAGTAGGTCATGCTACCAAGAACCGGAGTCAAGGCAGTTCTACCTAGTACACAGAAACAAACACAGGGAGCCTGCTAAATTGAAGAGGCAAAGAAATATGGCCCACATGAAAAAACAGAACAAAACCCAGATAAAGAAATATATGAAATGTAGATAGCCAACCCATCAGATGCGGAGTTCAAAACACTGGTAATCAGAATGCTCAAAGAAATTATTGAGTAAAACCACAAAATAAATTAAAAAAAGTGAAGGTTATACAAAGTGAAATGAAGAAAAA
Organism: Furipterus horrens; assembly: GCF_987537825.1. Lineage (NCBI taxonomy): Eukaryota > Metazoa > Chordata > Mammalia > Chiroptera > Furipteridae > Furipterus > Furipterus horrens. The sequence goes on along the minus strand of NW_028327196.1, from coordinate 959,093 downwards.
TATACAAGGAACCAACGGAGATAGGAAGAAGCCAGGATTCAATTCAGCAATGTGGAACAAAAGAAAGAAATAAACATGTGCCCAAAACAGAAAGGAAAAACAAGAATCGAACATCTAGGACAACTTTAAACATACCAACATCTGAATCCTAGCGGTGCCAGAAGGAGAAGAGAAAGAGCAAGAGACTGAAAACGTATTTGAAAAAATGAAAACTAACTTCCCAAATTTGGTCCAGGAAATAGACGTACAAGTCCAGGAAGCAAAGAGAGTCCCAAACAAGCTAGACCCAAAGAAGACCACACCAAGACACATCATAATTAAAATGCCAAAGGTGGAAGATAAAGAGAGAATCTTAAAGGCAATGATAGAATATAACAGAGTTACCTACAAAGGAGTTCCCATAAAACTATTGTGGGCAAACACTCCTCATGGTTTCAGGAATTGTAGACCCGGCCCCAGCATGACGAGCCGCCAGCATCCTGGCCGCTCTTGTCTCTATGTCTCAACATAAGGCCGCACGCGGAATGTCACTGTCAACCACTCAGAGGGTGGACACGGGAATTAGATCAAAGAGCGCTCCTCATGCTCATTATGCTTTAGAACTTGCTCTGCTTTTCTTATCAGCAATGTGGTGTAAGCTATCTTTAGCAGGGAGTCTATGGGACCCTGCAACTGGTCCAAACGTTTTATAGACCTTGACTCTGATCGGTAAGAGCGATTCCTGAATTAGTGTATGTTACCTGTTACTGTCAAACAACTGAATACAATAGACAATTTATGAATTTTGGCCTTGCATCTCTCGTATGTATCCTCCTCAAGAAATGGCATGAGGGATGAAGGTTTGGCTGCTGGTCTCCGCTAGAGAGGCAGTCACCTTCCTTCCCCCAGATATAATAAAGTGTCCTGGGTAAGTTTGTTCTGCTGTGGCCACGAGGCCTCTACTGGACAGAGCGACTTCCAACTGAGCCTCGGGGGGGGGAGGGTGTGTGTGTGGCACCACCGCCATAACCTGCCAACACCAACCAAGGCTCAACTACAAGGGGAAGGTGTACTCAGCCCACACCGCTGGCACACCTCAAGTACCCAGCTTGGGTGATAGGGGAGGCTGTGGAATGGGACCCTATAGGAAACGTACTACAGTAGGTCATGCTACCAAGAACCGGAGTCAAGGCAGTTCTACCTAGTACACAGAAACAAACACAGGGAGCCTGCTAAATTGAAGAGGCAAAGAAATATGGCCCACATGAAAAAACAGAACAAAACCCAGATAAAGAAATATATGAAATGTAGATAGCCAACCCATCAGATGCGGAGTTCAAAACACTGGTAATCAGAATGCTCAAAGAAATTATTGAGTAAAACCACAAAATAAATTAAAAAAAGTGAAGGTTATACAAAGTGAAATGAAGAAAAATATACAAGGAACCAACGGAGATAGGAAGAAGCCAGGATTCAATTCAGAAATGTGGAACAAAAGAAAGAAATAAACATGTGCCCAAAACAGAAAGGAAAAACAAGAATCGAACATCTAGGACAACTTTAAACATACCAACATCTGAATCCTAGCGGTGCCAGAAGGAGAAGAGAAAGAGCAAGAGACTGAAAACGTATTTGAAAAAATGAAAACTAACTTCCCAAATTTGGTCCAGGAAATAGACGTACAAGTCCAGGAAGCAAAGAGAGTCCCAAACAAGCTAGACCGAAAGCAGACCACACCAAGACACATCATAATTAAAATGCCAAAGGTGGAAGATAAAGAGAGAATCTTAAAGGCAATGATAGAATATAACAGAGTTACCTACAAAGAAGTTCCCATAAAACTATTGTGGGCAAACACTCCTCATGGTTTCAGGAATTGTAGACCCGGCCCCAGCATGACGAGCCGCCAGCATCCTGGCCGCTCTTGTCTCTATGTCTCAACATAAGGCCGCACGCGGAATGTCACTGTCAACCACTCAGAGGGTGGACACGGGAATTAGATCAAAGAGCGCTCCTCATGCTCATTATGCTTTAGAACTTGCTCTGCTTTTCTTATCAGCAATGCGGTGTAAGCTATCTTTAGCAGGGAGTCTATGGGACCCTGCAACTGGTCCAAACGTTTTATAGACCTTGACTCTGATCGGTAAGAGCGATTCCTGAATTAGTGTATGTTACCTGTTACTGTCAAACAACTGAATACAATAGACAATTTATGAATTTTGGCCTTGCATCTCTCGTATGTATCCTCCTCAAGAAATGGCATGAGGGATGAAGGTTTGGCTGCTGGTCTCCGCTAGAGAGGCAGTCACCTTCCTTCCCCCAGATATAATAAAGTGTCCTGGGTAAGTTTGTTCTGCTGTGGCCACGAGGCCTCTACTGGACAGAGCGACTTCCAACTGAGCCTCGGGGGAGGAGGGTGTGTGTGTGGCACCACCGCCATAACCTGCCAACACCAACCAAGGCTCAACTACAAGGGGAAGGTGTACTCAGCCCACACCGCTGGCACACCTCAAGTACCCAGCTTGGGTGATAGGGGAGGCTGTGGAATGGGACCCTATAGGACACGTACTACAGTAGGTCATGCTACCAAGAACCGGAGTCAAGGCAGTTCTACCTAGTACACAGAAACAAACACAGGGAGCCTGCTAAATTGAAGAGGCAAAGAAATATGGCCCACATGAAAAAACAGAACAAAACCCAGATAAAGAAATATATGAAATGTAGATAGCCAACCCATCAGATGCGGAGTTCAAAACACTGGTAATCAGAATGCTCAAAGAAATTATTGAGTAAAACCACAAAATAAATTAAAAAAAGTGAAGGTTATACAAAGTGAAATGAAGAAAAATATACAAGGAACCAACGGAGATAGGAAGAAGCCAGGATTCAATTCAGCAATGTGGAACAAAAGATAGAAATAAACATGTGCCCAAAACAGAAAGGAAAAACAAGAATCGAACATCTAGGACAACTTTAAACATACCAACATCTGAATCCTAGCGGTGCCAGAAGGAGAAGAGAAAGAGCAAGAGACTGAAAACGTATTTGAAAAAATGAAAACTAACTTCCCAAATTTGGTCCAGGAAATAGACGTACAAGTCCAGGAAGCAAAGAGAGTCCCAAACAAGCTAGACCGAAAGCAGACCACACCAAGACACATCATAATTAAAATGCCAAAGGTGGAAGATAAAGAGAGAATCTTAAAGGCAATGATAGAATATAACAGAGTTACCTACAAAGGAGTTCCCATAAAACTATTGTGGGCAAACACTCCTCATGGTTTCAGGAATTGTAGACCCGGCCCCAGCATGACGAGCCGCCAGCATCCTGGCCGCTCTTGTCTCTATGTCTCAACATAAGGCCGCACGCGGAATGTCACTGTCAACCACTCAGAGGGTGGACACGGGAATTAGATCAAAGAGCGCTCCTCATGCTCATTATGCTTTAGAACTTGCTCTGCTTTTCTTATCAGCAATGCGGTGTAAGCTATCTTTAGCAGGGAGTCTATGGGACCCTGCAACTGGTCCAAACGTTTTATAGACCTTGACTCTGATCGGTAAGAGCGATTCCTGAATTAGTGTATGTTACCTGTTACTGTCAAACAACTGAATACAATAGACAATTTATGAATTTTGGCCTTGCATCTCTCGTATGTATCCTCCTCAAGAAATGGCATGAGGGATGAAGGTTTGGCTGCTGGTCTCCGCTAGAGAGGCAGTCACCTTCCTTCCCCCAGATATAATAAAGTGTCCTGGGTAAGTTTGTTCTGCTGTGGCCACGAGGCCTCTACTGGACAGAGCGACTTCCAACTGAGCCTCGGGGGGGGGAGGGTGTGTGTGTGGCACCACCGCCATAACCTGCCAACACCAACCAAGGCTCAACTACAAGGGGAAGGTGTACTCAGCCCACACCGCTGGCACACCTCAAGTACCCAGCTTGGGTGATAGGGGAGGCTGTGGAATGGGACCCTATAGGACACGTACTACAGTAGGTCATGCTACCAAGAACCGGAGTCAAGGCAGTTCTACCTAGTACACAGAAACAAACACAGGGAGCCTGCTAAATTGAAGAGGCAAAGAAATATGGCCCACATGAAAAAACAGAACAAAACCCAGATAAAGAAATATATGAAATGTAGATAGCCAACCCATCAGATGCGGAGTTCAAAACACTGGTAATCAGAATGCTCAAAGAAATTATTGAGTAAAACCACAAAATAAATTAAAAAAAGTGAAGGTTATACAAAGTGAAATGAAGAAAAATATACAAGGAACCAACGGAGATAGGAAGAAGCCAGGATTCAATTCAGCAATGTGGAACAAAAGAAAGAAATAAACATGTGCCCAAAACAGAAAGGAAAAACAAGAATCGAACATCTAGGACAACTTTAAACATACCAACATCTGAATCCTAGCGGTGCCAGAAGGAGAAGAGAAAGAGCAAGAGACTGAAAACGTATTTGAAAAAATGAAAACTAACTTCCCAAATTTGGTCCAGGAAATAGACGTACAAGTCCAGGAAGCAAAGAGAGTCCCAAACAAGCTAGACCGAAAGCAGACCACACCAAGACACATCATAATTAAAATGCCAAAGGTGGAAGATAAAGAGAGAATCTTAAAGGCAATGATAGAATATAACAGAGTTACCTACAAAGAAGTTCCCATAAAACTATTGTGGGCAAACACTCCTCATGGTTTCAGGAATTGTAGACCCGGCCCCAGCATGACGAGCCGCCAGCATCCTGGCCGCTCTTGTCTCTATGTCTCAACATAAGGCCGCACGCGGAATGTCACTGTCAACCACTCAGAGGGTGGACACGGGAATTAGATCAAAGAGCGCTCCTCATGCTCATTATGCTTTAGAACTTGCTCTGCTTTTCTTATCAGCAATGCGGTGTAAGCTATCTTTAGCAGGGAGTCTATGGGACCCTGCAACTGGTCCAAACGTTTTATAGACCTTGACTCTGATCGGTAAGAGCGATTCCTGAATTAGTGTATGTTACCTGTTACTGTCAAACAACTGAATACAATAGACAATTTATGAATTTTGGCCTTGCATCTCTCGTATGTATCCTCCTCAAGAAATGGCATGAGGGATGAAGGTTTGGCTGCTGGTCTCCGCTAGAGAGGCAGTCACCTTCCTTCCCCCAGATATAATAAAGTGTCCTGGGTAAGTTTGTTCTGCTGTGGCCACGAGGCCTCTACTGGACAGAGCGACTTCCAACTGAGCCTCGGGGGAGGAGGGTGTGTGTGTGGCACCACCGCCATAACCTGCCAACACCAACCAAGGCTCAACTACAAGGGGAAGGTGTACTCAGCCCACACCGCTGGCACACCTCAAGTACCCAGCTTCGGTGATAGGGGAGGCTGTGGAATGGGACCCTATAGGACACGTACTACAGTAGGTCATGCTACCAAGAACCGGAGTCAAGGCAGTTCTACCTAGTACACAGAAACAAACACAGGGAGCCTGCTAAATTGAAGAGGCAAAGAAATATGGCCCACATGAAAAAACAGAACAAAACCCAGATAAAGAAATATATGAAATGTAGATAGCCAACCCATCAGATGCGGAGTTCAAAACACTGGTAATCAGAATGCTCAAAGAAATTATTGAGTAAAACCACAAAATAAATTAAAAAAAGTGAAGGTTATACAAAGTGAAATGAAGAAAAATATACAAGGAACCAACGGAGATAGGAAGAAGCCAGGATTCAATTCAGCAATGTGGAACAAAAGATAGAAATAAACATGTGCCCAAAACAGAAAGGAAAAACAAGAATCGAACATCTAGGACAACTTTAAACATACCAACATCTGAATCCTAGCGGTGCCAGAAGGAGAAGAGAAAGAGCAAGAGACTGAAAACGTATTTGAAAAAATGAAAACTAACTTCCCAAATTTGGTCCAGGAAATAGACGTACAAGTCCAGGAAGCAAAGAGAGTCCCAAACAAGCTAGACCGAAAGCAGACCACACCAAGACACATCATAATTAAAATGCCAAAGGTGGAAGATAAAGAGAGAATCTTAAAGGCAATGATAGAATATAACAGAGTTACCTACAAAGGAGTTCCCATAAAACTATTGTGGGCAAACACTCCTCATGGTTTCAGGAATTGTAGACCCGGCCCCAGCATGACGAGCCGCCAGCATCCTGGCCGCTCTTGTCTCTATGTCTCAACATAAGGCCGCACGCGGAATGTCACTGTCAACCACTCAGAGGGTGGACACGGGAATTAGATCAAAGAGCGCTCCTCATGCTCATTATGCTTTAGAACTTGCTCTGCTTTTCTTATCAGCAATGCGGTGTAAGCTATCTTTAGCAGGGAGTCTATGGGACCCTGCAACTGGTCCAAACGTTTTATAGACCTTGACTCTGATCGGTAAGAGCGATTCCTGAATTAGTGTATGTTACCTGTTACTGTCAAACAACTGAATACAATAGACAATTTATGAATTTTGGCCTTGCATCTCTCGTATGTATCCTCCTCAAGAAATGGCATGAGGGATGAAGGTTTGGCTGCTGGTCTCCGCTAGAGAGGCAGTCACCTTCCTTCCCCCAGATATAATAAAGTGTCCTGGGTAAGTTTGTTCTGCTGTGGCCACGAGGCCTCTACTGGACAGAGCGACTTCCAACTGAGCCTCGGGAGGGGAGGGTGTGTGTGTGGCACCACCGCCATAACCTGCCAACACCAACCAAGGCTCAACTACAAGGGGAAGGTGTACTCAGCCCACACCGCTGGCACACCTCAAGTACCCAGCTTGGGTGATAGGGGAGGCTGTGGAATGGGACCCTATAGGACACGTACTACAGTAGGTCATGCTACCAAGAACCGGAGTCAAGGCAGTTCTACCTAGTACACAGAAACAAACACAGGGAGCCTGCTAAATTGAAGAGGCAAAGAAATATGGCCCACATGAAAAAACAGAACAAAACCCAGATAAAGAAATATATGAAATGTAGATAGCCAACCCATCAGATGCGGAGTTCAAAACACTGGTAATCAGAATGCTCAAAGAAATTATTGAGTAAAACCACAAAATAAATTAAAAAAAGTGAAGGTTATACAAAGTGAAATGAAGAAAAATATACAAGGAACCAACGGAGATAGGAAGAAGCCAGGATTCAATTCAGCAATGTGGAACAAAAGAAAGAAATAAACATGTGCCCAAAACAGAAAGGAAAAACAAGAATCGAACATCTAGGACAACTTTAAACATACCAACATCTGAATCCTAGCGGTGCCAGAAGGAGAAGAGAAAGAGCAAGAGACTGAAAACGTATTTGAAAAAATGAAAACTAACTTCCCAAATTTGGTCCAGGAAATAGACGTACAAGTCCAGGAAGCAAAGAGAGTCCCAAACAAGCTAGACCGAAAGCAGACCACACCAAGACACATCATAATTAAAATGCCAAAGGTGGAAGATAAAGAGAGAATCTTAAAGGCAATGATAGAATATAACAGAGTTACCTACAAAGAAGTTCCCATAAAACTATTGTGGGCAAACACTCCTCATGGTTTCAGGAATTGTAGACCCGGCCCCAGCATGACGAGCCGCCAGCATCCTGGCCGCTCTTGTCTCTATGTCTCAACATAAGGCCGCACGCGGAATGTCACTGTCAACCACTCAGAGGGTGGACACGGGAATTAGATCAAAGAGCGCTCCTCATGCTCATTATGCTTTAGAACTTGCTCTGCTTTTCTTATCAGCAATGCGGTGTAAGCTATCTTTAGCAGGGAGTCTATGGGACCCTGCAACTGGTCCAAACGTTTTATAGACCTTGACTCTGATCGGTAAGAGCGATTCCTGAATTAGTGTATGTTACCTGTTACTGTCAAACAACTGAATACAATAGACAATTTATGAATTTTGGCCTTGCATCTCTCGTATGTATCCTCCTCAAGAAATGGCATGAGGGATGAAGGTTTGGCTGCTGGTCTCCGCTAGAGAGGCAGTCACCTTCCTTCCCCCAGATATAATAAAGTGTCCTGGGTAAGTTTGTTCTGCTGTGGCCACGAGGCCTCTACTGGACAGAGCGACTTCCAACTGAGCCTCGGGGGAGGAGGGTGTGTGTGTGGCACCACCGCCATAACCTGCCAACACCAACCAAGGCTCAACTACAAGGGGAAGGTGTACTCAGCCCACACCGCTGGCACACCTCAAGTACCCAGCTTCGGTGATAGGGGAGGCTGTGGAATGGGACCCTATAGGACACGTACTACAGTAGGTCATGCTACCAAGAACCGGAGTCAAGGCAGTTCTACCTAGTACACAGAAACAAACACAGGGAGCCTGCTAAATTGAAGAGGCAAAGAAATATGGCCCACATGAAAAAACAGAACAAAACCCAGATAAAGAAATATATGAAATGTAGATAGCCAACCCATCAGATGCGGAGTTCAAAACACTGGTAATCAGAATGCTCAAAGAAATTATTGAGTAAAACCACAAAATAAATTAAAAAAAGTGAAGGTTATACAAAGTGAAATGAAGAAAAATATACAAGGAACCAACGGAGATAGGAAGAAGCCAGGATTCAATTCAGCAATGTGGAACAAAAGATAGAAATAAACATGTGCCCAAAACAGAAAGGAAAAACAAGAATCGAACATCTAGGACAACTTTAAACATACCAACATCTGAATCCTAGCGGTGCCAGAAGGAGAAGAGAAAGAGCAAGAGACTGAAAACGTATTTGAAAAAATGAAAACTAACTTCCCAAATTTGGTCCAGGAAATAGACGTACAAGTCCAGGAAGCAAAGAGAGTCCCAAACAAGCTAGACCGAAAGCAGACCACACCAAGACACATCATAATTAAAATGCCAAAGGTGGAAGATAAAGAGAGAATCTTAAAGGCAATGATAGAATATAACAGAGTTACCTACAAAGGAGTTCCCATAAAACTATTGTGGGCAAACACTCCTCATGGTTTCAGGAATTGTAGACCCGGCCCCAGCATGACGAGCCGCCAGCATCCTGGCCGCTCTTGTCTCTATGTCTCAACATAAGGCCGCACGCGGAATGTCACTGTCAACCACTCAGAGGGTGGACACGGGAATTAGATCAAAGAGCGCTCCTCATGCTCATTATGCTTTAGAACTTGCTCTGCTTTTCTTATCAGCAATGCGGTGTAAGCTATCTTTAGCAGGGAGTCTATGGGACCCTGCAACTGGTCCAAACGTTTTATAGACCTTGACTCTGATCGGTAAGAGCGATTCCTGAATTAGTGTATGTTACCTGTTACTGTCAAACAACTGAATACAATAGACAATTTATGAATTTTGGCCTTGCATCTCTCGTATGTATCCTCCTCAAGAAATGGCATGAGGGATGAAGGTTTGGCTGCTGGTCTCCGCTAGAGAGGCAGTCACCTTCCTTCCCCCAGATATAATAAAGTGTCCTGGGTAAGTTTGTTCTGCTGTGGCCACGAGGCCTCTACTGGACAGAGCGACTTCCAACTGAGCCTCGGGAGGGGAGGGTGTGTGTGTGGCACCACCGCCATAACCTGCCAACACCAACCAAGGCTCAACTACAAGGGGAAGGTGTACTCAGCCCACACCGCTGGCACACCTCAAGTACCCAGCTTGGGTGATAGGGGAGGCTGTGGAATGGGACCCTATAGGACACGTACTACAGTAGGTCATGCTACCAAGAACCGGAGTCAAGGCAGTTCTACCTAGTACACAGAAACAAACACAGGGAGCCTGCTAAATTGAAGAGGCAAAGAAATATGGCCCACATGAAAAAACAGAACAAAACCCAGATAAAGAAATATATGAAATGTAGATAGCCAACCCATCAGATGCGGAGTTCAAAACACTGGTAATCAGAATGCTCAAAGAAATTATTGAGTAAAACCACAAAATAAATAAAAAGAAGTGAAGGTTATACAAAGTGAAATGAAGAAAAATATACAAGGAACCAACGGAGATAGGAAGAAGCCAGGATTCAATTCAGGAATGTGGAACAAAAGAAAAAAGAAACATGTGCCCAAAACAGAAAGGAAAAACAAGAATCGAACATCTAGGACAACTTTAAACATACCAACATCTGAATCCTAGCGGTGCCAGAAGGAGAAGAGAAAGAGCAAGAGACTGAAAACGTATTTGAAAAAATGAAAACTAACTTCCCAAATTTGGTCCAGGAAATAGACGTACAAGTCCAGGAAGCAAAGAGACTCCCAAACAAGCTAGACCGAAAGCAGACCACACCAAGACACATCATAATTAAAATGCCAAAGGTGGAAGATAAAGAGAGAATCTTAAAGGCAATGATAGAAAATAACAGAGTTACCTACAAAGGAGTTCCCATAAAACTATTGTGGGCAAACACTCCTCATGGTTTCAGGAATTGTAGACCCGGCCCCAGCATGACGAGCCACCAGCATCCTGGCTGCTCTTGTCTCTATGTCTCAACATAAGGCCGCACGCGGAATGTCACTGTCAACCACTCAGAGGGTGGACACGGGAATTAGATCAAAGAGCGCTCCTCATGCTCATTATGCTTTAGAACTTGCTCTGCTTTTCTTATCAGCAATGTGGTGTAAGCTATCTTTAGCAGGGAGTCTATGGGACCCTGCAACTGGTCCAAACGTTTTATAGACCTTGACTCTGATCGGTAAGAGCGATTCCTGAATTAGTGTATGTTACCTGTTACTGTCAAACAACTGAATACAATAGACAATTTATGAATTTTGGCCTTGCATCTCTCGTATGTATCCTCCTCAAGAAATGGCATGAGGGATGAAGGTTTGGCTGCTGGTCTCCGCTAGAGAGGCAGTCACCTTCCTTCCCCCAGATATAATAAAGTGTCCTGGGTAAGTTTGTTCTGCTGTGGCCACGAGGCCTCTACTGGACAGAGCGACTTCCAACTGAGCCTCGGGAGGGGAGGGTGTGTGTGTGGCACCACCGCCATAACCTGCCAACACCAACCAAGGCTCAACTACAAGGGGAAGGTGTACTCAGCCCACACCGCTGGCACACCTCAAGTACCCAGCTTGGGTGATAGGGGAGGCTGTGGAATGGGACCCTATAGGACACGTACTACAGTAGGTCATGCTACCAAGAACCGGAGTCAAGGCAGTTCTACCTAGTACACAGAAACAAACACAGGGAGCCTGCTAAATTGAAGAGGCAAAGAAATATGGCCCACATGAAAAAACAGAACAAAACCCAGATAAAGAAATATATGAAATGTAGATAGCCAACCCATCAGATGCGGAGTTCAAAACACTGGTAATCAGAATGCTCAAAGAAATTATTGAGTAAAACCACAAAATAAATAAAAAGAAGTGAAGGTTATACAAAGTGAAATGAAGAAAAATATACAAGGAACCAACGGAGATAGGAAGAAGCCAGGATTCAATTCAGGAATGTGGAACAAAAGAAAAAAGAAACATGTGCCCAAAACAGAAAGGAGAACCAAGAATCGAACATCTAGGACAACTTTAAACATACCAACATCTGAATCCTAGCGGTGCCAGAAGAAGAGAAAGAGCAAGAGACTGAAAACGTATTTGAAAAAATGAAAACTAACTTCCCAAATTTGGCCCAGGAAATAGACGTACAAGTCCAGGAAGCAAAGAGACTCCCAAACAAGCTAGACCCAAAGAAGACCACACCAAGACACATCATAATTAAAATGCCAAAGGTGGAAGATAAAGAGAGAATCTTAAAGGCAATGATAGAAAATAACAGAGTTACCTACAAAGGAGTTCCCATAAAACTATTGTGGGCAAACACTCCTCATGGTTTCAGGAATTGTAGACCCGGCCCCAGCATGACGAGCCACCAGCATCCTGGCCGCTCTTGTCTCTATGTCTCAACATAAGGCCGCACGCGGAATGTCACTGTCAACCACTCAGAGGGTGGACACGGGAATTAGATCAAAGAGCGCTCCTCATGCTCATTATGCTTTAGAACTTGCTCTGCTTTTCTTATCAGCAATGTGGTGTAAGCTATCTTTAGCAGGGAGTCTATGGGACCCTGCAACTGGTCCAAACGTTTTATAGACCTTGACTCTGATCGGTAAGAGCGATTCCTGAATTAGTGTATGTTACCTGTTACTGTCAAACAACTGAATACAATAGACAATTTATGAATTTTGGCCTTGCATCTCTCGTATGTATCCTCCTCAAGAAATGGCATGAGGGATGAAGGTTTGGCTGCTGGTCTCCGCTAGAGAGGCAGTCACCTTCCTTCCCCCAGATATAATAAAGTGTCCTGGGTAAGTTTGTTCTGCTGTGGCCACGAGGCCTCTACTGGACAGAGCGACTTCCAACTGAGCCTCGGGGGGGGAGGGTGTGTGTGTGGCACCACCGCCATAACCTGCCAACACCAACCAAGGCTCAACTACAAGGGGAAGGTGTACTCAGCCCACACCGCTGGCACACCTCAAGTACCCAGCTTGGGTGATAGGGGAGGCTGTGGAATGGGACCCTATAGGACACGTACTACAGTAGGTCATGCTACCAAGAACCGGAGTCAAGGCAGTTCTACCTAGTACACAGAAACAAACACAGGGAGCCTGCTAAATTGAAGAGGCAAAGAAATATGGCCCACATGAAAAAACAGAACAAAACCCAGATAAAGAAATATATGAAATGTAGATAGCCAACCCATCAGATGCGGAGTTCAAAACACTGGTAATCAGAATGCTCAAAGAAATTATTGAGTAAAACCACAAAATAAATAAAAAGAAGTGAAGGTTATACAAAGTGAAATGAAGAAAAATATACAAGGAACCAACGGAGATAGGAAGAAGCCAGGATTCAATTCAGCAATGTGGAACAAAAGATAGAAATAAACATGTGCCCAAAACAGAAAGGAAAAACAAGAATCGAACATCTAGGACAAGTTTAAACATACCAACATCTGAATCCTAGCGGTGCCAGAAGGAGAAGAGAAAGAGCAAGAGACTGAAAACGTATTTGAAAAAATGAAAACTAACTTCCCAAATTTGGTCCAGGAAATAGACGTACAAGTCCAGGAAGCAAAGAGAGTCCCAAACAAGCTATACCGAAAGCAGACCACACCAAGACACATCATAATTAAAATGCCAAAGGTGAAAGATAAAGAGAGAATCTTAAAGGCAATGATAGAAAATAACAGAGTTACCTACAAAGGAGTTCCCATAAAACTATTGTGGGCAAACACTCCTCATGGTTTCAGGAATTGTAGACCCGGCCCCAGCATGACGAGCCGCCAGCATCCTGGCTGCTCTTGTCTCTATGTCTCAACATAAGGCCGCACGCGGAATGTCACTGTCAACCACTCAGAGGGTGGACACGGGAATTAGATCAAAGAGCGCTCCTCATGCTCATTATGCTTTAGAACTTGCTCTGCTTTTCTTATCAGCAATGTGGTGTAAGCTATCTTTAGCAGGGAGTCTATGGGACCCTGCAACTGGTCCAAACGTTTTATAGACCTTGACTCTGATCGGTAAGAGCGATTCCTGAATTAGTGTATGTTACCTGTTACTGTCAAACAACTGAATACAATAGACAATTTATGAATTTTGGCCTTGCATCTCTCGTATGTATCCTCCTCAAGAAATGGCATGAGGGATGAAGGTTTGGCTGCTGGTCTCCGCTAGAGAGGCAGTCACCTTCCTTCCCCCAGATATAATAAAGTGTCCTGGGTAAGTTTGTTCTGCTGTGGCCACGAGGCCTCTACTGGACAGAGCGACTTCCAACTGAGCCTCGGGAGGGGAGGGTGTGTGTGTGGCACCACCGCCATAACCTGCCAACACCAACCAAGGCTCAACTACAAGGGGAAGGTGTACTCAGCCCACACCGCTGGCACACCTCAAGTACCCAGCTTGGGTGATAGGGGAGGCTGTGGAATGGGACCCTATAGGACACGTACTACAGTAGGTCATGCTACCAAGAACCGGAGTCAAGGCAGTTCTACCTAGTACACAGAAACAAACACAGGGAGCCTGCTAAATTGAAGAGGCAAAGAAATATGGCCCACATGAAAAAACAGAACAAAACCCAGATAAAGAAATATATGAAATGTAGATAGCCAACCCATCAGATGCGGAGTTCAAAACACTGGTAATCAGAATGCTCAAAGAAATTATTGAGTAAAACCACAAAATAAATAAAAAGAAGTGAAGGTTATACAAAGTGAAATGAAGAAAAATATACAAGGAACCAACGGAGATAGGAAGAAGCCAGGATTCAATTCAGGAATGTGGAACAAAAGAAAAAAGAAACATGTGCCCAAAACAGAAAGGAAAAACAAGAATCGAACATCTAGGACAACTTTAAACATACCAACATCTGAATCCTAGCGGTGCCAGAAGGAGAAGAGAAAGAGCAAGAGACTGAAAACGTATTTGAAAAAATGAAAACTAACTTCCCAAATTTGGTCCAGGAAATAGACGTACAAGTCCAGGAAGCAAAGAGACTCCCAAACAAGCTATACCGAAAGCAGACCACACCAAGACACATCATAATTAAAATGCCAAAGGTGGAAGATAAAGAGAGAATCTTAAAGGCAATGATAGAAAATAACAGAGTTACCTACAAAGGAGTTCCCATAAAACTATTGTGGGCAAACACTCCTCATGGTTTCAGGAATTGTAGACCCGGCCCCAGCATGACGAGCCACCAGCATCCTGGCTGCTCTTGTCTCTATGTCTCAACATAAGGCCGCACGCGGAATGTCACTGTCAACCACTCAGAGGGTGGACACGGGAATTAGATCAAAGAGCGCTCCTCATGCTCATTATGCTTTAGAACTTGCTCTGCTTTTCTTATCAGCAATGTGGTGTAAGCTATCTTTAGCAGGGAGTCTATGGGACCCTGCAACTGGTCCAAACGTTTTATAGACCTTGACTCTGATCGGTAAGAGCGATTCCTGAATTAGTGTATGTTACCTGTTACTGTCAAACAACTGAATACAATAGACAATTTATGAATTTTGGCCTTGCATCTCTCGTATGTATCCTCCTCAAGAAATGGCATGAGGGATGAAGGTTTGGCTGCTGGTCTCCGCTAGAGAGGCAGTCACCTTCCTTCCCCCAGATATAATAAAGTGTCCTGGGTAAGTTTGTTCTGCTGTGGCCACGAGGCCTCTACTGGACAGAGCGACTTCCAACTGAGCCTCGGGAGGGGAGGGTGTGTGTGTGGCACCACCGCCATAACCTGCCAACACCAACCAAGGCTCAACTACAAGGGGAAGGTGTACTCAGCCCACACCGCTGGCACACCTCAAGTACCCAGCTTGGGTGATAGGGGAGGCTGTGGAATGGGACCCTATAGGACACGTACTACAGTAGGTCATGCTACCAAGAACCGGAGTCAAGGCAGTTCTACCTAGTACACAGAAACAAACACAGGGAGCCTGCTAAATTGAAGAGGCAAAGAAATATGGCCCACATGAAAAAACAGAACAAAACCCAGATAAAGAAATATATGAAATGTAGATAGCCAACCCATCAGATGCGGAGTTCAAAACACTGGTAATCAGAATGCTCAAAGAAATTATTGAGTAAAACCACAAAATAAATAAAAAGAAGTGAAGGTTATACAAAGTGAAATGAAGAAAAATATACAAGGAACCAACGGAGATAGGAAGAAGCCAGGATTCAATTCAGGAATGTGGAACAAAAGAAAAAAGAAACATGTGCCCAAAACAGAAAGGAGAACCAAGAATCGAACATCTAGGACAACTTTAAACATACCAACATCTGAATCCTAGCGGTGCCAGAAGAAGAGAAAGAGCAAGAGACTGAAAACGTATTTGAAAAAATGAAAACTAACTTCCCAAATTTGGCCCAGGAAATAGACGTACAAGTCCAGGAAGCAAAGAGACTCCCAAACAAGCTAGACCCAAAGAAGACCACACCAAGACACATCATAATTAAAATGCCAAAGGTGGAAGATAAAGAGAGAATCTTAAAGGCAATGATAGAAAATAACAGAGTTACCTACAAAGGAGTTCCCATAAAACTATTGTGGGCAAACACTCCTCATGGTTTCAGGAATTGTAGACCCGGCCCCAGCATGACGAGCCACCAGCATCCTGGCCGCTCTTGTCTCTATGTCTCAACATAAGGCCGCACGCGGAATGTCACTGTCAACCACTCAGAGGGTGGACACGGGAATTAGATCAAAGAGCGCTCCTCATGCTCATTATGCTTTAGAACTTGCTCTGCTTTTCTTATCAGCAATGTGGTGTAAGCTATCTTTAGCAGGGAGTCTATGGGACCCTGCAACTGGTCCAAACGTTTTATAGACCTTGACTCTGATCGGTAAGAGCGATTCCTGAATTAGTGTATGTTACCTGTTACTGTCAAACAACTGAATACAATAGACAATTTATGAATTTTGGCCTTGCATCTCTCGTATGTATCCTCCTCAAGAAATGGCATGAGGGATGAAGGTTTGGCTGCTGGTCTCCGCTAGAGAGGCAGTCACCTTCCTTCCCCCAGATATAATAAAGTGTCCTGGATAAGTTTGTTCTGCTTTAGCCACGAGGCCTCTACTGGACAGAGCGACTTCCAACTGAGCCTCGGGTGTGTGTGTGTGTGTGTGTGTGTGTGTGTGTGTGTGGCACCACCGCCATAACCTGCCAACACCAACCAAGGCTCAACTACAAGAGGAAGGTGTACTCAGCCCACACCGCTGGCACACCTCAAGTACCCAGCTTGGGTGATAGGGGAGGCTGTGGAATGGGACCCTATAGGACACGTACTACAGTAGGCCATGCTACCAAGACACGGAGTCAAGGCAGTTCTACCTAGTACACAGAAACAAACAAAGGGAGGCTGCTAAGTTGAAGAGGCAAAGAAATATGGCCCTCATGAAAGAACAGAACAAAACCCAGATAAAGAAATATATGAAATGTAGATAGCCAACCCATCAGATGCAGAGTTCAAAACACTGGTAATCAGAATGCTCAAAGGAATTATTGGGGAAAACCACAAAATAAATTAAAAAAAGTGAAGGTTATACAAAGTGAAATGAAGAAAAATATACAAGGAACCAACGGAGATAGGAAGAAGCCAGGATTCAATTCAGCAATGTGGAACAAAAGAAAGAAAGAAACATGTGCCCAAAACAGAAAGGAAAAACAAGAATCGAACATCTAGGACAACTTTAAACATACCAACATCTGAATCCTAGCGGTGCCAGAAGGAGAAGAGAAAGAGCAAGAGACTGAAAACGTATTTGAAAAAATGAAAACTAACTTCCCAAATTTGGTCCAGGAAATAGACGTACAAGTCCAGGAAGCAAAGAGAGTCCCAAACAAGCTAGACCGAAAGCAGACCACACCAAGACACATCATAATTAAAATGCCAAAGGTGGAAGATAAAGAGAGAATCTTAAAGGCAATGATAGAAAATAACAGAGTTACCTACAAAGAAGTTCCCATAAAACTATTGTGGGAAAACACTCCTCATGGTTTCAGGAATTGTAGACCCGGCCCCAGCATGACGAGCCGCCAGCATCCTGGCCGCTCTTGTCTCTATGTCTCAACATAAGGCTGCACGCGGAATGTCACTGTCAACCACTCAGAGGGTGGACATGGGAATTAGATCAAAGAGCGTTCCTCATGCTCATTATGCTTTAGAACTTGCTCTGCTTTTCTTATCAGCAATGCGGTGTAAGCTATCTTTAGCAGGGAGTCTATGGGACCCTGCAACTGGTCCAAACGTTTTATAGACCTTGACTCTGATCGGTAAGAGCGATTCCTGAATTAGGGTATGTTACCTGTTACTGTCAAACAACTGAATACAATAGACAATTTATGAATTTTGGCCTTGCATCTCTCGTATGTATCCTCCTCAAGAAATGGCAGGAGGGATGAAGGTTTGGATGCTGGTCTCCGCTAGAGAGGCAGTCACCTTCCTTCCCCCAGATATAATAAAGTGTCCTGGGTAAGTTTGTTCTGCTGTGGCCACGAGGCCTCTACTGGACAGAGCGACTTCCAACTGAGCCTCGGGGGGGGAGGGTGTGTGTGTGGCACCACCGCCATAACCTGCCAACACCAAACAAGGCTCAACTACAAGGGGAAGGTGTACTCAGCCCACACCGCTGGCACACCTCAAGTACCCAGCTTGGGTGATAGGGGAGGCTGTGGAATGGGACCTTAAAGGACACGTACTACAGTAGGTCATGCTACCAAGAACCGGAGTCAAGGCAGTTCTACCTAGTACACAGAAACAAACACAGGGAGCCTGCTAAATTGAAGAGGCAAAGAAATATGGCCCACATGAAAAAACAGAACAAAACCCAGATAAAGAAATATATGAAATGTAGATAGCCAACCCATGAGATGCAGAGTTCAAAACACTGGTAATCAGAATGCTCAAAGGAATTATTGAGTAAAACCACAAAATAAATAAAAAGAAGTGAAGGTTATACAAAGTGAAATGAAGAAAAATATACAAGGAACCAACGGAGATAGGAAGAAGCCAGGATTCAATTCAGCAATGTGGAACAAAAGAAAGAAAGTAAGATGTGCCCAAAACAGAAAGGAGAACCAAGAATCGAACATCTAGGACAACTTTAAACATACCAACATCTGAATCCTAGCGGTGCCAGAAGAAGAGAAAGAGCAAGAGACTGAAAACGTATTTGAAAAAATGAAAACTAACTTCCCAAATTTGGCCCAGGAAATAGACGTACAAGTCCAGGAAGCAAAGAGACTCCCAAACAAGCTAGACCCAAAGAAGACCACACCAAGACACATCATAATTAAAATGCCAAAGGTGGAAGATAAAGAGAGAATCTTAAAGGCAACGATAGAAAATAACAGAGTTACCTACAAAGGAGTTCCCATAAAACTATTGTGGGCAAACACTCCTCATGGTTTCAGGAATTGTAGACCCGGCCCCAGCATGACGAGCCACCAGCATCCTGGCCGCTCTTGTCTCTATGTCTCAACATAAGGCCGCACGCGGAATGTCACTGTCAACCACTCAGAGGGTGGACACGGGAATTAGATCAAAGAGCGCTCCTCATGCTCATTATGCTTTAGAACTTGCTCTGCTTTTCTTATCAGCAATGCGGTGTAAGCATTCTTTAGCAGGGAGTCTAGGGGACCCTGCAACTGGTCCAAACGTTTTATAGACCTTGACTCTGATCGGTAAGAGCGATTCCTGAATTAGTGTATGTTACCTGTTACTGTCAAACAACTGAATACAATAGACAATTTATGAATTTTGGCCTTGCATCTCTCGTATGTATCCTCCTCAAGAAATGGCAGGAGGGATGAAGGTTTGGATGCTGGTCTCCGCTAGAGAGGCAGTCACCTTCCTTCCCCCAGATATAATAAAGTGTCCTGGGTAAGTTTGTTCTGCTGTGGCCACGAGGCCTCTACTGGACAGAGCGACTTCCAACTGAGCCTCGGGGGGGGAGGGTGTGTGTGTGGCACCACCGCCATAACCTGCCAACACCAAACAAGGCTCAACTACAAGGGGAAGGTGTACTCAGCCCACACCGCTGGCACACCTCAAGTACCCAGCTTGGGTGATAGGGGAGGCTGTGGAATGGGACCTTATAGGACACGTACTACAGTAGGTCATGCTACCAAGAACCGGAGTCAAGGCAGTTCTACCTAGTACACAGAAACAAACACAGGGAGCCTGCTAAATTGAAGAGGCAAAGAAATATGGCCCACATGAAAAAACAGAACAAAACCCAGATAAAGAAATATATGAAATGTAGATAGCCAACCCATGAGATGCAGAGTTCAAAACACTGGTAATCAGAATGCTCAAAGGAATTATTGAGTAAAACCACAAAATAAATAAAAAGAAGTGAAGGTTATACAAAGTGAAATGAAGAAAAATATACAAGGAACCAACGGAGATAGGAAGAAGCCAGGATTCAATTCAGCAATGTGGAACAAAAGAAAGAAAGTAAGATGTGCCCAAAACAGAAAGGAGAACCAAGAATCGAACATCTAGGACAACTTTAAACATACCAACATCTGAATCCTAGCGGTGCCAGAAGAAGAGAAAGAGCAAGAGACTGAAAACGTATTTGAAAAAATGAAAACTAACTTCCCAAATTTGGCCCAGGAAATAGACGTACAAGTCCAGGAAGCAAAGAGACTCCCAAACAAGCTAGACCCAAAGAAGACCACACCAAGACACATCATAATTAAAATGCCAAAGGTGGAAGATAAAGAGAGAATCTTAAAGGCAACGATAGAAAATAACAGAGTTACCTACAAAGGAGTTCCCATAAAACTATTGTGGGCAAACACTCCTCATGGTTTCAGGAATTGTAGACCCGGCCCCAGCATGACGAGCCACCAGCATCCTGGCCGCTCTTGTCTCTATGTCTCAACATAAGGCCGCACGCGGAATGTCACTGTCAACCACTCAGAGGGTGGACACGGGAATTAGATCAAAGAGCGCTCCTCATGCTCATTATGCTTTAGAACTTGCTCTGCTTTTCTTATCAGCAATGCGGTGTAAGCTATCTTTAGCAGGGAGTCTAGGGGAGCCTGCAACTGGTCCAAACGTTTTATAGACCTTGACTCTGATCGGTAAGAGCGATTCCTGAATTAGTGTATGTTATCTGTTACTGTCAAACAACTGAATACAATAGACAATTTATGAATTTTAGCCTTGCATCTCTCGTATGTATCCTCCTCAAGAAAAGAAATGAGGGATGAAGGTTTGGCTGCTGGTCTCCGCTAGAGAGGCAGTCACCTTCCTTCCCCCAGATATAATAAAGTGTCCTGGGTAAGTTTGTTCTGCTGTGGCCACGAGGCCTCTACTGGACAGAGCGACTTCCAACTGAGCCTCGGGGGGGGAGGGTGTGTGTGTGGCACCACCGCCATAACCTGCCAACACCAAACAAGGCTCAACTACAAGGGGAAGGTGTACTCAGCCCACACCGCTGGCACACCTCAAGTACCCAGCTTGGGTGATAGGGGAGGCTGTGGAATGGGACCTTATAGGACACGTACTACAGTAGGTCATGCTACCAAGAACCGGAGTCAAGGCAGTTCTACCTAGTACACAGAAACAAACACAGGGAGCCTGCTAAATTGAAGAGGCAAAGAAATATGGCCCACATGAAAAAACAGAACAAAACCCAGATAAAGAAATATATGAAATGTAGATAGCCAACCCATCAGATGCGGAGTTCAAAACACTGGTAATCAGAATGCTCAAAGAAATTATTGAGTAAAACCACAAAATAAATTTAAAAAAGTGAAGGTTATACAAAGTGAAATGAAGAAAAATATACAAGGAACCAACGGAGATAGGAAGAAGCCAGGATTCAATTCAGCAATGTGGAACAAAAGATAGAAATAAACATGTGCCCAAAACAGAAAGGAAAAACAAGAATCGAACATCTAGGACAACTTTAAACATACCAACATCTGAATCCTAGCGGTGCCAGAAGGAGAAGAGAAAGAGCAAGAGACTGAAAAAGTATTTGAAAAAATGAAAACTAACTTCCCAAATTTGGTCCAGGAAATAGACGTACAAGTCCAGGAAGCAAAGAGAGTCCCAAACAAGCTAGACCGAAAGCAGACCACACCAAGACACATCATAATTAAAATGCCAAAGGTGGAAGATAAAGAGAGAATCTTAAAGGCAATGATAGAAAATAACAGAGTTACCTACAAAGAAGTTCCCATAAAACTATTGTGGGCAAACACTCCTCGTGGTTTCAGGAATTGTAGACCCGGCCCCAGCATGACGAGTCGCCAGCATCCTGGCCGCTCTTGTCTCTATGTCTCAACATAAGGCCGCACGCGGAATGTCACTGTCAACCACTCAGAGGGTGGACATGGGAATTAGATCAAAGAGCGCTCCTCATGCTCATTATGCTTTAGAACTTGCTCTGCTTTTCTTATCAGCAATGCGGTGTAAGCTATCTTTAGCAGGGAGTCTATGGGACCCTGCAACTGGTCCAAACGTTTTATAGACCTTGACTCTGATCGGTAAGAGCGATTCCTGAATTAGTGTATGTTATCTGTTACTGTCAAACAACTGAATACAATAGACAATTTATGAATTTTAGCCTTGCATCTCTCGTATGTATCCTCCTCAAGAAAAGAAATGAGGGATGAAGGTTTGGCTGCTGGTCTCCGCTAGAGAGGCAGTCACCTTCCTTCCCCCAGATATAATAAAGTGTCCTGGGTAAGTTTGTTCTGCTGTGGCCACGAGGCCTCTACTGGACAGAGCGACTTCCAACTGAGCCTCGGGCGGGGGTGTGTGTGTGTGGCACCACCGCCATAACCTGCCAACACCAAACAAGGCTCAACTACAAGGGGAAGGTGTACTCAGCCCACACCGCTGGCACACCTCAAGTACCCAGCTTGGGTGATAGGGGAGGCTGTGGAATGGGACCTTATAGGACACGTACTACAGTAGGTCATGCTACCAAGAACCGGAGTCAAGGCAGTTCTACCTAGTACACAGAAACAAACACAGGGAGCCTGCTAAAGTGAAGAGGCAAAGAAATATGGCCCACATGAAAAAACAGAACAAAACCCAGATAAAGAAATATATTAAATG
This sequence comes from Furipterus horrens, assembly GCF_987537825.1. NCBI lineage: Eukaryota > Metazoa > Chordata > Mammalia > Chiroptera > Furipteridae > Furipterus > Furipterus horrens. Next base: position 936,610 of record NW_028327196.1, on the reverse strand, counting down.
TAGATAGCCAACCCATCAGATGCAGAGTTCAAAACACTGGTAATCAGAATGCTCAAAGAAATTATTGAGTAAAACCACAAAATACATAAAAAGAAGTGAAGGTTATACAAAGTGAAATGAAGAAAAATATACAAGGAACCAACGGAGATAGGAAGAAGCCAGGATTCAATTCAGGAATGTGGAACAAAAGAAAAAAGAAACATGAGCCCAAAACAGAAAGGAGAACCAAGAATCGAACATGTAGGACAACTTTAAACATACCAACATCTGAATCCTAGCGGTGCCAGAAGAAGAGAAAGAGCAAGAGACTGAAAACGTATTTGAAAAAATGAAAACTAACTTCCCAAATTTGACCCAGGAAATAGACGTACAAGTCCAGGAAGCAAAGAGAGTCCCAAACAAGCTAGACCGAAAGCAGACCACACCAAGACACATCATAATTAAAATGCCAAAGATGGAAGATAAAGAGAGAATCTTAAAGGCAATGATAGAAAATAACAGAGTTACCTACAAAGGAGTTCCCATAAAACTATTGTGGGCAAACACTCCTCATGGTTTCAGGAATTGTAGACCCGGCCCCAGCATGACGAGCCACCAGCATCCTGACTGCTCTTGTCTCTATGTCTCAACATAAGGCCGCACGCGGAATGTCACTGTCAACCACTCAGAGGGTGGACACGGGAATTAGATCAAAGAGCGCTCCTCATGCTCATTATGCTTTAGAACTTGCTCTGCTTTTCTTATCAGCAATGTGGTGTAAGCTATCTTTAGCAGGGAGTCTATGGGACCCTGCAACTGGTCCAAACGTTTTATAGACCTTGACTCTGATCGGTAAGAGCGATTCCTGAAATAGTGTATGTTACCTGTTACTGTCAAACAACTGAATACAATAGACAATTTATGAATTTTGGCCTTGCATCTCTCGTATGTATCCTCCTCAAGAAATGGCATGAGGGATGAAGGTTTGGCTGCTGGTCTCCGCTAGAGAGGCAGTCACCTTCCTTCCCCCAGATATAATAAAGTGTCCTGGGTAAGTTTGTTCTGCTGTGGCCACGAGGCCTCTACTGGACAGAGCGACTTCCAACTGAGCCTCGGGGGGGGGGAGGGTGTGTGTGTGGCACCACCGCCATAACCTGCCAACACCAACCAAGGCTCAACTACAAGGGGAAGGTGTACTCAGCCCACACCGCTGGCACACCTCAAGTACCCAGCTTGGGTGATAGGGGAGGCTGTGGAATGGGACCCTATAGGACACGTACTACAGTAGGTCATGCTACCAAGAACCGGAGTCAAGGCAGTTCTACCTAGTACACAGAAACAAACACAGGGAGCCTGCTAAATTGAAGAGGCAAAGAAATATGGCCCACATGAAAAAACAGAACAAAACCCAGATAAAGAAATATATGAAATGTAGATAGCCATCCCATCAGATGCGGAGTTCAAAACACTGGTAATCAGAATGCTCAAAGAAATTATTGAGTAAAACCACAAAATAAATTAAAAAAAGTGAAGGTTATACAAAGTGAAATGAAGAAAAATATACAAGGAACCAACGGAGATAGGAAGAAGCCAGGATTCAATTCAGCAATGTGGAACAAAAGATAGAAATAAACATGTGCCCAAAACAGAAAGGAAAAACAAGAATCGAACATCTAGGACAACTTTAAACATACCAACATCTGAATCCTAGCGGTGCCAGAAGGAGAAGAGAAAGAGCAAGAGACTGAAAACGTATTTGAAAAAATGAAAACTAACTTCCCAAATTTGGTCCAGGAAATAGACGTACAAGTCCAGGAAGCAAAGAGAGTCCCAAACAAGCTAGACCGAAAGCAGACCACACCAAGACACATCATAATTAAAATGCCAAAGGTGGAAGATAAAGAGAGAATCTTAAAGGCAATGATAGAAAATAACAGAGTTACCTACAAAGAAGTTCCCATAAAACTATTGTGGGCAAACACTCCTCATGGTTTCAGGAATTGTAGACCCGGCCCCAGCATGACGAGTCGCCAGCATCCTGGCCGCTCTTGTCTCTATGTCTCAACATAAGGCCGCACGCGGAATGTCACTGTCAACCACTCAGAGGGTGGACACGGGAATTAGATCAAAGAGCGCTCCTCATGCTCATTATGCTTTAGAACTTGCTCTGCTTTTCTTATCAGCAATGCGGTGTAAGCTATCTTTAGCAGGGAGTCTATGGGACCCTGCAACTGGTCCAAACGTTTTATAGACCTTGACTCTGATCGGTAAGAGCGATTCCTGAAATAGTGTATGTTACCTGTTACTGTCAAACAACTGAATACAATAGACAATTTATGAATTTTGGCCTTGCATCTCTCGTATGTATCCTCCTCAAGAAATGGCATGAGGGATGAAGGTTTGGCTGCTGGTCTCCGCTAGAGAGGCAGTCACCTTCCTTCCCCCAGATATAATAAAGTGTCCTGGGTAAGTTTGTTCTGCTGTGGCCACGAGGCCTCTACTGGACAGAGCGACTTCCAACTGAGCCTCGGGGGGGGGGAGGGTGTGTGTGTGGCACCACCGCCATAACCTGCCAACACCAAACAAGGCTCAACTACAAGGGGAAGGTGTACTCAGCCCACACCGCTGGCACACCTCAAGTACCCAGCTTGGGTGATAGGGGAGGCTGTGGAATGGGACCCTATAGGACACGTACTACAGTAGGTCATGCTACCAAGAACCGGAGTCAAGGCAGTTCTACCTAGTACACAGAAACAAACACAGGGAGCCTGCTAAATTGAAGAGGCAAAGAAATATGGCCCACATGAAAAAACAGAACAAAACCCAGATAAAGAAATATATGAAATGTAGATAGCCATCCCATCAGATGCGGAGTTCAAAACACTGGTAATCAGAATGCTCAAAGAAATTATTGAGTAAAACCACAAAATAAATTAAAAAAAGTGAAGGTTATACAAAGTGAAATGAAGAAAAATATACAAGGAACCAACGGAGATAGGAAGAAGCCAGGATTCAATTCAGCAATGTGGAACAAAAGATAGAAATAAACATGTGCCCAAAACAGAAAGGAAAAACAAGAATCGAACATCTAGGACAACTTTAAACATACCAACATCTGAATCCTAGCGGTGCCAGAAGGAGAAGAGAAAGAGCAAGAGACTGAAAACGTATTTGAAAAAATGAAAACTAACTTCCCAAATTTGGTCCAGGAAATAGACGTACAAGTCCAGGAAGCAAAGAGAGTCCCAAACAAGCTAGACCGAAAGCAGACCACACCAAGACACATCATAATTAAAATGCCAAAGGTGGAAGATAAAGAGAGAATCTTAAAGGCAATGATAGAAAATAACAGAGTTACCTACAAAGAAGTTCCCATAAAACTATTGTGGGCAAACACTCCTCATGGTTTCAGGAATTGTAGACCCGGCCCCAGCATGACGAGTCGCCAGCATCCTGGCCGCTCTTGTCTCTATGTCTCAACATAAGGCCGCACGCGGAATGTCACTGTCAACCACTCAGAGGGTGGACATGGGAATTAGATCAAAGAGCGCTCCTCATGCTCATTATGCTTTAGAACTTGCTCTGCTTTTCTTATCAGCAATGCGGTGTAAGCTATCTTTAGCAGGGAGTCTATGGGACCCTGCAACTGGTCCAAACGTTTTATAGACCTTGACTCTGATCGGTAAGAGCGATTCCTGAATTAGTGTATGTTATCTGTTACTGTCAAACAACTGAATACAATAGACAATTTATGAATTTTAGCCTTGCATCTCTCGTATGTATCCTCCTCAAGAAAAGAAATGAGGGATGAAGGTTTGGCTGCTGGTCTCCGCTAGAGAGGCAGTCACCTTCCTTCCCCCAGATATAATAAAGTGTCCTGGGTAAGTTTGTTCTGCTGTGGCCACGAGGCCTCTACTGGACAGAGCGACTTCCAACTGAGCCTCGGGGGGGGTGTGTGTGTGTGTGGCACCACCGCCATAACCTGCCAACACCAACCAAGGCTCAACTACAAGGGGAAGGTGTACTCAGCCCACACCGCTGGCACACCTCAAGTACCCAGCTTGGGTGATAGGGGAGGCTGTGGAATGGGACCCTATAGGACACGTACTACAGTAGGTCATGCTACCAAGAACCGGAGTCAAGGCAGTTCTACCTAGTACACAGAAACAAACACAGGGAGCCTGCTAAATTGAAGAGGCAAAGAAATATGGCCCACATGAAAAAACAGAACAAAACCCAGATAAAGAAATATATGAAATGTAGATAGCCATCCCATCAGATGCGGAGTTCAAAACACTGGTAATCAGAATGCTCAAAGAAATTATTGAGTAAAACCACAAAATAAATTAAAAAAAGTGAAGGTTATACAAAGTGAAATGAAGAAAAATATACAAGGAACCAACGGAGATAGGAAGAAGCCAGGATTCAATTCAGCAATGTGGAACAAAAGATAGAAATAAACATGTGCCCAAAACAGAAAGGAAAAACAAGAATCGAACATCTAGGACAAGTTTAAACATACCAACATCTGAATCCTAGCGGTGCCAGAAGGAGAAGAGAAAGAGCAAGAAACTGAAAACGTATTTGAAAAAATGAAAACTAACTTCCCAAATTTGGTCCAGGAAATAGACGTACAAGTCCAGGAAGCAAAGAGAGTCCCAAACAAGCTAGACCGAAAGCAGACCACACCAAGACACATCATAATTAAAATGCCAAAGGTGGAAGATAAAGAGAGAATCTTAAAGGCAATGATAGAAAATAACAGAGTTACCTACAAAGGAGTTCCCATAAAACTATTGTGGGCAAACACTCCTCATGGTTTCAGGAATTGTAGACCCGGCCCCAGCATGACGAGCCACCAGCATCCTGGCTGCTCTTGTCTCTATGTCTCAACATAAGGCCGGACGCGGAATGTCACTGTCAACCACTCAGAGGGTGGACACGGGAATTAGATCAAAGAGCGCTCCTCATGCTCATTATGCTTTAGAACTTGCTCTGCTTTTCTTATCAGCAATGTGGTGTAAGCTATCTTTAGCAGGGAGTCTATGGGATCCTGCAACTGGTCCAAACGTTTTATAGACCTTGACTCTGATCGGTAAGAGCGATTCCTGAATTAGTGTATGTTACCTGTTACTGTCAAACAACTGAATACAATAGACAATTTATGAATTTTGGCCTTGCATCTCTCGTATGTATCCTCCTCAAGAAATGGCATGAGGGATGAAGGTTTGGCTGCTGGTCTCCGCTAGAGAGGCAGTCACCTTCCTTCCCCCAGATATAATAAAGTGTCCTGGGTAAGTTTGTTCTGCTGTGGCCACGAGGCCTCTACTGGACAGAGCGACTTCCAACTGAGCCTCGGGAGGGGAGGGTGTGTGTGTGGCACCACCGCCATAACCTGCCAACACCAACCAAGGCTCAACTACAAGGGGAAGGTGTACTCAGCCCACACCGCTGGCACACCTCAAGTACCCAGCTTGGGTGATAGGGGAGGCTGTGGAATGGGACCCTATAGGACACGTACTACAGTAGGTCATGCTACCAAGAACCGGAGTCAAGGCAGTTCTACCTAGTACACAGAAACAAACACAGGGAGCCTGCTAAATTGAAGAGGCAAAGAAATATGGCCCACATGAAAAAACAGAACAAAACCCAGATAAAGAAATATATGAAATGTAGATAGCCAACCCATCAGATGCGGAGTTCAAAACACTGGTAATCAGAATGCTCAAAGAAATTATTGAGTAAAACCACAAAATAAATAAAAAGAAGTGAAGGTTATACAAAGTGAAATGAAGAAAAATATACAAGGAACCAACGGAGATAGGAAGAAGCCAGGATTCAATTCAGGAATGTGGAACAAAAGAAAAAAGAAACATGTGCCCAAAACAGAAAGGAAAAACAAGAATCGAACATCTAGGACAACTTTAAACATACCAACATCTGAATCCTAGCGGTGCCAGAAGGAGAAGAGAAAGAGCAAGAGACTGAAAACGTATTTGAAAAAATGAAAACTAACTTCCCAAATTTGGTCCAGGAAATAGACGTACAAGTCCAGGAAGCAAAGAGACTCCCAAACAAGCTATACCGAAAGCAGACCACACCAAGACACATCATAATTAAAATGCCAAAGGTGGAAGATAAAGAGAGAATCTTAAAGGCAATGATAGAAAATAACAGAGTTACCTACAAAGGAGTTCCCATAAAACTATTGTGGGCAAACACTCCTCATGGTTTCAGGAATTGTAGACCCGGCCCCAGCATGACGAGCCACCAGCATCCTGGCTGCTCTTGTCTCTATGTCTCAACATAAGGCCGCACGCGGAATGTCACTGTCAACCACTCAGAGGGTGGACACGGGAATTAGATCAAAGAGCGCTCCTCATGCTCATTATGCTTTAGAACTTGCTCTGCTTTTCTTATCAGCAATGTGGTGTAAGCTATCTTTAGCAGGGAGTCTATGGGACCCTGCAACTGGTCCAAACGTTTTATAGACCTTGACTCTGATCGGTAAGAGCGATTCCTGAATTAGTGTATGTTACCTGTTACTGTCAAACAACTGAATACAATAGACAATTTATGAATTTTGGCCTTGCATCTCTCGTATGTATCCTCCTCAAGAAATGGCATGAGGGATGAAGGTTTGGCTGCTGGTCTCCGCTAGAGAGGCAGTCACCTTCCTTCCCCCAGATATAATAAAGTGTCCTGGGTAAGTTTGTTCTGCTGTGGCCACGAGGCCTCTACTGGACAGAGCGACTTCCAACTGAGCCTCGGGGGGGGAGGGTGTGTGTGTGGCACCACCGCCATAACCTGCCAACACCAACCAAGGCTCAACTACAAGGGGAAGGTGTACTCAGCCCACACCGCTGGCACACCTCAAGTACCCAGCTTGGGTGATAGGGGAGGCTGTGGAATGGGACCCTATAGGACACGTACTACAGTAGGTCATGCTACCAAGAACCGGAGTCAAGGCAGTTCTACCTAGTACACAGAAACAAACACAGGGAGCCTGCTAAATTGAAGAGGCAAAGAAATATGGCCCACATGAAAAAACAGAACAAAACCCAGATAAAGAAATATATGAAATGTAGATAGCCAACCCATCAGATGCGGAGTTCAAAACACTGGTAATCAGAATGCTCAAAGAAATTATTGAGTAAAACCACAAAATAAATAAAAAGAAGTGAAGGTTATACAAAGTGAAATGAAGAAAAATATACAAGGAACCAACGGAGATAGGAAGAAGCCAGGATTCAATTCAGCAATGTGGAACAAAAGATAGAAATAAACATGTGCCCAAAACAGAAAGGAAAAACAAGAATCGAACATCTAGGACAAGTTTAAACATACCAACATCTGAATCCTAGCGGTGCCAGAAGGAGAAGAGAAAGAGCAAGAGACTGAAAACGTATTTGAAAAAATGAAAACTAACTTCCCAAATTTGGTCCAGGAAATAGACGTACAAGTCCAGGAAGCAAAGAGAGTCCCAAACAAGCTATACCGAAAGCAGACCACACCAAGACACATCATAATTAAAATGCCAAAGGTGAAAGATAAAGAGAGAATCTTAAAGGCAATGATAGAAAATAACAGAGTTACCTACAAAGGAGTTCCCATAAAACTATTGTGGGCAAACACTCCTCATGGTTTCAGGAATTGTAGACCCGGCCCCAGCATGACGAGCCACCAGCATCCTGGCTGCTCTTGTCTCTATGTCTCAACATAAGGCCGCACGCGGAATGTCACTGTCAACCACTCAGAGGGTGGACACGGGAATTAGATCAAAGAGCGCTCCTCATGCTCATTATGCTTTAGAACTTGCTCTGCTTTTCTTATCAGCAATGTGGTGTAAGCTATCTTTAGCAGGGAGTCTATGGGACCCTGCAACTGGTCCAAACGTTTTATAGACCTTGACTCTGATCGGTAAGAGCGATTCCTGAATTAGTGTATGTTACCTGTTACTGTCAAACAACTGAATACAATAGACAATTTATGAATTTTGGCCTTGCATCTCTCGTATGTATCCTCCTCAAGAAAAGATATGAGGGATGAAGGTTTGGCTGCTGGTCACCGCTAGAGAGGCAGTCACCTTCCTTCCCCCAGATATAATAAAGTGTCCTGGGTAAGTTTGTTCTGCTGTGGCCACGAGGCCTCTACTGGACAGAGCGACTTCCAACTGAGCCTCGGGAGGGGAGGGTGTGTGTGTGGCACCACCGCCATAACCTGCCAACACCAACCAAGGCTCAACTACAAGGGGAAGGTGTACTCAGCCCACACCGCTGGCACACCTCAAGTACCCAGCTTGGGTGATAGGGGAGGCTGTGGAATGGGACCCTATAGGACACGTACTACAGTAGGTCATGCTACCAAGAACCGGAGTCAAGGCAGTTCTACCTAGTACACAGAAACAAACACAGGGAGCCTGCTAAATTGAAGAGGCAAAGAAATATGGCCCACATGAAAAAACAGAACAAAACCCAGATAAAGAAATATATGAAATGTAGATAGCCAACCCATCAGATGCGGAGTTCAAAACACTGGTAATCAGAATGCTCAAAGAAATTATTGAGTAAAACCACAAAATAAATAAAAAGAAGTGAAGGTTATACAAAGTGAAATGAAGAAAAATATACAAGGAACCAACGGAGATAGGAAGAAGCCAGGATTCAATTCAGGAATGTGGAACAAAAGAAAAAAGAAACATGTGCCCAAAACAGAAAGGAGAACCAAGAATCGAACATCTAGGACAACTTTAAACATACCAACATCTGAATCCTAGCGGTGCCAGAAGAAGAGAAAGAGCAAGAGACTGAAAACGTATTTGAAAAAATGAAAACTAACTTCCCAAATTTGGCCCAGGAAATAGACGTACAAGTCCAGGAAGCAAAGAGACTCCCAAACAAGCTAGACCCAAAGAAGACCACACCAAGACACATCATAATTAAAATGCCAAAGGTGGAAGATAAAGAGAGAATCTTAAAGGCAATGATAGAAAATAACAGAGTTACCTACAAAGGAGTTCCCATAAAACTATTGTGGGCAAACACTCCTCATGGTTTCAGGAATTGTAGACCCGGCCCCAGCATGACGAGCCACCAGCATCCTGGCCGCTCTTGTCTCTATGTCTCAACATAAGGCCGCACGCGGAATGTCACTGTCAACCACTCAGAGGGTGGACACGGGAATTAGATCAAAGAGCGCTCCTCATGCTCATTATGCTTTAGAACTTGCTCTGCTTTTCTTATCAGCAATGTGGTGTAAGCTATCTTTAGCAGGGAGTCTATGGGACCCTGCAACTGGTCCAAACGTTTTATAGACCTTGACTCTGATCGGTAAGAGCGATTCCTGAATTAGTGTATGTTACCTGTTACTGTCAAACAACTGAATACAATAGACAATTTATGAATTTTGGCCTTGCATCTCTCGTATGTATCCTCCTCAAGAAATGGCATGAGGGATGAAGGTTTGGCTGCTGGTCTCCGCTAGAGAGGCAGTCACCTTCCTTCCCCCAGATATAATAAAGTGTCCTGGGTAAGTTTGTTCTGCTGTGGCCACGAGGCCTCTACTGGACAGAGCGACTTCCAACTGAGCCTCGGGGGGGGAGGGTGTGGGTGTGGCACCACCGCCATAACCTGCCAACACCAACCAAGGCTCAACTACAAGGGGAAGGTGTACTCAGCCCACACCGCTGGCACACCTCAAGTACCCAGCTTGGGTGATAGGGGAGGCTGTGGAATGGGACCCTATAGGACACGTACTACAGTAGGCCATGCTACCAAGACACGGAGTCAAGGCAGTTCTACCTAGTACACAGAAACAAACAAAGGGAGGCTGCTAAGTTGAAGAGGCAAAGAAATATGGCCCTCATGAAAGAACAGAACAAAACCCAGATAAAGAAATATATGAAATGTAGATAGCCAACCCATCAGATGCAGAGTTCAAAACACTGGTAATCAGAATGCTCAAAGGAATTATTGGGGAAAACCACAAAATAAATTAAAAAAAGTGAAGGTTATACAAAGTGAAATGAAGAAAAATATACAAGGAACCAACGGAGATAGGAAGAAGCCAGGATTCAATTCAGCAATGTGGAACAAAAGAAAGAAAGAAACATGTGCCCAAAACAGAAAGGAAAAACAAGAATCGAACATCTAGGACAACTTTAAACATACCAACATCTGAATCCTAGCGGTGCCAGAAGGAGAAGAGAAAGAGCAAGAGACTGAAAACGTATTTGAAAAAATGAAAACTAACTTCCCAAATTTGGTCCAGGAAATAGACGTACAAGTCCAGGAAGCAAAGAGAGTCCCAAACAAGCTAGACCGAAAGCAGACCACACCAAGACACATCATAATTAAAATGCCAAAGGTGGAAGATAAAGAGAGAATCTTAAAGGCAATGATAGAAAATAACAGAGTTACCTACAAAGAAGTTCCCATAAAACTATTGTGGGCAAACACTCCTCATGGTTTCAGGAATTGTAGACCCGGCCCCAGCATGACGAGCCGCCAGCATCCTGGCCGCTCTTGTCTCTATGTCTCAACATAAGGCTGCACGCGGAATGTCACTGTCAACCACTCAGAGGGTGGACATGGGAATTAGATCAAAGAGCGTTCCTCATGCTCATTATGCTTTAGAACTTGCTCTGCTTTTCTTATCAGCAATGCGGTGTAAGCTATCTTTAGCAGGGAGTCTATGGGACCCTGCAACTGGTCCAAACGTTTTATAGACCTTGACTCTGATCGGTAAGAGCGATTCCTGAATTAGGGTATGTTACCTGTTACTGTCAAACAACTGAATACAATAGACAATTTATGAATTTTGGCCTTGCATCTCTCGTATGTATCCTCCTCAAGAAATGGCATGAGGGATGAAGGTTTGGATGCTGGTCTCCGCTAGAGAGGCAGTCACCTTCCTTCCCCCAGATATAATAAAGTGTCCTGGGTAAGTTTGTTCTGCTGTGGCCACGAGGCCTCTACTGGACAGAGCGACTTCCAACTGAGCCTCGGGGGGGGAGGGTGTGTGTGTGGCACCACCGCCATAACCTGCCAACACCAAACAAGGCTCAACTACAAGGGGAAGGTGTACTCAGCCCACACCGCTGGCACACCTCAAGTACCCAGCTTGGGTGATAGGGGAGGCTGTGGAATGGGACCTTAAAGGACACGTACTACAGTAGGTCATGCTACCAAGAACCGGAGTCAAGGCAGTTCTACCTAGTACACAGAAACAAACACAGGGAGCCTGCTAAATTGAAGAGGCAAAGAAATATGGCCCACATGAAAAAACAGAACAAAACCCAGATAAAGAAATATATGAAATGTAGATAGCCAACCCATGAGATGCAGAGTTCAAAACACTGGTAATCAGAATGCTCAAAGGAATTATTGAGTAAAACCACAAAATAAATAAAAAGAAGTGAAGGTTATACAAAGTGAAATGAAGAAAAATATACAAGGAACCAACGGAGATAGGAAGAAGCCAGGATTCAATTCAGCAATGTGGAACAAAAGATAGAAATAAACATGTGCCCAAAACAGAAAGGAAAAACAAGAATCGAACATCTAGGACAACTTTAAACATACCAACATCTGAATCCTAGCGGTGCCAGAAGGAGAAGAGAAAGAGCAAGAGACTGAAAACGTATTTGAAAAAATGAAAACTAACTTCCCAAATTTGGTCCAGGAAATAGACGTACAAGTCCAGGAAGCAAAGAGAGTCCCAAACAAGCTAGACCGAAAGCAGACCACACCAAGACACATCATAATTAAAATGCCAAAGGTGGAAGATAAAGAGAGAATCTTAAAGGCAATGATAGAAAATAACAGAGTTACCTACAAAGAAGTTCCCATAAAACTATTGTGGGCAAACACTCCTCATGGTTTCAGGAATTGTAGACCCGGCCCCAGCATGACGAGTCGCCAGCATCCTGGCCGCTCTTGTCTCTATGTCTCAACATAAGGCCGCACGCGGAATGTCACTGTCAACCACTCAGAGGGTGGACATGGGAATTAGATCAAAGAGCGCTCCTCATGCTCATTATGCTTTAGAACTTGCTCTGCTTTTCTTATCAGCAATGCGGTGTAAGCTATCTTTAGCAGGGAGTCTATGGGACCCTGCAACTGGTCCAAACGTTTTATAGACCTTGACTCTGATCGGTAAGAGCGATTCCTGAAATAGTGTATGTTACCTGTTACTGTCAAACAACTGAATACAATAGACAATTTATGAATTTTGGCCTTGCATCTCTCGTATGTATCCTCCTCAAGAAATGGCATGAGGGATGAAGGTTTGGCTGCTGGTCTCCGCTAGAGAGGCAGTCACCTTCCTTCCCCCAGATATAATAAAGTGTCCTGGGTAAGTTTGTTCTGCTGTGGCCACGAGGCCTCTACTGGACAGAGCGACTTCCAACTGAGCCTCGGGAGGGGAGGGTGTGTGTGTGGCACCACCGCCATAACCTGCCAACACCAACCAAGGCTCAACTACAAGGGGAAGGTGTACTCAGCCCACACCGCTGGCACACCTCAAGTACCCAGCTTGGGTGATAGGGGAGGCTGTGGAATGGGACCCTATAGGACACGTACTACAGTAGGTCATGCTACCAAGAACCGGAGTCAAGGCAGTTCTACCTAGTACACAGAAACAAACACAGGGAGCCTGCTAAATTGAAGAGGCAAAGAAATATGGCCCACATGAAAAAACAGAACAAAACCCAGATAAAGAAATATATGAAATGTAGATAGCCATCCCATCAGATGCGGAGTTCAAAACACTGGTAATCAGAATGCTCAAAGAAATTATTGAGTAAAACCACAAAATAAATTAAAAAAAGTGAAGGTTATACAAAGTGAAATGAAGAAAAATATACAAGGAACCAACGGAGATAGGAAGAAGCCAGGATTCAATTCAGCAATGTGGAACAAAAGATAGAAATAAACATGTGCCCAAAACAGAAAGGAAAAACAAGAATCGAACATCTAGGACAACTTTAAACATACCAACATCTGAATCCTAGCGGTGCCAGAAGGAGAAGAGAAAGAGCAAGAGACTGAAAACGTATTTGAAAAAATGAAAACTAACTTCCCAAATTTGGTCCAGGAAATAGACGTACAAGTCCAGGAAGCAAAGAGAGTCCCAAACAAGCTAGACCGAAAGCAGACCACACCAAGACACATCATAATTAAAATGCCAAAGGTGGAAGATAAAGAGAGAATCTTAAAGGCAATGATAGAAAATAACAGAGTTACCTACAAAGAAGTTCCCATAAAACTATTGTGGGCAAACACTCCTCATGGTTTCAGGAATTGTAGACCCGGCCCCAGCATGACGAGTCGCCAGCATCCTGGCCGCTCTTGTCTCTATGTCTCAACATAAGGCCGCACGCGGAATGTCACTGTCAACCACTCAGAGGGTGGACATGGGAATTAGATCAAAGAGCGCTCCTCATGCTCATTATGCTTTAGAACTTGCTCTGCTTTTCTTATCAGCAATGCGGTGTAAGCTATCTTTAGCAGGGAGTCTAGGGGACCCTGCAACTGGTCCAAACGTTTTATAGACCTTGACTCTGATCGGTAAGAGCGATTCCTGAATTAGTGTATGTTATCTGTTACTGTCAAACAACTGAATACAATAGACAATTTATGAATTTTAGCCTTGCATCTCTCGTATGTATCCTCCTCAAGAAATGGCATGAGGGATGAAGGTTTGGCTGCTGGTCTCCGCTAGAGAGGCAGTCACCTTCCTTCCCCCAGATATAATAAAGTGTCCTGGGTAAGTTTGTTCTGCTGTGGCCACGAGGCCTCTACTGGACAGAGCGACTTCCAACTGAGCCTCGGGGGGGGAGGGTGTGTGTGTGGCACCACCGCCATAACCTGCCAACACCAACCAAGGCTCAACTACAAGGGGAAGGTGTACTCAGCCCACACCGCTGGCACACCTCAAGTACCCAGCTTGGGTGATAGGGGAGGCTGTGGAATGGGACCTTATAGGACACGTACTACAGTAGGTCATGCTACCAAGAACCGGAGTCAAGGCAGTTCTACCTAGTACACAGAAACAAACACAGGGAGCCTGCTAAATTGAAGAGGCAAAGAAATATGGCCCACATGAAAAAACAGAACAAAACCCAGATAAAGAAATATATTAAATGTAGATAGCCAACCCATCAGATGCAGAGTTCAAAACACTGGTAATCAGAATGCTCAAAGAAATTATTGAGTAAAACCACAAAATACATAAAAAGAAGTGAAGGTTATACAAAGTGAAATGAAGAAAAATATACAAGGAACCAACGGAGATAGGAAGAAGCCAGGATTCAATTCAGGAATGTGGAACAAAAGAAAAAAGAAACATGAGCCCAAAACAGAAAGGAGAACCAAGAATCGAACATCTAGGACAACTTTAAACATACCAACATCTGAATCCTAGCGGTGCCAGAAGAAGAGAAAGAGCAAGAGACTGAAAACGTATTTGAAAAAATGAAAACTAACTTCCCAAATTTGGCCCAGGAAATAGACGTACAAGTCCAGGAAGCAAAGAGAGTCCCAAACAAGCTAGACCGAAAGCAGACCACACCAAGACACATCATAATTAAAATGCCAAAGATGGAAGATAAAGAGAGAATCTTAAAGGCAATGATAGAAAATAACAGAGTTACCTACAAAGGAGTTCCCATAAAACTATTGTGGGCAAACACTCCTCATGGTTTCAGGAATTGTAGACCCGGCCCCAGCATGACGAGCCACCAGCATCCTGGCTGCTCTTGTCTCTATGTCTCAACATAAGGCCGCACGCGGAATGTCACTGTCAACCACTCAGAGGGTGGACACGGGAATTAGATCAAAGAGCGCTCCTCATGCTCATTATGCTTTAGAACTTGCTCTGCTTTTCTTATCAGCAATGTGGTGTAAGCTATCTTTAGCAGGGAGTCTATGGGACCCTGCAACTGGTCCAAACGTTTTATAGACCTTGACTCTGATCGGTAAGAGCGATTCCTGAATTAGTGTATGTTACCTGTTACTGTCAAACAACTGAATACAATAGACAATTTATGAATTTTGGCCTTGCATCTCTCGTATGTATCCTCCTCAAGAAATGGCATGAGGGATGAAGGTTTGGCTGCTGGTCTCCGCTAGAGAGGCAGTCACCTTCCTTCCCCCAGATATAATAAAGTGTCCTGGGTAAGTTTGTTCTGCTGTGGCCACGAGGCCTCTACTGGACAGAGCGACTTCCAACTGAGCCTCGGGAGGGGAGGGTGTGTGTGTGGCACCACCGCCATAACCTGCCAACACCAACCAAGGCTCAACTACAAGGGGAAGGTGTACTCAGCCCACACCGCTGGCACACCTCAAGTACCCAGCTTGGGTGATAGGGGAGGCTGTGGAATGGGACCCTATAGGACACGTACTACAGTAGGTCATGCTACCAAGAACCGGAGTCAAGGCAGTTCTACCTAGTACACAGAAACAAACACAGGGAGCCTGCTAAATTGAAGAGGCAAAGAAATATGGCCCACATGAAAAAACAGAACAAAACCCAGATAAAGAAATATATGAAATGTAGATAGCCAACCCATCAGATGCGGAGTTCAAAACACTGGTAATCAGAATGCTCAAAGAAATTATTGAGTAAAACCACAAAATAAATAAAAAGAAGTGAAGGTTATACAAAGTGAAATGAAGAAAAATATACAAGGAACCAACGGAGATAGGAAGAAGCCAGGATTCAATTCAGGAATGTGGAACAAAAGAAAAAAGAAACATGTGCCCAAAACAGAAAGGAAAAACAAGAATCGAACATCTAGGACAACTTTAAACATACCAACATCTGAATCCTAGCGGTGCCAGAAGGAGAAGAGAAAGAGCAAGAGACTGAAAACGTATTTGAAAAAATGAAAACTAACTTCCCAAATTTGGTCCAGGAAATAGACGTACAAGTCCAGGAAGCAAAGAGACTCCCAAACAAGTTATACCGAAAGCAGACCACACCAAGACACATCATAATTAAAATGCCAAAGGTGGAAGATAAAGAGAGAATCTTAAAGGCAATGATAGAAAATAACAGAGTTACCTACAAAGGAGTTCCCATAAAACTATTGTGGGCAAACACTCCTCATGGTTTCAGGAATTGTAGACCCGGCCCCAGCATGACGAGCCACCAGCATCCTGGCTGCTCTTGTCTCTATGTCTCAACATAAGGCCGCACGCGGAATGTCACTGTCAACCACTCAGAGGGTGGACACGGGAATTAGATCAAAGAGCGCTCCTCATGCTCATTATGCTTTAGAACTTGCTCTGCTTTTCTTATCAGCAATGTGGTGTAAGCTATCTTTAGCAGGGAGTCTATGGGACCCTGCAACTGGTCCAAACGTTTTATAGACCTTGACTCTGATCGGTAAGAGCGATTCCTGAATTAGTGTATGTTACCTGTTACTGTCAAACAACTGAATACAATAGACAATTTATGAATTTTGGCCTTGCATCTCTCGTATGTATCCTCCTCAAGAAATGGCATGAGGGATGAAGGTTTGGCTGCTGGTCTCCGCTAGAGAGGCAGTCACCTTCCTTCCCCCAGATATAATAAAGTGTCCTGGGTAAGTTTGTTCTGCTGTGGCCACGAGGCCTCTACTGGACAGAGCGACTTCCAACTGAGCCTCGGGGGGGGAGGGTGTGTGTGTGGCACCACCGCCATAACCTGCCAACACCAACCAAGGCTCAACTACAAGGGGAAGGTGTACTCAGCCCACACCGCTGGCACACCTCAAGTACCCAGCTTGGGTGATAGGGGAGGCTGTGGAATGGGACCCTATAGGACACGTACTACAGTAGGTCATGCTACCAAGAACCGGAGTCAAGGCAGTTCTACCTAGTACACAGAAACAAACACAGGGAGCCTGCTAAATTGAAGAGGCAAAGAAATATGGCCCACATGAAAAAACAGAACAAAACCCAGATAAAGAAATATATGAAATGTAGATAGCCAACCCATCAGATGCGGAGTTCAAAACACTGGTAATCAGAATGCTCAAAGAAATTATTGAGTAAAACCACAAAATAAATAAAAAGAAGTGAAGGTTATACAAAGTGAAATGAAGAAAAATATACAAGGAACCAACGGAGATAGGAAGAAGCCAGGATTCAATTCAGCAATGTGGAACAAAAGATAGAAATAAACATGTGCCCAAAACAGAAAGGAAAAACAAGAATCGAACATCTAGGACAAGTTTAAACATACCAACATCTGAATCCTAGCGGTGCCAGAAGGAGAAGAGAAAGAGCAAGAGACTGAAAACGTATTTGAAAAAATGAAAACTAACTTCCCAAATTTGGTCCAGGAAATAGACGTACAAGTCCAGGAAGCAAAGAGAGTCCCAAACAAGCTATACCGAAAGCAGACCACACCAAGACACATCATAATTAAAATGCCAAAGGTGAAAGATAAAGAGAGAATCTTAAAGGCAATGATAGAAAATAACAGAGTTACCTACAAAGGAGTTCCCATAAAACTATTGTGGGCAAACACTCCTCATGGTTTCAGGAATTGTAGACCCGGCCCCAGCATGACGAGCCACCAGCATCCTGGCTGCTCTTGTCTCTATGTCTCAACATAAGGCCGCACGCGGAATGTCACTGTCAACCACTCAGAGGGTGGACACGGGAATTAGATCAAAGAGCGCTCCTCATGCTCATTATGCTTTAGAACTTGCTCTGCTTTTCTTATCAGCAATGTGGTGTAAGCTATCTTTAGCAGGGAGTCTATGGGACCCTGCAACTGGTCCAAACGTTTTATAGACCTTGACTCTGATCGGTAAGAGCGATTCCTGAATTAGTGTATGTTACCTGTTACTGTCAAACAACTGAATACAATAGACAATTTATGAATTTTGGCCTTGCATCTCTCGTATGTATCCTCCTCAAGAAATGGCATGAGGGATGAAGGTTTGGCTGCTGGTCTGCGCTAGAGAGGCAGTCACCTTCCTTCCCCCAGATATAATAAAGTGTCCTGGGTAAGTTTGTTCTGCTGTGGCCACGAGGCCTCTACTGGACAGAGCGACTTCCAACTGAGCCTCGGGTGTGTGTGTGTGTGTGTGTGTGTGTGTGTGTGTGTGTGGCACCACCGCCATAACCTGCCAACACCAACCAAGGCTCAACTACAAGAGGAAGGTGTACTCAGCCCACACCGCTGGCACACCTCAAGTACCCAGCTTGGGTGATAGGGGAGGCTGTGGAATGGGACCCTATAGGACACGTACTACAGTAGGCCATGCTACCAAGACACGGAGTCAAGGCAGTTCTACCTAGTACACAGAAACAAACACAGGGAGGCTGCTAAGTTGAAGAGGCAAAGAAATATGGCCCTCATGAAAGAACAGAACAAAACCCAGATAAAGAAATATATGAAATGTAGATAGCCAACCCATCAGATGCAGAGTTCAAAACACTGGTAATCAGAATGCTCAAAGGAATTATTGGGGAAAACCACAAAATAAATTAAAAAAAGTGAAGGTTATACAAAGTGAAATGAAGAAAAATATACAAGGAACCAACGGAGATAGGAAGAAGCCAGGATTCAATTCAGCAATGTGGAACAAAAGAAAGAAAGAAACATGTGCCCAAAACAGAAAGGAAAAACAAGAATCGAACATCTAGGACAACTTTAAACATACCAACATCTGAATCCTAGCGGTGCCAGAAGGAGAAGAGAAAGAGCAAGAGACTGAAAACGTATTTGAAAAAATGAAAACTAACTTCCCAAATTTGGTCCAGGAAATAGACGTACAAGTCCAGGAAGCAAAGAGAGTCCCAAACAAGCTAGACCGAAAGCAGACCACACCAAGACACATCATAATTAAAATGCCAAAGGTGGAAGATAAAGAGAGAATCTTAAAGGCAATGATAGAAAATAACAGAGTTACCTACAAAGAAGTTCCCATAAAACTATTGTGGGCAAACACTCCTCATGGTTTCAGGAATTGTAGACCCGGCCCCAGCATGACGAGCCGCCAGCATCCTGGCCGCTCTTGTCTCTATGTCTCAACATAAGGCTGCACGCGGAATGTCACTGTCAACCACTCAGAGGGTGGACATGGGAATTAGATCAAAGAGCGTTCCTCATGCTCATTATGCTTTAGAACTTGCTCTGCTTTTCTTATCAGCAATGCGGTGTAAGCTATCTTTAGCAGGGAGTCTATGGGACCCTGCAACTGGTCCAAACGTTTTATAGACCTTGACTCTGATCGGTAAGAGCGATTCCTGAATTAGGGTATGTTACCTGTTACTGTCAAACAACTGAATACAATAGACAATTTATGAATTTTGGCCTTGCATCTCTCGTATGTATCCTCCTCAAGAAATGGCAGGAGGGATGAAGGTTTGGATGCTGGTCTCCGCTAGAGAGGCAGTCACCTTCCTTCCCCCAGATATAATAAAGTGTCCTGGGTAAGTTTGTTCTGCTGTGGCCACGAGGCCTCTACTGGACAGAGCGACTTCCAACTGAGCCTCGGGGGGGGAGGGTGTGTGTGTGGCACCACCGCCATAACCTGCCAACACCAAACAAGGCTCAACTACAAGGGGAAGGTGTACTCAGCCCACACCGCTGGCACACCTCAAGTACCCAGCTTGGGTGATAGGGGAGGCTGTGGAATGGGACCTTAAAGGACACGTACTACAGTAGGTCATGCTACCAAGAACCGGAGTCAAGGCAGTTCTACCTAGTACACAGAAACAAACACAGGGAGCCTGCTAAATTGAAGAGGCAAAGAAATATGGCCCACATGAAAAAACAGAACAAAACCCAGATAAAGAAATATATGAAATGTAGATAGCCAACCCATGAGATGCAGAGTTCAAAACACTGGTAATCAGAATGCTCAAAGGAATTATTGAGTAAAACCACAAAATAAATAAAAAGAAGTGAAGGTTATACAAAGTGAAATGAAGAAAAATATACAAGGAACCAACGGAGATAGGAAGAAGCCAGGATTCAATTCAGCAATGTGGAACAAAAGATAGAAATAAACATGTGCCCAAAACAGAAAGGAAAAACAAGAATCGAACATCTAGGACAACTTTAAACATACCAACATCTGAATCCTAGCGGTGCCAGAAGGAGAAGAGAAAGAGCAAGAGACTGAAAACGTATTTGAAAAAATGAAAACTAACTTCCCAAATTTGGTCCAGGAAATAGACGTACAAGTCCAGGAAGCAAAGAGAGTCCCAAACAAGCTAGACCGAAAGCAGACCACACCAAGACACATCATAATTAAAATGCCAAAGGTGGAAGATAAAGAGAGAATCTTAAAGGCAATGATAGAAAATAACAGAGTTACCTACAAAGAAGTTCCCATAAAACTATTGTGGGCAAACACTCCTCATGGTTTCAGGAATTGTAGACCCGGCCCCAGCATGACGAGTCGCCAGCATCCTGGCCGCTCTTGTCTCTATGTCTCAACATAAGGCCGCACGCGGAATGTCACTGTCAACCACTCAGAGGGTGGACATGGGAATTAGATCAAAGAGCGCTCCTCATGCTCATTATGCTTTAGAACTTGCTCTGCTTTTCTTATCAGCAATGCGGTGTAAGCTATCTTTAGCAGGGAGTCTATGGGACCCTGCAACTGGTCCAAACGTTTTATAGACCTTGACTCTGATCGGTAAGAGCGATTCCTGAAATAGTGTATGTTACCTGTTACTGTCAAACAACTGAATACAATAGACAATTTATGAATTTTGGCCTTGCATCTCTCGTATGTATCCTCCTCAAGAAATGGCATGAGGGATGAAGGTTTGGCTGCTGGTCTCCGCTAGAGAGGCAGTCACCTTCCTTCCCCCAGATATAATAAAGTGTCCTGGGTAAGTTTGTTCTGCTGTGGCCACGAGGCCTCTACTGGACAGAGCGACTTCCAACTGAGCCTCGGGGGGGGGGAGGGTGTGTGTGTGGCACCACCGCCATAACCTGCCAACACCAACCAAGGCTCAACTACAAGGGGAAGGTGTACTCAGCCCACACCGCTGGCACACCTCAAGTACCCAGCTTGGGTGATAGGGGAGGCTGTGGAATGGGACCCTATAGGACACGTACTACAGTAGGTCATGCTACCAAGAACCGGAGTCAAGGCAGTTCTACCTAGTACACAGAAACAAACACAGGGAGCCTGCTAAATTGAAGAGGCAAAGAAATATGGCCCACATGAAAAAACAGAATAAAACCCAGATAAAGAAATATATGAAATGTAGATAGCCATCCCATCAGATGCGGAGTTCAAAACACTGGTAATCAGAATGCTCAAAGGAATTATTGGGGAAAACCACAAAATAAATTAAAAAAAGTGAAGGTTATACAAAGTGAAATGAAGAAAAATATACAAGGAACCAACGGAGATAGGAAGAAGCCAGGATTCAATTCAGCAATGTGGAACAAAAGATAGAAATAAACATGTGCCCAAAACAGAAAGGAAAAACAAGAATCGAACATCTAGGACAACTTTAAACATACCAACATCTGAATCCTAGCGGTGCCAGAAGGAGAAGAGAAAGAGCAAGAGACTGAAAACGTATTTGAAAAAATGAAAACTAACTTCCCAAATTTGGTCCAGGAAATAGACGTACAAGTCCAGGAAGCAAAGAGAGTCCCAAACAAGCTAGACCGAAAGCAGACCACACCAAGACACATCATAATTAAAATGCCAAAGGTGGAAGATAAAGAGAGAATCTTAAAGGCAATGATAGAAAATAACAGAGTTACCTACAAAGAAGTTCCCATAAAACTATTGTGGGCAAACACTCCTCATGGTTTCAGGAATTGTAGACCCGGCCCCAGCATGACGAGCCGCCAGCATCCTGGCCGCTCTTGTCTCTATGTCTCAACATAAGGCTGCACGCGGAATGTCACTGTCAACCACTCAGAGGGTGGACATGGGAATTAGATCAAAGAGCGTTCCTCATGCTCATTATGCTTTAGAACTTGCTCTGCTTTTCTTATCAGCAATGCGGTGTAAGCTATCTTTAGCAGGGAGTCTATGGGACCCTGCAACTGGTCCAAACGTTTTATAGACCTTGACTCTGATCGGTAAGAGCGATTCCTGAATTAGGGTATGTTACCTGTTACTGTCAAACAACTGAATACAATAGACAATTTATGAATTTTGGCCTTGCATCTCTCGTATGTATCCTCCTCAAGAAATGGCAGGAGGGATGAAGGTTTGGATGCTGGTCTCCGCTAGAGAGGCAGTCACCTTCCTTCCCCCAGATATAATAAAGTGTCCTGGGTAAGTTTGTTCTGCTGTGGCCACGAGGCCTCTACTGGACAGAGCGACTTCCAACTGAGCCTCGGGGGGGGAGGGTGTGTGTGTGGCACCACCGCCATAACCTGCCAACACCAAACAAGGCTCAACTACAAGGGGAAGGTGTACTCAGCCCACACCGCTGGCACACCTCAAGTACCCAGCTTGGGTGATAGGGGAGGCTGTGGAATGGGACCTTAAAGGACACGTACTACAGTAGGTCATGCTACCAAGAACCGGAGTCAAGGCAGTTCTACCTAGTACACAGAAACAAACACAGGGAGCCTGCTAAATTGAAGAGGCAAAGAAATATGGCCCACATGAAAAAACAGAACAAAACCCAGATAAAGAAATATATGAAATGTAGATAGCCAACCCATGAGATGCAGAGTTCAAAACACTGGTAATCAGAATGCTCAAAGGAATTATTGAGTAAAACCACAAAATAAATAAAAAGAAGTGAAGGTTATACAAAGTGAAATGAAGAAAAATATACAAGGAACCAACGGAGATAGGAAGAAGCCAGGATTCAATTCAGCAATGTGGAACAAAAGATAGAAATAAACATGTGCCCAAAACAGAAAGGAAAAACAAGAATCGAACATCTAGGACAACTTTAAACATACCAACATCTGAATCCTAGCGGTGCCAGAAGGAGAAGAGAAAGAGCAAGAGACTGAAAACGTATTTGAAAAAATGAAAACTAACTTCCCAAATTTGGTCCAGGAAATAGACGTACAAGTCCAGGAAGCAAAGAGAGTCCCAAACAAGCTAGACCGAAAGCAGACCACACCAAGACACATCATAATTAAAATGCCAAAGGTGGAAGATAAAGAGAGAATCTTAAAGGCAATGATAGAAAATAACAGAGTTACCTACAAAGAAGTTCCCATAAAACTATTGTGGGCAAACACTCCTCATGGTTTCAGGAATTGTAGACCCGGCCCCAGCATGACGAGTCGCCAGCATCCTGGCCGCTCTTGTCTCTATGTCTCAACATAAGGCCGCACGCGGAATGTCACTGTCAACCACTCAGAGGGTGGACATGGGAATTAGATCAAAGAGCGCTCCTCATGCTCATTATGCTTTAGAACTTGCTCTGCTTTTCTTATCAGCAATGCGGTGTAAGCTATCTTTAGCAGGGAGTCTATGGGACCCTGCAACTGGTCCAAACGTTTTATAGACCTTGACTCTGATCGGTAAGAGCGATTCCTGAAATAGTGTATGTTACCTGTTACTGTCAAACAACTGAATACAATAGACAATTTATGAATTTTGGCCTTGCATCTCTCGTATGTATCCTCCTCAAGAAATGGCATGAGGGATGAAGGTTTGGCTGCTGGTCTCCGCTAGAGAGGCAGTCACCTTCCTTCCCCCAGATATAATAAAGTGTCCTGGGTAAGTTTGTTCTGCTGTGGCCACGAGGCCTCTACTGGACAGAGCGACTTCCAACTGAGCCTCGGGGGGGGGGAGGGTGTGTGTGTGGCACCACCGCCATAACCTGCCAACACCAACCAAGGCTCAACTACAAGGGGAAGGTGTACTCAGCCCACACCGCTGGCACACCTCAAGTACCCAGCTTGGGTGATAGGGGAGGCTGTGGAATGGGACCCTATAGGACACGTACTACAGTAGGTCATGCTACCAAGAACCGGAGTCAAGGCAGTTCTACCTAGTACACAGAAACAAACACAGGGAGCCTGCTAAATTGAAGAGGCAAAGAAATATGGCCCACATGAAAAAACAGAATAAAACCCAGATAAAGAAATATATGAAATGTAGATAGCCATCCCATCAGATGCGGAGTTCAAAACACTGGTAATCAGAATGCTCAAAGGAATTATTGGGGAAAACCACAAAATAAATTAAAAAAAGTGAAGGTTATACAAAGTGAAATGAAGAAAAATATACAAGGAACCAACGGAGATAGGAAGAAGCCAGGATTCAATTCAGCAATGTGGAACAAAAGATAGAAATAAACATGTGCCCAAAACAGAAAGGAAAAACAAGAATCGAACATCTAGGACAACTTTAAACATACCAACATCTGAATCCTAGCGGTGCCAGAAGGAGAAGAGAAAGAGCAAGAGACTGAAAACGTATTTGAAAAAATGAAAACTAACTTCCCAAATTTGGTCCAGGAAATAGACGTACAAGTCCAGGAAGCAAAGAGAGTCCCAAACAAGCTAGACCGAAAGCAGACCACACCAAGACACATCATAATTAAAATGCCAAAGGTGGAAGATAAAGAGAGAATCTTAAAGGCAATGATAGAAAATAACAGAGTTACCTACAAAGAAGTTCCCATAAAACTATTGTGGGCAAACACTCCTCATGGTTTCAGGAATTGTAGACCCGGCCCCAGCATGACGAGTCGCCAGCATCCTGGCCGCTCTTGTCTCTATGTCTCAACATAAGGCCGCACGCGGAATGTCACTGTCAACCACTCAGAGGGTGGACATGGGAATTAGATCAAAGAGCGCTCCTCATGCTCATTATGCTTTAGAACTTGCTCTGCTTTTCTTATCAGCAATGCGGTGTAAGCTATCTTTAGCAGGGAGTCTATGGGACCCTGCAACTGGTCCAAACGTTTTATAGACCTTGACTCTGATCGGTAAGAGCGATTCCTGAAATAGTGTATGTTACCTGTTACTGTCAAACAACTGAATACAATAGACAATTTATGAATTTTGGCCTTGCATCTCTCGTATGTATCCTCCTCAAGAAATGGCATGAGGGATGAAGGTTTGGCTGCTGGTCTCCGCTAGAGAGGCAGTCACCTTCCTTCCCCCAGATATAATAAAGTGTCCTGGGTAAGTTTGTTCTGCTGTGGCCACGAGGCCTCTACTGGACAGAGCGACTTCCAACTGAGCCTCGGGGGGGGGGAGGGTGTGTGTGTGGCACCACCGCCATAACCTGCCAACACCAACCAAGGCTCAACTACAAGGGGAAGGTGTACTCAGCCCACACCGCTGGCACACCTCAAGTACCCAGCTTGGGTGATAGGGGAGGCTGTGGAATGGGACCCTATAGGACACGTACTACAGTAGGTCATGCTACCAAGAACCGGAGTCAAGGCAGTTCTACCTAGTACACAGAAACAAACACAGGGAGCCTGCTAAATTGAAGAGGCAAAGAAATATGGCCCACATGAAAAAACAGAATAAAACCCAGATAAAGAAATATATGAAATGTAGATAGCCATCCCATCAGATGCGGAGTTCAAAACACTGGTAATCAGAATGCTCAAAGGAATTATTGGGGAAAACCACAAAATAAATTAAAAAAAGTGAAGGTTATACAAAGTGAAATGAAGAAAAATATACAAGGAACCAACGGAGATAGGAAGAAGCCAGGATTCAATTCAGCAATGTGGAACAAAAGATAGAAATAAACATGTGCCCAAAACAGAAAGGAAAAACAAGAATCGAACATCTAGGACAACTTTAAACATACCAACATCTGAATCCTAGCGGTGCCAGAAGGAGAAGAGAAAGAGCAAGAGACTGAAAACGTATTTGAAAAAATGAAAACTAACTTCCCAAATTTGGTCCAGGAAATAGACGTACAAGTCCAGGAAGCAAAGAGAGTCCCAAACAAGCTAGACCGAAAGCAGACCACACCAAGACACATCATAATTAAAATGCCAAAGGTGGAAGATAAAGAGAGAATCTTAAAGGCAATGATAGAAAATAACAGAGTTACCTACAAAGAAGTTCCCATAAAACTATTGTGGGCAAACACTCCTCATGGTTTCAGGAATTGTAGACCCGGCCCCAGCATGACGAGTCGCCAGCATCCTGGCCGCTCTTGTCTCTATGTCTCAACATAAGGCCGCACGCGGAATGTCACTGTCAACCACTCAGAGGGTGGACATGGGAATTAGATCAAAGAGCGCTCCTCATGCTCATTATGCTTTAGAACTTGCTCTGCTTTTCTTATCAGCAATGCGGTGTAAGCTATCTTTAGCAGGGAGTCTATGGGACCCTGCAACTGGTCCAAACGTTTTATAGACCTTGACTCTGATCGGTAAGAGCGATTCCTGAATTAGTGTATGTTATCTGTTACTGTCAAACAACTGAATACAATAGACAATTTATGAATTTTAGCCTTGCATCTCTCGTATGTATCCTCCTCAAGAAATGGCATGAGGGATGAAGGTTTGGCTGCTGGTCTCCGCTAGAGAGGCAGTCACCTTCCTTCCCCCAGATATAATAAAGTGTCCTGGGTAAGTTTGTTCTGCTGTGGCCACGAGGCCTCTACTGGACAGAGCGACTTCCAACTGAGCCTCGGGGGGGGAGGGTGTGTGTGTGGCACCACCGCCATAACCTGCCAACACCAACCAAGGCTCAACTACAAGGGGAAGGTGTACTCAGCCCACACCGCTGGCACAACTCAAGTACCCAGCTTGGGTGATAGGGGAGGCTGTGGAATGGGACCCTATAGGACACGTACTACAGTAGGTCATGCTACCAAGAACCGGAGTCAAGGCAGTTCTACCTAGTACACAGAAACAAACACAGGAAGCCTGCTAAATTGAAGAGGCAAAGAAATATGGCCCACATGAAAAAACAGAACAAAACCCAGATAAAGAAATATATTAAATGTAGATAGCCAACCCATCAGATGCGGAGTTCAAAACACTGGTAATCAGAATGCTCAAAGAAATTATTGAGTAAAACCACAAAATACATAAAAAGAAGTGAAGGTTATACAAAGTGAAATGAAGAAAAATATACAAGGAACCAACGGAGATAGGAAGAAGCCAGGATTCAATTCAGGAATGTGGAACAAAAGAAAAAAGAAACATGAGCCCAAAACAGAAAGGAGAACCAAGAATCGAACATCTAGGACAACTTTAAACATACCAACATCTGAATCCTAGCGGTGCCAGAAGAAGAGAAAGAGCAAGAGACTGAAAACGTATTTGAAAAAATGAAAACTAACTTCCCAAATTTGGCCCAGGAAATAGACGTACAAGTCCAGGAAGCAAAGAGAGTCCCAAACAAGCTAGACCGAAAGCAGACCACACCAAGACACATCATAATTAAAATGCCAAAGATGGAAGATAAAGAGAGAATCTTAAAGGCAATGATAGAAAATAACAGAGTTACCTACAAAGGAGTTCCCATAAAACTATTGTGGGCAAACACTCCTCATGGTTTCAGGAATTGTAGACCCGGCCCCAGCATGACGAGCCACCAGCATCCTGACTGCTCTTGTCTCTATGTCTCAACATAAGGCCGCACGCGGAATGTCACTGTCAACCACTCAGAGGGTGGACACGGGAATTAGATCAAAGAGCGCTCCTCATGCTCATTATGCTTTAGAACTTGCTCTGCTTTTCTTATCAGCAATGTGGTGTAAGCTATCTTTAGCAGGGAGTCTATGGGACCCTGCAACTGGTCCAAACGTTTTATAGACCTTGACTCTGATCGGTAAGAGCGATTCCTGAAATAGTGTATGTTACCTGTTACTGTCAAACAACTGAATACAATAGACAATTTATGAATTTTGGCCTTGCATCTCTCGTATGTATCCTCCTCAAGAAATGGAATGAGGGATGAAGGTTTGGCTGCTGGTCTCCGCTAGAGAGGCAGTCACCTTCCTTCCCCCAGATATAATAAAGTGTCCTGGGTAAGTTTGTTCTGCTGTGGCCACGAGGCCTCTACTGGACAGAGCGACTTCCAACTGAGCCTCGGGGGGGGGGGTGTGTGTGTGGCACCACCGCCATAACCTGCCAACACCAACCAAGGCTCAACTACAAGGGGAAGGTGTACTCAGCCCACACCGCTGGCACACCTCAAGTACCCAGCTTGGGTGATAGGGGAGGCTGTGGAATGGGACCCTATAGGACACGTACTACAGTAGGTCATGCTACCAAGAACCGGAGTCAAGGCAGTTCTACCTAGTACACAGAAACAAACACAGGGAGCCTGCTAAATTGAAGAGGCAAAGAAATATGGCCCACATGAAAAAACAGAACAAAACCCAGATAAAGAAATATATGAAATGTAGATAGCCATCCCATCAGATGCGGAGTTCAAAACACTGGTAATCAGAATGCTCAAAGAAATTATTGAGTAAAACCACAAAATAAATTAAAAAAAGTGAAGGTTATACAAAGTGAAATGAAGAAAAATATACAAGGAACCAACGGAGATAGGAAGAAGCCAGGATTCAATTCAGCAATGTGGAACAAAAGATAGAAATAAACATGTGCCCAAAACAGAAAGGAAAAACAAGAATCGAACATCTAGGACAACTTTAAACATACCAACATCTGAATCCTAGCGGTGCCAGAAGGAGAAGAGAAAGAGCAAGAGACTGAAAACGTATTTGAAAAAATGAAAACTAACTTCCCAAATTTGGTCCAGGAAATAGACGTACAAGTCCAGGAAGCAAAGAGAGTCCCAAACAAGCTAGACCGAAAGCAGACCACACCAAGACACATCATAATTAAAATGCCAAAGGTGGAAGATAAAGAGAGAATCTTAAAGGCAATGATAGAAAATAACAGAGTTACCTACAAAGGAGTTCCCATAAAACTATTGTGGGCAAACACTCCTCATGGTTTCAGGAATTGTAGACCCGGCCCCAGCATGACGAGCCACCAGCATCCTGGCTGCTCTTGTCTCTATGTCTCAACATAAGGCCGCACGCGGAATGTCACTGTCAACCACTCAGAGGGTGGACACGGGAATTAGATCAAAGAGCGCTCCTCATGCTCATTATGCTTTAGAACTTGCTCTGCTTTTCTTATCAGCAATGTGGTGTAAGCTATCTTTAGCAGGGAGTCTATGGGACCCTGCAACTGGTCCAAACGTTTTATAGACCTTGACTCTGATCGGTAAGAGCGATTCCTGAATTAGTGTATGTTACCTGTTACTGTCAAACAACTGAATACAATAGACAATTTATAAATTTTGGCCTTGCATCTCTCGTATGTATCCTCCTCAAGAAATGGCATGAGGGATGAAGGTTTGGCTGCTGGTCTCCGCTAGAGAGGCAGTCACCTTCCTTCCCCCAGATATAATAAAGTGTCCTGGGTAAGTTTGTTCTGCTGTGGCCACGAGGCCTCTACTGGACAGAGCGACTTCCAACTGAGCCTCGGGAGGGGAGGGTGTGTGTGTGGCACCACCGCCATAACCTGCCAACACCAACCAAGGCTCAACTACAAGGGGAAGGTGTACTCAGCCCACACCGCTGGCACACCTCAAGTACCCAGCTTGGGTGATAGGGGAGGCTGTGGAATGGGACCCTATAGGACACGTACTACAGTAGGTCATGCTACCAAGAACCGGAGTCAAGGCAGTTCTACCTAGTACACAGAAACAAACACAGGGAGCCTGCTAAATTGAAGAGGCAAAGAAATATGGCCCACATGAAAAAACAGAACAAAACCCAGATAAAGAAATATATGAAATGTAGATAGCCAACCCATCAGATGCGGAGTTCAAAACACTGGTAATCAGAATGCTCAAAGAAATTATTGAGTAAAACCACAAAATAAATAAAAAGAAGTGAAGGTTATACAAAGTGAAATGAAGAAAAATATACAAGGAACCAACGGAGATAGGAAGAAGCCAGGATTCAATTCAGGAATGTGGAACAAAAGAAAAAAGAAACATGTGCCCAAAACAGAAAGGAAAAACAAGAATCGAACATCTAGGACAACTTTAAACATACCAACATCTGAATCCTAGCGGTGCCAGAAGGAGAAGAGAAAGAGCAAGAGACTGAAAACGTATTTGAAAAAATGAAAACTAACTTCCCAAATTTGGTCCAGGAAATAGACGTACAAGTCCAGGAAGCAAAGAGACTCCCAAACAAGCTATACCGAAAGCAGACCACACCAAGACACATCATAATTAAAATGCCAAAGGTGGAAGATAAAGAGAGAATCTTAAAGGCAATGATAGAAAATAACAGAGTTACCTACAAAGGAGTTCCCATAAAACTATTGTGGGCAAACACTCCTCATGGTTTCAGGAATTGTAGACCCGGCCCCAGCATGACGAGCCACCAGCATCCTGGCTGCTCTTGTCTCTATGTCTCAACATAAGGCCGCACGCGGAATGTCACTGTCAACCACTCAGAGGGTGGACACGGGAATTAGATCAAAGAGCGCTCCTCATGCTCATTATGCTTTAGAACTTGCTCTGCTTTTCTTATCAGCAATGTGGTGTAAGCTATCTTTAGCAGGGAGTCTATGGGACCCTGCAACTGGTCCAAACGTTTTATAGACCTTGACTCTGATCGGTAAGAGCGATTCCTGAATTAGTGTATGTTACCTGTTACTGTCAAACAACTGAATACAATAGACAATTTATGAATTTTGGCCTTGCATCTCTCGTATGTATCCTCCTCAAGAAATGGCATGAGGGATGAAGGTTTGGCTGCTGGTCTCCGCTAGAGAGGCAGTCACCTTCCTTCCCCCAGATATAATAAAGTGTCCTGGGTAAGTTTGTTCTGCTGTGGCCACGAGGCCTCTACTGGACAGAGCGACTTCCAACTGAGCCTCGGGGGGGGAGGGTGTGTGTGTGGCACCACCGCCATAACCTGCCAACACCAACCAAGGCTCAACTACAAGGGGAAGGTGTACTCAGCCCACACCGCTGGCACACCTCAAGTACCCAGCTTGGGTGATAGGGGAGGCTGTGGAATGGGACCCTATAGGACACGTACTACAGTAGGTCATGCTACCAAGAACCGGAGTCAAGGCAGTTCTACCTAGTACACAGAAACAAACACAGGGAGCCTGCTAAATTGAAGAGGCAAAGAAATATGGCCCACATGAAAAAACAGAACAAAACCCAGATAAAGAAATATATGAAATGTAGATAGCCAACCCATCAGATGCGGAGTTCAAAACACTGGTAATCAGAATGCTCAAAGGAATTATTGAGTAAAACCACAAAATAAATAAAAAGAAGTGAAGGTTATACAAAGTGAAATGAAGAAAAATATACAAGGAACCAACGGAGATAGGAAGAAGCCAGGATTCAATTCAGCAATGTGGAACAAAAGATAGAAATAAACATGTGCCCAAAACAGAAAGGAAAAACAAGAATCGAACATCTAGGACAACTTTAAACATACCAACATCTGAATCCTAGCGGTGCCAGAAGGAGAAGAGAAAGAGCAAGAGACTGAAAACGTATTTGAAAAAATGAAAACTAACTTCCCAAATTTGGTCCAGGAAATAGACGTACAAGTCCAGGAAGCAAAGAGAGTCCCAAACAAGCTAGACCGAAAGCAGACCACACCAAGACACATCATAATTAAAATGCCAAAGGTGGAAGATAAAGAGAGAATCTTAAAGGCAATGATAGAAAATAACAGAGTTACCTACAAAGAAGTTCCCATAAAACTATTGTGGGCAAACACTCCTCATGGTTTCAGGAATTGTAGACCCGGCCCCAGCATGACGAGTCGCCAGCATCCTGGCCGCTCTTGTCTCTATGTCTCAACATAAGGCCGCACGCGGAATGTCACTGTCAACCACTCAGAGGGTGGACATGGGAATTAGATCAAAGAGCGCTCCTCATGCTCATTATGCTTTAGAACTTGCTCTGCTTTTCTTATCAGCAATGCGGTGTAAGCTATCTTTAGCAGGGAGTCTATGGGACCCTGCAACTGGTCCAAACGTTTTATAGACCTTGACTCTGATCGGTAAGAGCGATTCCTGAAATAGTGTATGTTACCTGTTACTGTCAAACAACTGAATACAATAGACAATTTATGAATTTTGGCCTTGCATCTCTCGTATGTATCCTCCTCAAGAAATGGCATGAGGGATGAAGGTTTGGCTGCTGGTCTCCGCTAGAGAGGCAGTCACCTTCCTTCCCCCAGATATAATAAAGTGTCCTGGGTAAGTTTGTTCTGCTGTGGCCACGAGGCCTCTACTGGACAGAGCGACTTCCAACTGAGCCTCGGGGGGGGGGAGGGTGTGTGTGTGGCACCACCGCCATAACCTGCCAACACCAACCAAGGCTCAACTACAAGGGGAAGGTGTACTCAGCCCACACCGCTGGCACACCTCAAGTACCCAGCTTGGGTGATAGGGGAGGCTGTGGAATGGGACCCTATAGGACACGTACTACAGTAGGTCATGCTACCAAGAACCGGAGTCAAGGCAGTTCTACCTAGTACACAGAAACAAACACAGGGAGCCTGCTAAATTGAAGAGGCAAAGAAATATGGCCCACATGAAAAAACAGAATAAAACCCAGATAAAGAAATATATGAAATGTAGATAGCCATCCCATCAGATGCGGAGTTCAAAACACTGGTAATCAGAATGCTCAAAGGAATTATTGGGGAAAACCACAAAATAAATTAAAAAAAGTGAAGGTTATACAAAGTGAAATGAAGAAAAATATACAAGGAACCAACGGAGATAGGAAGAAGCCAGGATTCAATTCAGCAATGTGGAACAAAAGATAGAAATAAACATGTGCCCAAAACAGAAAGGAAAAACAAGAATCGAACATCTAGGACAACTTTAAACATACCAACATCTGAATCCTAGCGGTGCCAGAAGGAGAAGAGAAAGAGCAAGAGACTGAAAACGTATTTGAAAAAATGAAAACTAACTTCCCAAATTTGGTCCAGGAAATAGACGTACAAGTCCAGGAAGCAAAGAGAGTCCCAAACAAGCTAGACCGAAAGCAGACCACACCAAGACACATCATAATTAAAATGCCAAAGGTGGAAGATAAAGAGAGAATCTTAAAGGCAATGATAGAAAATAACAGAGTTACCTACAAAGAAGTTCCCATAAAACTATTGTGGGCAAACACTCCTCATGGTTTCAGGAATTGTAGACCCGGCCCCAGCATGACGAGCCGCCAGCATCCTGGCCGCTCTTGTCTCTATGTCTCAACATAAGGCTGCACGCGGAATGTCACTGTCAACCACTCAGAGGGTGGACATGGGAATTAGATCAAAGAGCGTTCCTCATGCTCATTATGCTTTAGAACTTGCTCTGCTTTTCTTATCAGCAATGCGGTGTAAGCTATCTTTAGCAGGGAGTCTATGGGACCCTGCAACTGGTCCAAACGTTTTATAGACCTTGACTCTGATCGGTAAGAGCGATTCCTGAATTAGGGTATGTTACCTGTTACTGTCAAACAACTGAATACAATAGACAATTTATGAATTTTGGCCTTGCATCTCTCGTATGTATCCTCCTCAAGAAATGGCAGGAGGGATGAAGGTTTGGATGCTGGTCTCCGCTAGAGAGGCAGTCACCTTCCTTCCCCCAGATATAATAAAGTGTCCTGGGTAAGTTTGTTCTGCTGTGGCCACGAGGCCTCTACTGGACAGAGCGACTTCCAACTGAGCCTCGGGGGGGGAGGGTGTGTGTGTGGCACCACCGCCATAACCTGCCAACACCAAACAAGGCTCAACTACAAGGGGAAGGTGTACTCAGCCCACACCGCTGGCACACCTCAAGTACCCAGCTTGGGTGATAGGGGAGGCTGTGGAATGGGACCTTAAAGGACACGTACTACAGTAGGTCATGCTACCAAGAACCGGAGTCAAGGCAGTTCTACCTAGTACACAGAAACAAACACAGGGAGCCTGCTAAATTGAAGAGGCAAAGAAATATGGCCCACATGAAAAAACAGAACAAAACCCAGATAAAGAAATATATGAAATGTAGATAGCCAACCCATGAGATGCAGAGTTCAAAACACTGGTAATCAGAATGCTCAAAGGAATTATTGAGTAAAACCACAAAATAAATAAAAAGAAGTGAAGGTTATACAAAGTGAAATGAAGAAAAATATACAAGGAACCAACGGAGATAGGAAGAAGCCAGGATTCAATTCAGCAATGTGGAACAAAAGATAGAAATAAACATGTGCCCAAAACAGAAAGGAAAAACAAGAATCGAACATCTAGGACAACTTTAAACATACCAACATCTGAATCCTAGCGGTGCCAGAAGGAGAAGAGAAAGAGCAAGAGACTGAAAACGTATTTGAAAAAATGAAAACTAACTTCCCAAATTTGGTCCAGGAAATAGACGTACAAGTCCAGGAAGCAAAGAGAGTCCCAAACAAGCTAGACCGAAAGCAGACCACACCAAGACACATCATAATTAAAATGCCAAAGGTGGAAGATAAAGAGAGAATCTTAAAGGCAATGATAGAAAATAACAGAGTTACCTACAAAGAAGTTCCCATAAAACTATTGTGGGCAAACACTCCTCATGGTTTCAGGAATTGTAGACCCGGCCCCAGCATGACGAGTCGCCAGCATCCTGGCCGCTCTTGTCTCTATGTCTCAACATAAGGCCGCACGCGGAATGTCACTGTCAACCACTCAGAGGGTGGACATGGGAATTAGATCAAAGAGCGCTCCTCATGCTCATTATGCTTTAGAACTTGCTCTGCTTTTCTTATCAGCAATGCGGTGTAAGCTATCTTTAGCAGGGAGTCTATGGGACCCTGCAACTGGTCCAAACGTTTTATAGACCTTGACTCTGATCGGTAAGAGCGATTCCTGAAATAGTGTATGTTACCTGTTACTGTCAAACAACTGAATACAATAGACAATTTATGAATTTTGGCCTTGCATCTCTCGTATGTATCCTCCTCAAGAAATGGCATGAGGGATGAAGGTTTGGCTGCTGGTCTCCGCTAGAGAGGCAGTCACCTTCCTTCCCCCAGATATAATAAAGTGTCCTGGGTAAGTTTGTTCTGCTGTGGCCACGAGGCCTCTACTGGACAGAGCGACTTCCAACTGAGCCTCGGGGGGGGGGAGGGTGTGTGTGTGGCACCACCGCCATAACCTGCCAACACCAACCAAGGCTCAACTACAAGGGGAAGGTGTACTCAGCCCACACCGCTGGCACACCTCAAGTACCCAGCTTGGGTGATAGGGGAGGCTGTGGAATGGGACCCTATAGGACACGTACTACAGTAGGTCATGCTACCAAGAACCGGAGTCAAGGCAGTTCTACCTAGTACACAGAAACAAACACAGGGAGCCTGCTAAATTGAAGAGGCAAAGAAATATGGCCCACATGAAAAAACAGAATAAAACCCAGATAAAGAAATATATGAAATGTAGATAGCCATCCCATCAGATGCGGAGTTCAAAACACTGGTAATCAGAATGCTCAAAGGAATTATTGGGGAAAACCACAAAATAAATTAAAAAAAGTGAAGGTTATACAAAGTGAAATGAAGAAAAATATACAAGGAACCAACGGAGATAGGAAGAAGCCAGGATTCAATTCAGCAATGTGGAACAAAAGATAGAAATAAACATGTGCCCAAAACAGAAAGGAAAAACAAGAATCGAACATCTAGGACAACTTTAAACATACCAACATCTGAATCCTAGCGGTGCCAGAAGGAGAAGAGAAAGAGCAAGAGACTGAAAACGTATTTGAAAAAATGAAAACTAACTTCCCAAATTTGGTCCAGGAAATAGACGTACAAGTCCAGGAAGCAAAGAGAGTCCCAAACAAGCTAGACCGAAAGCAGACCACACCAAGACACATCATAATTAAAATGCCAAAGGTGGAAGATAAAGAGAGAATCTTAAAGGCAATGATAGAAAATAACAGAGTTACCTACAAAGAAGTTCCCATAAAACTATTGTGGGCAAACACTCCTCATGGTTTCAGGAATTGTAGACCCGGCCCCAGCATGACGAGTCGCCAGCATCCTGGCCGCTCTTGTCTCTATGTCTCAACATAAGGCCGCACGCGGAATGTCACTGTCAACCACTCAGAGGGTGGACATGGGAATTAGATCAAAGAGCGCTCCTCATGCTCATTATGCTTTAGAACTTGCTCTGCTTTTCTTATCAGCAATGCGGTGTAAGCTATCTTTAGCAGGGAGTCTATGGGACCCTGCAACTGGTCCAAACGTTTTATAGACCTTGACTCTGATCGGTAAGAGCGATTCCTGAATTAGTGTATGTTATCTGTTACTGTCAAACAACTGAATACAATAGACAATTTATGAATTTTAGCCTTGCATCTCTCGTATGTATCCTCCTCAAGAAATGGCATGAGGGATGAAGGTTTGGCTGCTGGTCTCCGCTAGAGAGGCAGTCACCTTCCTTCCCCCAGATATAATAAAGTGTCCTGGGTAAGTTTGTTCTGCTGTGGCCACGAGGCCTCTACTGGACAGAGCGACTTCCAACTGAGCCTCGGGGGGGGAGGGTGTGTGTGTGGCACCACCGCCATAACCTGCCAACACCAACCAAGGCTCAACTACAAGGGGAAGGTGTACTCAGCCCACACCGCTGGCACAACTCAAGTACCCAGCTTGGGTGATAGGGGAGGCTGTGGAATGGGACCCTATAGGACACGTACTACAGTAGGTCATGCTACCAAGAACCGGAGTCAAGGCAGTTCTACCTAGTACACAGAAACAAACACAGGAAGCCTGCTAAATTGAAGAGGCAAAGAAATATGGCCCACATGAAAAAACAGAACAAAACCCAGATAAAGAAATATATTAAATGTAGATAGCCAACCCATCAGATGCGGAGTTCAAAACACTGGTAATCAGAATGCTCAAAGAAATTATTGAGTAAAACCACAAAATACATAAAAAGAAGTGAAGGTTATACAAAGTGAAATGAAGAAAAATATACAAGGAACCAACGGAGATAGGAAGAAGCCAGGATTCAATTCAGGAATGTGGAACAAAAGAAAAAAGAAACATGAGCCCAAAACAGAAAGGAGAACCAAGAATCGAACATCTAGGACAACTTTAAACATACCAACATCTGAATCCTAGCGGTGCCAGAAGAAGAGAAAGAGCAAGAGACTGAAAACGTATTTGAAAAAATGAAAACTAACTTCCCAAATTTGGCCCAGGAAATAGACGTACAAGTCCAGGAAGCAAAGAGAGTCCCAAACAAGCTAGACCGAAAGCAGACCACACCAAGACACATCATAATTAAAATGCCAAAGATGGAAGATAAAGAGAGAATCTTAAAGGCAATGATAGAAAATAACAGAGTTACCTACAAAGGAGTTCCCATAAAACTATTGTGGGCAAACACTCCTCATGGTTTCAGGAATTGTAGACCCGGCCCCAGCATGACGAGCCACCAGCATCCTGACTGCTCTTGTCTCTATGTCTCAACATAAGGCCGCACGCGGAATGTCACTGTCAACCACTCAGAGGGTGGACACGGGAATTAGATCAAAGAGCGCTCCTCATGCTCATTATGCTTTAGAACTTGCTCTGCTTTTCTTATCAGCAATGTGGTGTAAGCTATCTTTAGCAGGGAGTCTATGGGACCCTGCAACTGGTCCAAACGTTTTATAGACCTTGACTCTGATCGGTAAGAGCGATTCCTGAAATAGTGTATGTTACCTGTTACTGTCAAACAACTGAATACAATAGACAATTTATGAATTTTGGCCTTGCATCTCTCGTATGTATCCTCCTCAAGAAATGGAATGAGGGATGAAGGTTTGGCTGCTGGTCTCCGCTAGAGAGGCAGTCACCTTCCTTCCCCCAGATATAATAAAGTGTCCTGGGTAAGTTTGTTCTGCTGTGGCCACGAGGCCTCTACTGGACAGAGCGACTTCCAACTGAGCCTCGGGGGGGGGGGGGTGTGTGTGTGGCACCACCGCCATAACCTGCCAACACCAACCAAGGCTCAACTACAAGGGGAAGGTGTACTCAGCCCACACCGCTGGCACACCTCAAGTACCCAGCTTGGGTGATAGGGGAGGCTGTGGAATGGGACCCTATAGGACACGTACTACAGTAGGTCATGCTACCAAGAACCGGAGTCAAGGCAGTTCTACCTAGTACACAGAAACAAACACAGGGAGCCTGCTAAATTGAAGAGGCAAAGAAATATGGCCCACATGAAAAAACAGAACAAAACCCAGATAAAGAAATATATGAAATGTAGATAGCCATCCCATCAGATGCGGAGTTCAAAACACTGGTAATCAGAATGCTCAAAGAAATTATTGAGTAAAACCACAAAATAAATTAAAAAAAGTGAAGGTTATACAAAGTGAAATGAAGAAAAATATACAAGGAACCAACGGAGATAGGAAGAAGCCAGGATTCAATTCAGCAATGTGGAACAAAAGATAGAAATAAACATGTGCCCAAAACAGAAAGGAAAAACAAGAATCGAACATCTAGGACAACTTTAAACATACCAACATCTGAATCCTAGCGGTGCCAGAAGGAGAAGAGAAAGAGCAAGAGACTGAAAACGTATTTGAAAAAATGAAAACTAACTTCCCAAATTTGGTCCAGGAAATAGACGTACAAGTCCAGGAAGCAAAGAGAGTCCCAAACAAGCTAGACCGAAAGCAGACCACACCAAGACACATCATAATTAAAATGCCAAAGGTGGAAGATAAAGAGAGAATCTTAAAGGCAATGATAGAAAATAACAGAGTTACCTACAAAGGAGTTCCCATAAAACTATTGTGGGCAAACACTCCTCATGGTTTCAGGAATTGTAGACCCGGCCCCAGCATGACGAGCCACCAGCATCCTGGCTGCTCTTGTCTCTATGTCTCAACATAAGGCCGCACGCGGAATGTCACTGTCAACCACTCAGAGGGTGGACACGGGAATTAGATCAAAGAGCGCTCCTCATGCTCATTATGCTTTAGAACTTGCTCTGCTTTTCTTATCAGCAATGTGGTGTAAGCTATCTTTAGCAGGGAGTCTATGGGACCCTGCAACTGGTCCAAACGTTTTATAGACCTTGACTCTGATCGGTAAGAGCGATTCCTGAATTAGTGTATGTTACCTGTTACTGTCAAACAACTGAATACAATAGACAATTTATAAATTTTGGCCTTGCATCTCTCGTATGTATCCTCCTCAAGAAATGGCATGAGGGATGAAGGTTTGGCTGCTGGTCTCCGCTAGAGAGGCAGTCACCTTCCTTCCCCCAGATATAATAAAGTGTCCTGGGTAAGTTTGTTCTGCTGTGG
Organism: Furipterus horrens; assembly: GCF_987537825.1. Classification (NCBI taxonomy): domain Eukaryota; kingdom Metazoa; phylum Chordata; class Mammalia; order Chiroptera; family Furipteridae; genus Furipterus; species Furipterus horrens. The sequence continues at coordinate 897,395 of NW_028327196.1, read as the reverse complement.
CCACGAGGCCTCTACTGGACAGAGCGACTTCCAACTGAGCCTCGGGAGGGGAGGGTGTGTGTGTGGCACCACCGCCATAACCTGCCAACACCAACCAAGGCTCAACTACAAGGGGAAGGTGTACTCAGCCCACACCGCTGGCACACCTCAAGTACCCAGCTTGGGTGATAGGGGAGGCTGTGGAATGGGACCCTATAGGACACGTACTACAGTAGGTCATGCTACCAAGAACCGGAGTCAAGGCAGTTCTACCTAGTACACAGAAACAAACACAGGGAGCCTGCTAAATTGAAGAGGCAAAGAAATATGGCCCACATGAAAAAACAGAACAAAACCCAGATAAAGAAATATATGAAATGTAGATAGCCAACCCATCAGATGCGGAGTTCAAAACACTGGTAATCAGAATGCTCAAAGAAATTATTGAGTAAAACCACAAAATAAATAAAAAGAAGTGAAGGTTATACAAAGTGAAATGAAGAAAAATATACAAGGAACCAACGGAGATAGGAAGAAGCCAGGATTCAATTCAGGAATGTGGAACAAAAGAAAAAAGAAACATGTGCCCAAAACAGAAAGGAAAAACAAGAATCGAACATCTAGGACAACTTTAAACATACCAACATCTGAATCCTAGCGGTGCCAGAAGGAGAAGAGAAAGAGCAAGAGACTGAAAACGTATTTGAAAAAATGAAAACTAACTTCCCAAATTTGGTCCAGGAAATAGACGTACAAGTCCAGGAAGCAAAGAGACTCCCAAACAAGCTATACCGAAAGCAGACCACACCAAGACACATCATAATTAAAATGCCAAAGGTGGAAGATAAAGAGAGAATCTTAAAGGCAATGATAGAAAATAACAGAGTTACCTACAAAGGAGTTCCCATAAAACTATTGTGGGCAAACACTCCTCATGGTTTCAGGAATTGTAGACCCGGCCCCAGCATGACGAGCCACCAGCATCCTGGCTGCTCTTGTCTCTATGTCTCAACATAAGGCCGCACGCGGAATGTCACTGTCAACCACTCAGAGGGTGGACACGGGAATTAGATCAAAGAGCGCTCCTCATGCTCATTATGCTTTAGAACTTGCTCTGCTTTTCTTATCAGCAATGTGGTGTAAGCTATCTTTAGCAGGGAGTCTATGGGACCCTGCAACTGGTCCAAACGTTTTATAGACCTTGACTCTGATCGGTAAGAGCGATTCCTGAATTAGTGTATGTTACCTGTTACTGTCAAACAACTGAATACAATAGACAATTTATGAATTTTGGCCTTGCATCTCTCGTATGTATCCTCCTCAAGAAATGGCATGAGGGATGAAGGTTTGGCTGCTGGTCTCCGCTAGAGAGGCAGTCACCTTCCTTCCCCCAGATATAATAAAGTGTCCTGGGTAAGTTTGTTCTGCTGTGGCCACGAGGCCTCTACTGGACAGAGCGACTTCCAACTGAGCCTCGGGGGGGGAGGGTGTGTGTGTGGCACCACCGCCATAACCTGCCAACACCAACCAAGGCTCAACTACAAGGGGAAGGTGTACTCAGCCCACACCGCTGGCACACCTCAAGTACCCAGCTTGGGTGATAGGGGAGGCTGTGGAATGGGACCCTATAGGACACGTACTACAGTAGGTCATGCTACCAAGAACCGGAGTCAAGGCAGTTCTACCTAGTACACAGAAACAAACACAGGGAGCCTGCTAAATTGAAGAGGCAAAGAAATATGGCCCACATGAAAAAACAGAACAAAACCCAGATAAAGAAATATATGAAATGTAGATAGCCAACCCATCAGATGCGGAGTTCAAAACACTGGTAATCAGAATGCTCAAAGAAATTATTGAGTAAAACCACAAAATACATAAAAAGAAGTGAAGGTTATACAAAGTGAAATGAAGAAAAATATACAAGGAACCAACGGAGATAGGAAGAAGCCAGGATTCAATTCAGGAATGTGGAACAAAAGAAAAAAGAAACATGAGCCCAAAACAGAAAGGAGAACCAAGAATCGAACATCTAGGACAACTTTAAACATACCAACATCTGAATCCTAGCGGTGCCAGAAGAAGAGAAAGAGCAAGAGACTGAAAACGTATTTGAAAAAATGAAAACTAACTTCCCAAATTTGGCCCAGGAAATAGACGTACAAGTCCAGGAAGCAAAGAGAGTCCCAAACAAGCTAGACCGAAAGCAGACCACACCAAGACACATCATAATTAAAATGCCAAAGATGGAAGATAAAGAGAGAATCTTAAAGGCAATGATAGAAAATAACAGAGTTACCTACAAAGGAGTTCCCATAAAACTATTGTGGGCAAACACTCCTCATGGTTTCAGGAATTGTAGACCCGGCCCCAGCATGACGAGCCACCAGCATCCTGACTGCTCTTGTCTCTATGTCTCAACATAAGGCCGCACGCGGAATGTCACTGTCAACCACTCAGAGGGTGGACACGGGAATTAGATCAAAGAGCGCTCCTCATGCTCATTATGCTTTAGAACTTGCTCTGCTTTTCTTATCAGCAATGTGGTGTAAGCTATCTTTAGCAGGGAGTCTATGGGACCCTGCAACTGGTCCAAACGTTTTATAGACCTTGACTCTGATCGGTAAGAGCGATTCCTGAAATAGTGTATGTTACCTGTTACTGTCAAACAACTGAATACAATAGACAATTTATGAATTTTGGCCTTGCATCTCTCGTATGTATCCTCCTCAAGAAATGGAATGAGGGATGAAGGTTTGGCTGCTGGTCTCCGCTAGAGAGGCAGTCACCTTCCTTCCCCCAGATATAATAAAGTGTCCTGGGTAAGTTTGTTCTGCTGTGGCCACGAGGCCTCTACTGGACAGAGCGACTTCCAACTGAGCCTCGGGGGGGGGGGGGGTGTGTGTGTGGCACCACCGCCATAACCTGCCAACACCAACCAAGGCTCAACTACAAGGGGAAGGTGTACTCAGCCCACACCGCTGGCACACCTCAAGTACCCAGCTTGGGTGATAGGGGAGGCTGTGGAATGGGACCCTATAGGACACGTACTACAGTAGGTCATGCTACCAAGAACCGGAGTCAAGGCAGTTCTACCTAGTACACAGAAACAAACACAGGGAGCCTGCTAAATTGAAGAGGCAAAGAAATATGGCCCACATGAAAAAACAGAACAAAACCCAGATAAAGAAATATATGAAATGTAGATAGCCATCCCATCAGATGCGGAGTTCAAAACACTGGTAATCAGAATGCTCAAAGAAATTATTGAGTAAAACCACAAAATAAATTAAAAAAAGTGAAGGTTATACAAAGTGAAATGAAGAAAAATATACAAGGAACCAACGGAGATAGGAAGAAGCCAGGATTCAATTCAGCAATGTGGAACAAAAGATAGAAATAAACATGTGCCCAAAACAGAAAGGAAAAACAAGAATCGAACATCTAGGACAACTTTAAACATACCAACATCTGAATCCTAGCGGTGCCAGAAGGAGAAGAGAAAGAGCAAGAGACTGAAAACGTATTTGAAAAAATGAAAACTAACTTCCCAAATTTGGTCCAGGAAATAGACGTACAAGTCCAGGAAGCAAAGAGAGTCCCAAACAAGCTAGACCGAAAGCAGACCACACCAAGACACATCATAATTAAAATGCCAAAGGTGGAAGATAAAGAGAGAATCTTAAAGGCAATGATAGAAAATAACAGAGTTACCTACAAAGGAGTTCCCATAAAACTATTGTGGGCAAACACTCCTCATGGTTTCAGGAATTGTAGACCCGGCCCCAGCATGACGAGCCACCAGCATCCTGGCTGCTCTTGTCTCTATGTCTCAACATAAGGCCGCACGCGGAATGTCACTGTCAACCACTCAGAGGGTGGACACGGGAATTAGATCAAAGAGCGCTCCTCATGCTCATTATGCTTTAGAACTTGCTCTGCTTTTCTTATCAGCAATGTGGTGTAAGCTATCTTTAGCAGGGAGTCTATGGGACCCTGCAACTGGTCCAAACGTTTTATAGACCTTGACTCTGATCGGTAAGAGCGATTCCTGAATTAGTGTATGTTACCTGTTACTGTCAAACAACTGAATACAATAGACAATTTATGAATTTTGGCCTTGCATCTCTCGTATGTATCCTCCTCAAGAAATGGCATGAGGGATGAAGGTTTGGCTGCTGGTCTCCGCTAGAGAGGCAGTCACCTTCCTTCCCCCAGATATAATAAAGTGTCCTGGGTAAGTTTGTTCTGCTGTGGCCACGAGGCCTCTACTGGACAGAGCGACTTCCAACTGAGCCTCGGGAGGGGAGGGTGTGTGTGTGGCACCACCGCCATAACCTGCCAACACCAACCAAGGCTCAACTACAAGGGGAAGGTGTACTCAGCCCACACCGCTGGCACACCTCAAGTACCCAGCTTGGGTGATAGGGGAGGCTGTGGAATGGGACCCTATAGGACACGTACTACAGTAGGTCATGCTACCAAGAACCGGAGTCAAGGCAGTTCTACCTAGTACACAGAAACAAACACAGGGAGCCTGCTAAATTGAAGAGGCAAAGAAATATGGCCCACATGAAAAAACAGAACAAAACCCAGATAAAGAAATATATGAAATGTAGATAGCCAACCCATCAGATGCGGAGTTCAAAACACTGGTAATCAGAATGCTCAAAGAAATTATTGAGTAAAACCACAAAATAAATAAAAAGAAGTGAAGGTTATACAAAGTGAAATGAAGAAAAATATACAAGGAACCAACGGAGATAGGAAGAAGCCAGGATTCAATTCAGGAATGTGGAACAAAAGAAAAAAGAAACATGTGCCCAAAACAGAAAGGAAAAACAAGAATCGAACATCTAGGACAACTTTAAACATACCAACATCTGAATCCTAGCGGTGCCAGAAGGAGAAGAGAAAGAGCAAGAGACTGAAAACGTATTTGAAAAAATGAAAACTAACTTCCCAAATTTGGTCCAGGAAATAGACGTACAAGTCCAGGAAGCAAAGAGACTCCCAAACAAGCTATACCGAAAGCAGACCACACCAAGACACATCATAATTAAAATGCCAAAGGTGGAAGATAAAGAGAGAATCTTAAAGGCAATGATAGAAAATAACAGAGTTACCTACAAAGGAGTTCCCATAAAACTATTGTGGGCAAACACTCCTCATGGTTTCAGGAATTGTAGACCCGGCCCCAGCATGACGAGCCACCAGCATCCTGGCTGCTCTTGTCTCTATGTCTCAACATAAGGCCGCACGCGGAATGTCACTGTCAACCACTCAGAGGGTGGACACGGGAATTAGATCAAAGAGCGCTCCTCATGCTCATTATGCTTTAGAACTTGCTCTGCTTTTCTTATCAGCAATGTGGTGTAAGCTATCTTTAGCAGGGAGTCTATGGGACCCTGCAACTGGTCCAAACGTTTTATAGACCTTGACTCTGATCGGTAAGAGCGATTCCTGAATTAGTGTATGTTACCTGTTACTGTCAAACAACTGAATACAATAGACAATTTATGAATTTTGGCCTTGCATCTCTCGTATGTATCCTCCTCAAGAAATGGCATGAGGGATGAAGGTTTGGCTGCTGGTCTCCGCTAGAGAGGCAGTCACCTTCCTTCCCCCAGATATAATAAAGTGTCCTGGGTAAGTTTGTTCTGCTGTGGCCACGAGGCCTCTACTGGACAGAGCGACTTCCAACTGAGCCTCGGGGGGGGAGGGTGTGTGTGTGGCACCACCGCCATAACCTGCCAACACCAACCAAGGCTCAACTACAAGGGGAAGGTGTACTCAGCCCACACCGCTGGCACACCTCAAGTACCCAGCTTGGGTGATAGGGGAGGCTGTGGAATGGGACCCTATAGGACACGTACTACAGTAGGTCATGCTACCAAGAACCGGAGTCAAGGCAGTTCTACCTAGTACACAGAAACAAACACAGGGAGCCTGCTAAATTGAAGAGGCAAAGAAATATGGCCCACATGAAAAAACAGAACAAAACCCAGATAAAGAAATATATGAAATGTAGATAGCCAACCCATCAGATGCGGAGTTCAAAACACTGGTAATCAGAATGCTCAAAGAAATTATTGAGTAAAACCACAAAATACATAAAAAGAAGTGAAGGTTATACAAAGTGAAATGAAGAAAAATATACAAGGAACCAACGGAGATAGGAAGAAGCCAGGATTCAATTCAGGAATGTGGAACAAAAGAAAAAAGAAACATGAGCCCAAAACAGAAAGGAGAACCAAGAATCGAACATCTAGGACAACTTTAAACATACCAACATCTGAATCCTAGCGGTGCCAGAAGAAGAGAAAGAGCAAGAGACTGAAAACGTATTTGAAAAAATGAAAACTAACTTCCCAAATTTGGCCCAGGAAATAGACGTACAAGTCCAGGAAGCAAAGAGAGTCCCAAACAAGCTAGACCGAAAGCAGACCACACCAAGACACATCATAATTAAAATGCCAAAGATGGAAGATAAAGAGAGAATCTTAAAGGCAATGATAGAAAATAACAGAGTTACCTACAAAGGAGTTCCCATAAAACTATTGTGGGCAAACACTCCTCATGGTTTCAGGAATTGTAGACCCGGCCCCAGCATGACGAGCCACCAGCATCCTGACTGCTCTTGTCTCTATGTCTCAACATAAGGCCGCACGCGGAATGTCACTGTCAACCACTCAGAGGGTGGACACGGGAATTAGATCAAAGAGCGCTCCTCATGCTCATTATGCTTTAGAACTTGCTCTGCTTTTCTTATCAGCAATGTGGTGTAAGCTATCTTTAGCAGGGAGTCTATGGGACCCTGCAACTGGTCCAAACGTTTTATAGACCTTGACTCTGATCGGTAAGAGCGATTCCTGAAATAGTGTATGTTACCTGTTACTGTCAAACAACTGAATACAATAGACAATTTATGAATTTTGGCCTTGCATCTCTCGTATGTATCCTCCTCAAGAAATGGAATGAGGGATGAAGGTTTGGCTGCTGGTCTCCGCTAGAGAGGCAGTCACCTTCCTTCCCCCAGATATAATAAAGTGTCCTGGGTAAGTTTGTTCTGCTGTGGCCACGAGGCCTCTACTGGACAGAGCGACTTCCAACTGAGCCTCGGGGGGGGGGGGTGTGTGTGTGGCACCACCGCCATAACCTGCCAACACCAACCAAGGCTCAACTACAAGGGGAAGGTGTACTCAGCCCACACCGCTGGCACACCTCAAGTACCCAGCTTGGGTGATAGGGGAGGCTGTGGAATGGGACCCTATAGGACACGTACTACAGTAGGTCATGCTACCAAGAACCGGAGTCAAGGCAGTTCTACCTAGTACACAGAAACAAACACAGGGAGCCTGCTAAATTGAAGAGGCAAAGAAATATGGCCCACATGAAAAAACAGAACAAAACCCAGATAAAGAAATATATGAAATGTAGATAGCCATCCCATCAGATGCGGAGTTCAAAACACTGGTAATCAGAATGCTCAAAGAAATTATTGAGTAAAACCACAAAATAAATTAAAAAAAGTGAAGGTTATACAAAGTGAAATGAAGAAAAATATACAAGGAACCAACGGAGATAGGAAGAAGCCAGGATTCAATTCAGCAATGTGGAACAAAAGATAGAAATAAACATGTGCCCAAAACAGAAAGGAAAAACAAGAATCGAACATCTAGGACAACTTTAAACATACCAACATCTGAATCCTAGCGGTGCCAGAAGGAGAAGAGAAAGAGCAAGAGACTGAAAACGTATTTGAAAAAATGAAAACTAACTTCCCAAATTTGGTCCAGGAAATAGACGTACAAGTCCAGGAAGCAAAGAGAGTCCCAAACAAGCTAGACCGAAAGCAGACCACACCAAGACACATCATAATTAAAATGCCAAAGGTGGAAGATAAAGAGAGAATCTTAAAGGCAATGATAGAAAATAACAGAGTTACCTACAAAGGAGTTCCCATAAAACTATTGTGGGCAAACACTCCTCATGGTTTCAGGAATTGTAGACCCGGCCCCAGCATGACGAGCCACCAGCATCCTGGCTGCTCTTGTCTCTATGTCTCAACATAAGGCCGCACGCGGAATGTCACTGTCAACCACTCAGAGGGTGGACACGGGAATTAGATCAAAGAGCGCTCCTCATGCTCATTATGCTTTAGAACTTGCTCTGCTTTTCTTATCAGCAATGTGGTGTAAGCTATCTTTAGCAGGGAGTCTATGGGACCCTGCAACTGGTCCAAACGTTTTATAGACCTTGACTCTGATCGGTAAGAGCGATTCCTGAATTAGTGTATGTTACCTGTTACTGTCAAACAACTGAATACAATAGACAATTTATGAATTTTGGCCTTGCATCTCTCGTATGTATCCTCCTCAAGAAATGGCATGAGGGATGAAGGTTTGGCTGCTGGTCTCCGCTAGAGAGGCAGTCACCTTCCTTCCCCCAGATATAATAAAGTGTCCTGGGTAAGTTTGTTCTGCTGTGGCCACGAGGCCTCTACTGGACAGAGCGACTTCCAACTGAGCCTCGGGAGGGGAGGGTGTGTGTGTGGCACCACCGCCATAACCTGCCAACACCAACCAAGGCTCAACTACAAGGGGAAGGTGTACTCAGCCCACACCGCTGGCACACCTCAAGTACCCAGCTTGGGTGATAGGGGAGGCTGTGGAATGGGACCCTATAGGACACGTACTACAGTAGGTCATGCTACCAAGAACCGGAGTCAAGGCAGTTCTACCTAGTACACAGAAACAAACACAGGGAGCCTGCTAAATTGAAGAGGCAAAGAAATATGGCCCACATGAAAAAACAGAACAAAACCCAGATAAAGAAATATATGAAATGTAGATAGCCAACCCATCAGATGCGGAGTTCAAAACACTGGTAATCAGAATGCTCAAAGAAATTATTGAGTAAAACCACAAAATAAATAAAAAGAAGTGAAGGTTATACAAAGTGAAATGAAGAAAAATATACAAGGAACCAACGGAGATAGGAAGAAGCCAGGATTCAATTCAGGAATGTGGAACAAAAGAAAAAAGAAACATGTGCCCAAAACAGAAAGGAAAAACAAGAATCGAACATCTAGGACAACTTTAAACATACCAACATCTGAATCCTAGCGGTGCCAGAAGGAGAAGAGAAAGAGCAAGAGACTGAAAACGTATTTGAAAAAATGAAAACTAACTTCCCAAATTTGGTCCAGGAAATAGACGTACAAGTCCAGGAAGCAAAGAGACTCCCAAACAAGCTATACCGAAAGCAGACCACACCAAGACACATCATAATTAAAATGCCAAAGGTGGAAGATAAAGAGAGAATCTTAAAGGCAATGATAGAAAATAACAGAGTTACCTACAAAGGAGTTCCCATAAAACTATTGTGGGCAAACACTCCTCATGGTTTCAGGAATTGTAGACCCGGCCCCAGCATGACGAGCCACCAGCATCCTGGCTGCTCTTGTCTCTATGTCTCAACATAAGGCCGCACGCGGAATGTCACTGTCAACCACTCAGAGGGTGGACACGGGAATTAGATCAAAGAGCGCTCCTCATGCTCATTATGCTTTAGAACTTGCTCTGCTTTTCTTATCAGCAATGTGGTGTAAGCTATCTTTAGCAGGGAGTCTATGGGACCCTGCAACTGGTCCAAACGTTTTATAGACCTTGACTCTGATCGGTAAGAGCGATTCCTGAATTAGTGTATGTTACCTGTTACTGTCAAACAACTGAATACAATAGACAATTTATGAATTTTGGCCTTGCATCTCTCGTATGTATCCTCCTCAAGAAATGGCATGAGGGATGAAGGTTTGGCTGCTGGTCTCCGCTAGAGAGGCAGTCACCTTCCTTCCCCCAGATATAATAAAGTGTCCTGGGTAAGTTTGTTCTGCTGTGGCCACGAGGCCTCTACTGGACAGAGCGACTTCCAACTGAGCCTCGGGGGGGGAGGGTGTGTGTGTGGCACCACCGCCATAACCTGCCAACACCAACCAAGGCTCAACTACAAGGGGAAGGTGTACTCAGCCCACACCGCTGGCACACCTCAAGTACCCAGCTTGGGTGATAGGGGAGGCTGTGGAATGGGACCCTATAGGACACGTACTACAGTAGGTCATGCTACCAAGAACCGGAGTCAAGGCAGTTCTACCTAGTACACAGAAACAAACACAGGGAGCCTGCTAAATTGAAGAGGCAAAGAAATATGGCCCACATGAAAAAACAGAACAAAACCCAGATAAAGAAATATATGAAATGTAGATAGCCAACCCATCAGATGCGGAGTTCAAAACACTGGTAATCAGAATGCTCAAAGAAATTATTGAGTAAAACCACAAAATAAATAAAAAGAAGTGAAGGTTATACAAAGTGAAATGAAGAAAAATATACAAGGAACCAACGGAGATAGGAAGAAGCCAGGATTCAATTCAGGAATGTGGAACAAAAGAAAAAAGAAACATGTGCCCAAAACAGAAAGGAGAACCAAGAATCGAACATCTAGGACAACTTTAAACATACCAACATCTGAATCCTAGCGGTGCCAGAAGAAGAGAAAGAGCAAGAGACTGAAAACGTATTTGAAAAAATGAAAACTAACTTCCCAAATTTGGCCCAGGAAATAGACGTACAAGTCCAGGAAGCAAAGAGACTCCCAAACAAGCTAGACCCAAAGAAGACCACACCAAGACACATCATAATTAAAATGCCAAAGGTGGAAGATAAAGAGAGAATCTTAAAGGCAATGATAGAAAATAACAGAGTTACCTACAAAGGAGTTCCCATAAAACTATTGTGGGCAAACACTCCTCATGGTTTCAGGAATTGTAGACCCGGCCCCAGCATGACGAGCCACCAGCATCCTGGCCGCTCTTGTCTCTATGTCTCAACATAAGGCCGCACGCGGAATGTCACTGTCAACCACTCAGAGGGTGGACACGGGAATTAGATCAAAGAGCGCTCCTCATGCTCATTATGCTTTAGAACTTGCTCTGCTTTTCTTATCAGCAATGTGGTGTAAGCTATCTTTAGCAGGGAGTCTATGGGACCCTGCAACTGGTCCAAACGTTTTATAGACCTTGACTCTGATCGGTAAGAGCGATTCCTGAATTAGTGTATGTTACCTGTTACTGTCAAACAACTGAATACAATAGACAATTTATGAATTTTGGCCTTGCATCTCTCGTATGTATCCTCCTCAAGAAATGGCATGAGGGATGAAGGTTTGGCTGCTGGTCTCCGCTAGAGAGGCAGTCACCTTCCTTCCCCCAGATATAATAAAGTGTCCTGGGTAAGTTTGTTCTGCTGTGGCCACGAGGCCTCTACTGGACAGAGCGACTTCCAACTGAGCCTCGGGGGGGGAGGGTGTGGGTGTGGCACCACCGCCATAACCTGCCAACACCAACCAAGGCTCAACTACAAGGGGAAGGTGTACTCAGCCCACACCGCTGGCACACCTCAAGTACCCAGCTTGGGTGATAGGGGAGGCTGTGGAATGGGACCCTATAGGACACGTACTACAGTAGGTCATGCTACCAAGAACCGGAGTCAAGGCAGTTCTACCTAGTACACAGAAACAAACACAGGGAGCCTGCTAAATTGAAGAGGCAAAGAAATATGGCCCACATGAAAAAACAGAACAAAACCCAGATAAAGAAATATATGAAATGTAGATAGCCAACCCATCAGATGCGGAGTTCAAAACACTGGTAATCAGAATGCTCAAAGAAATTATTGAGTAAAACCACAAAATAAATAAAAAGAAGTGAAGGTTATACAAAGTGAAATGAAGAAAAATATACAAGGAACCAACGGAGATAGGAAGAAGCCAGGATTCAATTCAGGAATGTGGAACAAAAGAAAAAAGAAACATGTGCCCAAAACAGAAAGGAAAAACAAGAATCGAACATCTAGGACAAGTTTAAACATACCAACATCTGAATCCTAGCGGTGCCAGAAGGAGAAGAGAAAGAGCAAGAGACTGAAAACGTATTTGAAAAAATGAAAACTAACTTCCCAAATTTGGTCCAGGAAATAGACGTACAAGTCCAGGAAGCAAAGAGACTCCCAAACAAGCTATACCGAAAGCAGACCACACCAAGACACATCATAATTAAAATGCCAAAGGTGGAAGATAAAGAGAGAATCTTAAAGGCAATGATAGAAAATAACAGAGTTACCTACAAAGGAGTTCCCATAAAACTATTGTGGGCAAACACTCCTCATGGTTTCAGGAATTGTAGACCCGGCCCCAGCATGACGAGCCACCAGCATCCTGGCTGCTCTTGTCTCTATGTCTCAACATAAGGCCGCACGCGGAATGTCACTGTCAACCACTCAGAGGGTGGACACGGGAATTAGATCAAAGAGCGCTCCTCATGCTCATTATGCTTTAGAACTTGCTCTGCTTTTCTTATCAGCAATGTGGTGTAAGCTATCTTTAGCAGGGAGTCTATGGGACCCTGCAACTGGTCCAAACGTTTTATAGACCTTGACTCTGATCGGTAAGAGCGATTCCTGAATTAGGGTATGTTACCTGTTACTGTCAAACAACTGAATACAATAGACAATTTATGAATTTTAGCCTTGCATCTCTCGTATGTATCCTCCTCAAGAAAAGATATGAGGGATGAAGGTTTGGCTGCTGGTCACCGCTAGAGAGGCAGTCACCTTCCTTCCCCCAGATATAATAAAGTGTCCTGGATAAGTTTGTTCTGCTTTAGCCACGAGGCCTCTACTGGACAGAGCGACTTCCAACTGAGCCTCGGGTGTGTGTGTGTGTGTGTGTGTGTGTGTGTGTGTGTGTGGCACCACCGCCATAACCTGCCAACACCAACCAAGGCTCAACTACAAGAGGAAGGTGTACTCAGCCCACACCGCTGGCACACCTCAAGTACCCAGCTTGGGTGATAGGGGAGGCTGTGGAATGGGACCCTATAGGACACGTACTACAGTAGGCCATGCTACCAAGACACGGAGTCAAGGCAGTTCTACCTAGTACACAGAAACAAACAAAGGGAGGCTGCTAAGTTGAAGAGGCAAAGAAATATGGCCCTCATGAAAGAACAGAACAAAACCCAGATAAAGAAATATATGAAATGTAGATAGCCAACCCATCAGATGCAGAGTTCAAAACACTGGTAATCAGAATGCTCAAAGGAATTATTGGGGAAAACCACAAAATAAATTAAAAAAAGTGAAGGTTATACAAAGTGAAATGAAGAAAAATATACAAGGAACCAACGGAGATAGGAAGAAGCCAGGATTCAATTCAGCAATGTGGAACAAAAGAAAGAAAGAAACATGTGCCCAAAACAGAAAGGAAAAACAAGAATCGAACATCTAGGACAACTTTAAACATACCAACATCTGAATCCTAGCGGTGCCAGAAGGAGAAGAGAAAGAGCAAGAGACTGAAAACGTATTTGAAAAAATGAAAACTAACTTCCCAAATTTGGTCCAGGAAATAGACGTACAAGTCCAGGAAGCAAAGAGAGTCCCAAACAAGCTAGACCGAAAGCAGACCACACCAAGACACATCATAATTAAAATGCCAAAGGTGGAAGATAAAGAGAGAATCTTAAAGGCAATGATAGAAAATAACAGAGTTACCTACAAAGAAGTTCCCATAAAACTATTGTGGGCAAACACTCCTCATGGTTTCAGGAATTGTAGACCCGGCCCCAGCATGACGAGCCGCCAGCATCCTGGCCGCTCTTGTCTCTATGTCTCAACATAAGGCTGCACGCGGAATGTCACTGTCAACCACTCAGAGGGTGGACATGGGAATTAGATCAAAGAGCGTTCCTCATGCTCATTATGCTTTAGAACTTGCTCTGCTTTTCTTATCAGCAATGCGGTGTAAGCTATCTTTAGCAGGGAGTCTATGGGACCCTGCAACTGGTCCAAACGTTTTATAGACCTTGACTCTGATCGGTAAGAGCGATTCCTGAATTAGGGTATGTTACCTGTTACTGTCAAACAACTGAATACAATAGACAATTTATGAATTTTGGCCTTGCATCTCTCGTATGTATTCTCCTCAAGAAATGGCAGGAGGGATGAAGGTTTGGATGCTGGTCTCCGCTAGAGAGGCAGTCACCTTCCTTCCCCCAGATATAATAAAGTGTCCTGGGTAAGTTTGTTCTGCTGTGGCCACGAGGCCTCTACTGGACAGAGCGACTTCCAACTGAGCCTCGGGGGGGGAGGGTGTGTGTGTGGCACCACCGCCATAACCTGCCAACACCAAACAAGGCTCAACTACAAGGGGAAGGTGTACTCAGCCCACACCGCTGGCACACCTCAAGTACCCAGCTTGGGTGATAGGGGAGGCTGTGGAATGGGACCTTAAAGGACACGTACTACAGTAGGTCATGCTACCAAGAACCGGAGTCAAGGCAGTTCTACCTAGTACACAGAAACAAACACAGGGAGCCTGCTAAATTGAAGAGGCAAAGAAATATGGCCCACATGAAAAAACAGAACAAAACCCAGATAAAGAAATATATGAAATGTAGATAGCCAACCCATGAGATGCAGAGTTCAAAACACTGGTAATCAGAATGCTCAAAGGAATTATTGAGTAAAACCACAAAATAAATAAAAAGAAGTGAAGGTTATACAAAGTGAAATGAAGAAAAATATACAAGGAACCAACGGAGATAGGAAGAAGCCAGGATTCAATTCAGCAATGTGGAACAAAAGAAAGAAAGTAAGATGTGCCCAAAACAGAAAGGAGAACCAAGAATCGAACATCTAGGACAACTTTAAACATACCAACATCTGAATCCTAGCGGTGACAGAAGAAGAGAAAGAGCAAGAGACTGAAAACGTATTTGAAAAAATGAAAACTAACTTCCCAAATTTGGCCCAGGAAATAGACGTACAAGTCCAGGAAGCAAAGAGACTCCCAAACAAGCTAGACCCAAAGAAGACCACACCAAGACACATCATAATTAAAATGCCAAAGGTGGAAGATAAAGAGAGAATCTTAAAGGCAACGATAGAAAATAACAGAGTTACCTACAAAGGAGTTCCCATAAAACTATTGTGGGCAAACACTCCTCATGGTTTCAGGAATTGTAGACCCGGCCCCAGCATGACGAGCCACCAGCATCCTGGCCGCTCTTGTCTCTATGTCTCAACATAAGGCCGCACGCGGAATGTCACTGTCAACCACTCAGAGGGTGGACACGGGAATTAGATCAAAGAGCGCTCCTCATGCTCATTATGCTTTAGAACTTGCTCTGCTTTTCTTATCAGCAATGTGGTGTAAGCTATCTTTAGCAGGGAGTCTATGGGACCCTGCAACTGGTCCAAACATTTTATAGACCTTGACTCTGATCGGTAAGAGCGATTCCTGAATTAGTGTATGTTACCTGTTACTGTCAAACAACTGAATACAATAGACAATTTATGAATTTTGGCCTTGCATCTCTCGTATGTATCCTCCTCAAGAAATGGCATGAGGGATGAAGGTTTGGCTGCTGGTCTCCGCTAGAGAGGCAGTCACCTTCCTTCCCCCAGATATAATAAAGTGTCCTGGGTAAGTTTGTTCTGCTGTGGCCACGAGGCCTCTACTGGACAGAGCGACTTCCAACTGAGCCTCGGGGGCGGAGGGTGTGTGTGTGGCACCACCGCCATAACCTGCCAACACCAACCAAGGCTCAACTACAAGGGGAAGGTGTACTCAGCCCACACCGCTGGCACACCTCAAGTACCCAGCTTGGGTGATAGGGGAGACTGTGGAATGGGACCCTATAGGACACGTACTACAGTAGGTCATGCTACCAAGAACCGGGGTCAAGGCAGTTCTACCTAGTACACAGAAACAAACACAGGGAGCCTGCTAAATTGAAGAGGCAAAGAAATATGGCCCACATGAAAAAACAGAACAAAACCCAGATAAAGAAATATATGAAATGTAGATAGCCAACCCATCAGATGCAGAGTTCAAAACACTGGTAATCAGAATGCTCAAAGAAATTATTGAGTAAAACCACAAAATAAATAAAAAAAAGTGAAGGTTATACAAAGTGAAATGAAGAAAAATATACAAGGAACCAACGGAGACAGGAAGAAGCCAGGATTCAATTCAGCAATGTCGAACAAAAGAAAGAAATAAACATGTGCCCAAAACAGAAAGGAAAAACAAGAATCGAACATCTAGGACAACTTTAAACATACCAACATCTGAATCCTAGCGGTGCCAGAAGGAGAAGAGAAAGAGCAAGAGACTGAAAACGTATTTGAAAAAATGAAAACTAACTTCCCAAATTTGGTCCAGGAAATAGAAGTACAAGTCCAGGAAGCAAAGAGAGTCCCAAACAAGCTAGACCGAAAGCAGACCACACCAAGACACATCATAATTAAAATGCCAAAGGTGGAAGATAAAGAGAGAATCTTAAAGGCAACGGTTAAAAATAACAGAATTACCTACAAAGAAGTTCCCATAAAACTATTGTGGGCAATCACTCCTCATGGTTTCAGGAATTGTAGACCCGGCCCCAGCATGACGAGCCACCAGCATCCTGGCCGCTCTTGTCTCTATGTCTCAACATAAGGCCGCACGCGGAATGTCACTGTCAACCACTCAGAGGGTGGACACGGGAATTAGATCAAAGAGCGCTCCTCATGCTCATTATGCTTTAGAACTTGCTCTGCTTTTCTTATCAGCAATGCGGTGTAAGCATTCTTTAGCAGGGAGTCTAGGGGACCCTGCAACTGGTCCAAACGTTTTATAGACCTTGACTCTGATCGGTAAGAGCGATTCCTGAATTAGTGTATGTTACCTGTTACTGTCAAACAACTGAATACAATAGACAATTTATGAATTTTGGCCTTGCATCTCTCGTATGTATCCTCCTCAAGAAATGGCAGGAGGGATGAAGGTTTGGCTGCTGGTCTCCGCTAGAGAGGCAGTCACCTTCCTTCCCCCAGATATAATAAAGTGTCCTGGGTAAGTTTGTTCTGCTGTGGCCACGAGGCCTCTACTGGACAGAGCGACTTCCAACTGAGCCTCGGGGGGGGAGGGTGTGTGTGTGGCACCACCGCCATAACCTGCCAACACCAAACAAGGCTCAACTACAAGGGGAAGGTGTACTCAGCCCACACCGCTGGCACACCTCAAGTACCCAGCTTGGGTGATAGGGGAGGCTGTGGAATGGGACCTTATAGGACACGTACTACAGTAGGTCATGCTACCAAGAACCGGAGTCAAGGCAGTTCTACCTAGTACACAGAAACAAACACAGGGAGCCTGCTAAATTGAAGAGGCAAAGAAATATGGCCCACATGAAAAAACAGAACAAAACCCAGATAAAGAAATATATGAAATGTAGATAGCCAACCCATCAGATGCGGAGTTCAAAACACTGGTAATCAGAATGCTCAAAGAAATTATTGAGTAAAACCACAAAATAAATTAAAAAAAGTGAAGGTTATACAAAGTGAAATGAAGAAAAATATACAAGGAACCAACGGAGATAGGAAGAAGCCAGGATTCAATTCAGCAATGTGGAACAAAAGATAGAAATAAACATGTGCCCAAAACAGAAAGGAAAAACAAGAATCGAACATCTAGGACAACTTTAAACATACCAACATCTGAATCCTAGCGGTGCCAGAAGGAGAAGAGAAAGAGCAAGAGACTGAAAAAGTATTTGAAAAAATGAAAACTAACTTCCCAAATTTGGTCCAGGAAATAGACGTACAAGTCCAGGAAGCAAAGAGAGTCCCAAACAAGCTAGACCGAAAGCAGACCACACCAAGACACATCATAATTAAAATGCCAAAGGTGGAAGATAAAGAGAGAATCTTAAAGGCAATGATAGAAAATAACAGAGTTACCTACAAAGAAGTTCCCATAAAACTATTGTGGGCAAACACTCCTCGTGGTTTCAGGAATTGTAGACCCGGCCCCAGCATGACGAGTCGCCAGCATCCTGGCCGCTCTTGTCTCTATGTCTCAACATAAGGCCGCACGCGGAATGTCACTGTCAACCACTCAGAGGGTGGACATGGGAATTAGATCAAAGAGCGCTCCTCATGCTCATTATGCTTTAGAACTTGCTCTGCTTTTCTTATCAGCAATGCGGTGTAAGCTATCTTTAGCAGGGAGTCTATGGGACCCTGCAACTGGTCCAAACGTTTTATAGACCTTGACTCTGATCGGTAAGAGCGATTCCTGAATTAGTGTATGTTATCTGTTACTGTCAAACAACTGAATACAATAGACAATTTATGAATTTTAGCCTTGCATCTCTCGTATGTATCCTCCTCAAGAAAAGAAATGAGGGATGAAGGTTTGGCTGCTGGTCTCCGCTAGAGAGGCAGTCACCTTCCTTCCCCCAGATATAATAAAGTGTCCTGGGTAAGTTTGTTCTGCTGTGGCCACGAGGCCTCTACTGGACAGAGCGACTTCCAACTGAGCCTCGGGCGGGGGTGTGTGTGTGTGGCACCACCGCCATAACCTGCCAACACCAAACAAGGCTCAACTACAAGGGGAAGGTGTACTCAGCCCACACCGCTGGCACACCTCAAGTACCCAGCTTGGGTGATAGGGGAGGCTGTGGAATGGGACCTTATAGGACACGTACTACAGTAGGTCATGCTACCAAGAACCGGAGTCAAGGCAGTTCTACCTAGTACACAGAAACAAACACAGGGAGCCTGCTAAATTGAAGAGGCAAAGAAATATGGCCCACATGAAAAAACAGAACAAAACCCAGATAAAGAAATATATTAAATGTAGATAGCCAACCCATCAGATGCAGAGTTCAAAACACTGGTAATCAGAATGCTCAAAGAAATTATTGAGTAAAACCACAAAATACATAAAAAGAAGTGAAGGTTATACAAAGTGAAATGAAGAAAAATATACAAGGAACCAACGGAGATAGGAAGAAGCCAGGATTCAATTCAGGAATGTGGAACAAAAGAAAAAAGAAACATGAGCCCAAAACAGAAAGGAGAACCAAGAATCGAACATCTAGGACAACTTTAAACATACCAACATCTGAATCCTAGCGGTGCCAGAAGAAGAGAAAGAGCAAGAGACTGAAAACGTATTTGAAAAAATGAAAACTAACTTCCCAAATTTGACCCAGGAAATAGACGTACAAGTCCAGGAAGCAAAGAGAGTCCCAAACAAGCTAGACCGAAAGCAGACCACACCAAGACACATCATAATTAAAATGCCAAAGATGGAAGATAAAGAGAGAATCTTAAAGGCAATGATAGAAAATAACAGAGTTACCTACAAAGGAGTTCCCATAAAACTATTGTGGGCAAACACTCCTCATGGTTTCAGGAATTGTAGACCCGGCCCCAGCATGACGAGCCACCAGCATCCTGACTGCTCTTGTCTCTATGTCTCAACATAAGGCCGCACGCGGAATGTCACTGTCAACCACTCAGAGGGTGGACACGGGAATTAGATCAAAGAGCGCTCCTCATGCTCATTATGCTTTAGAACTTGCTCTGCTTTTCTTATCAGCAATGTGGTGTAAGCTATCTTTAGCAGGGAGTCTATGGGACCCTGCAACTGGTCCAAACGTTTTATAGACCTTGACTCTGATCGGTAAGAGCGATTCCTGAAATAGTGTATGTTACCTGTTACTGTCAAACAACTGAATACAATAGACAATTTATGAATTTTGGCCTTGCATCTCTCGTATGTATCCTCCTCAAGAAATGGCATGAGGGATGAAGGTTTGGCTGCTGGTCTCCGCTAGAGAGGCAGTCACCTTCCTTCCCCCAGATATAATAAAGTGTCCTGGGTAAGTTTGTTCTGCTGTGGCCACGAGGCCTCTACTGGACAGAGCGACTTCCAACTGAGCCTCGGGGGGGGGGAGGGTGTGTGTGTGGCACCACCGCCATAACCTGCCAACACCAACCAAGGCTCAACTACAAGGGGAAGGTGTACTCAGCCCACACCGCTGGCACACCTCAAGTACCCAGCTTGGGTGATAGGGGAGGCTGTGGAATGGGACCCTATAGGACACGTACTACAGTAGGTCATGCTACCAAGAACCGGAGTCAAGGCAGTTCTACCTAGTACACAGAAACAAACACAGGGAGCCTGCTAAATTGAAGAGGCAAAGAAATATGGCCCACATGAAAAAACAGAACAAAACCCAGATAAAGAAATATATGAAATGTAGATAGCCATCCCATCAGATGCGGAGTTCAAAACACTGGTAATCAGAATGCTCAAAGAAATTATTGAGTAAAACCACAAAATAAATTAAAAAAAGTGAAGGTTATACAAAGTGAAATGAAGAAAAATATACAAGGAACCAACGGAGATAGGAAGAAGCCAGGATTCAATTCAGCAATGTGGAACAAAAGATAGAAATAAACATGTGCCCAAAACAGAAAGGAAAAACAAGAATCGAACATCTAGGACAACTTTAAACATACCAACATCTGAATCCTAGCGGTGCCAGAAGGAGAAGAGAAAGAGCAAGAGACTGAAAACGTATTTGAAAAAATGAAAACTAACTTCCCAAATTTGGTCCAGGAAATAGACGTACAAGTCCAGGAAGCAAAGAGAGTCCCAAACAAGCTAGACCGAAAGCAGACCACACCAAGACACATCATAATTAAAATGCCAAAGGTGGAAGATAAAGAGAGAATCTTAAAGGCAATGATAGAAAATAACAGAGTTACCTACAAAGAAGTTCCCATAAAACTATTGTGGGCAAACACTCCTCATGGTTTCAGGAATTGTAGACCCGGCCCCAGCATGACGAGTCGCCAGCATCCTGGCCGCTCTTGTCTCTATGTCTCAACATAAGGCCGCACGCGGAATGTCACTGTCAACCACTCAGAGGGTGGACATGGGAATTAGATCAAAGAGCGCTCCTCATGCTCATTATGCTTTAGAACTTGCTCTGCTTTTCTTATCAGCAATGCGGTGTAAGCTATCTTTAGCAGGGAGTCTATGGGACCCTGCAACTGGTCCAAACGTTTTATAGACCTTGACTCTGATCGGTAAGAGCGATTCCTGAAATAGTGTATGTTACCTGTTACTGTCAAACAACTGAATACAATAGACAATTTATGAATTTTGGCCTTGCATCTCTCGTATGTATCCTCCTCAAGAAATGGCATGAGGGATGAAGGTTTGGCTGCTGGTCTCCGCTAGAGAGGCAGTCACCTTCCTTCCCCCAGATATAATAAAGTGTCCTGGGTAAGTTTGTTCTGCTGTGGCCACGAGGCCTCTACTGGACAGAGCGACTTCCAACTGAGCCTCGGGGGGGGGGAGGGTGTGTGTGTGGCACCACCGCCATAACCTGCCAACACCAACCAAGGCTCAACTACAAGGGGAAGGTGTACTCAGCCAACACCGCTGGCACACCTCAAGTACCCAGCTTGGGTGATAGGGGAGGCTGTGGAATGGGACCCTATAGGACACGTACTACAGTAGGTCATGCTACCAAGAACCGGAGTCAAGGCAGTTCTACCTAGTACACAGAAACAAACACAGGGAGCCTGCTAAATTGAAGAGGCAAAGAAATATGGCCCACATGAAAAAACAGAACAAAACCCAGATAAAGAAATATATGAAATGTAGATAGCCATCCCATCAGATGCGGAGTTCAAAACACTGGTAATCAGAATGCTCAAAGAAATTATTGAGTAAAACCACAAAATAAATTAAAAAAAGTGAAGGTTATACAAAGTGAAATGAAGAAAAATATACAAGGAACCAACGGAGATAGGAAGAAGCCAGGATTCAATTCAGCAATGTGGAACAAAAGATAGAAATAAACATGTGCCCAAAACAGAAAGGAAAAACAAGAATCGAACATCTAGGACAACTTTAAACATACCAACATCTGAATCCTAGCGGTGCCAGAAGGAGAAGAGAAAGAGCAAGAGACTGAAAACGTATTTGAAAAAATGAAAACTAACTTCCCAAATTTGGTCCAGGAAATAGACGTACAAGTCCAGGAAGCAAAGAGAGTCCCAAACAAGCTAGACCGAAAGCAGACCACACCAAGACACATCATAATTAAAATGCCAAATGTGGAAGATAAAGAGAGAATCTTAAAGGCAATGATAGAAAATAACAGAGTTACCTACAAAGAAGTTCCCATAAAACTATTGTGGGCAAACACTCCTCATGGTTTCAGGAATTGTAGACCCGGCCCCAGCATGACGAGTCGCCAGCATCCTGGCCGCTCTTGTCTCTATGTCTCAACATAAGGCCGCACGCGGAATGTCACTGTCAACCACTCAGAGGGTGGACATGGGAATTAGATCAAAGAGCGCTCCTCATGCTCATTATGCTTTAGAACTTGCTCTGCTTTTCTTATCAGCAATGCGGTGTAAGCTATCTTTAGCAGGGAGTCTATGGGACCCTGCAACTGGTCCAAACGTTTTATAGACCTTGACTCTGATCGGTAAGAGCGATTCCTGAATTAGTGTATGTTATCTGTTACTGTCAAACAACTGAATACAATAGACAATTTATGAATTTTAGCCTTGCATCTCTCGTATGTATCCTCCTCAAGAAATGGCATGAGGGATGAAGGTTTGGCTGCTGGTCTCCGCTAGAGAGGCAGTCACCTTCCTTCCCCCAGATATAATAAAGTGTCCTGGGTAAGTTTGTTCTGCTGTGGCCACGAGGCCTCTACTGGACAGAGCGACTTCCAACTGAGCCTCGGGGGCGGAGGGTGTGTGTGTGGCACCACCGCCATAACCTGCCAACACCAACCAAGGCTCAACTACAAGGGGAAGGTGTACTCAGCCCACACCGCTGGCACACCTCAAGTACCCAGCTTGGGTGATAGGGGAGACTGTGGAATGGGACCCTATAGGACACGTACTACAGTAGGTCATGCTACCAAGAACCGGAGTCAAGGCAGTTCTACCTAGTACACAGAAACAAACACAGGGAGCCTGCTAAATTGAAGAGGCAAAGAAATATGGCCCACATGAAAAAACAGAACAAAACCCAGATAAAGAAATATATTAAATGTAGATAGCCAACCCATCAGATGCGGAGTTCAAAACACTGGTAATCAGAATGCTCAAAGAAATTATTGAGTAAAACCACAAAATACATAAAAAGAAGTGAAGGTTATACAAAGTGAAATGAAGAAAAATATACAAGGAACCAACGGAGATAGGAAGAAGCCAGGATTCAATTCAGGAATGTGGAACAAAAGAAAAAAGAAACATGAGCCCAAAACAGAAAGGAGAACCAAGAATCGAACATCTAGGACAACTTTAAACATACCAACATCTGAATCCTAGCGGTGCCAGAAGAAGAGAAAGAGCAAGAGACTGAAAACGTATTTGAAAAAATGAAAACTAACTTCCCAAATTTGGCCCAGGAAATAGACGTACAAGTCCAGGAAGCAAAGAGAGTCCCAAACAAGCTAGACCGAAAGCAGACCACACCAAGACACATCATAATTAAAATGCCAAAGATGGAAGATAAAGAGAGAATCTTAAAGGCAATGATAGAAAATAACAGAGTTACCTACAAAGGAGTTCCCATAAAACTATTGTGGGCAAACACTCCTCATGGTTTCAGGAATTGTAGACCCGGCCCCAGCATGACGAGCCACCAGCATCCTGACTGCTCTTGTCTCTATGTCTCAACATAAGGCCGCACGCGGAATGTCACTGTCAACCACTCAGAGGGTGGACACGGGAATTAGATCAAAGAGCGCTCCTCATGCTCATTATGCTTTAGAACTTGCTCTGCTTTTCTTATCAGCAATGTGGTGTAAGCTATCTTTAGCAGGGAGTCTATGGGACCCTGCAACTGGTCCAAACGTTTTATAGACCTTGACTCTGATCGGTAAGAGCGATTCCTGAAATAGTGTATGTTACCTGTTACTGTCAAACAACTGAATACAATAGACAATTTATGAATTTTGGCCTTGCATCTCTCGTATGTATCCTCCTCAAGAAATGGAATGAGGGATGAAGGTTTGGCTGCTGGTCTCCGCTAGAGAGGCAGTCACCTTCCTTCCCCCAGATATAATAAAGTGTCCTGGGTAAGTTTGTTCTGCTGTGGCCACGAGGCCTCTACTGGACAGAGCGACTTCCAACTGAGCCTCGGGGGGGGGGGGTGTGTGTGTGGCACCACCGCCATAACCTGCCAACACCAACCAAGGCTCAACTACAAGGGGAAGGTGTACTCAGCCCACACCGCTGGCACACCTCAAGTACCCAGCTTGGGTGATAGGGGAGGCTGTGGAATGGGACCCTATAGGACACGTACTACAGTAGGTCATGCTACCAAGAACCGGAGTCAAGGCAGTTCTACCTAGTACACAGAAACAAACACAGGGAGCCTGCTAAATTGAAGAGGCAAAGAAATATGGCCCACATGAAAAAACAGAACAAAACCCAGATAAAGAAATATATGAAATGTAGATAGCCATCCCATCAGATGCGGAGTTCAAAACACTGGTAATCAGAATGCTCAAAGAAATTATTGAGTAAAACCACAAAATAAATTAAAAAAAGTGAAGGTTATACAAAGTGAAATGAAGAAAAATATACAAGGAACCAACGGAGATAGGAAGAAGCCAGGATTCAATTCAGCAATGTGGAACAAAAGATAGAAATAAACATGTGCCCAAAACAGAAAGGAAAAACAAGAATCGAACATCTAGGACAACTTTAAACATACCAACATCTGAATCCTAGCGGTGCCAGAAGGAGAAGAGAAAGAGCAAGAGACTGAAAACGTATTTGAAAAAATGAAAACTAACTTCCCAAATTTGGTCCAGGAAATAGACGTACAAGTCCAGGAAGCAAAGAGAGTCCCAAACAAGCTAGACCGAAAGCAGACCACACCAAGACACATCATAATTAAAATGCCAAAGGTGGAAGATAAAGAGAGAATCTTAAAGGCAATGATAGAAAATAACAGAGTTACCTACAAAGAAGTTCCCATAAAACTATTGTGGGCAAACACTCCTCATGGTTTCAGGAATTGTAGACCCGGCCCCAGCATGACGAGTCGCCAGCATCCTGGCCGCTCTTGTCTCTATGTCTCAACATAAGGCCGCACGCGGAATGTCACTGTCAACCACTCAGAGGGTGGACATGGGAATTAGATCAAAGAGCACTCCTCATGCTCATTATGCTTTAGAACTTGCTCTGCTTTTCTTATCAGCAATGCGGTGTAAGCTATCTTTAGCAGGGAGTCTATGGGACCCTGCAACTGGTCCAAACGTTTTATAGACCTTGACTCTGATCGGTAAGAGCGATTCCTGAATTAGTGTATGTTATCTGTTACTGTCAAACAACTGAATACAATAGACAATTTATGAATTTTAGCCTTGCATCTCTCGTATGTATCCTCCTCAAGAAATGGCATGAGGGATGAAGGTTTGGCTGCTGGTCTCCGCTAGAGAGGCAGTCACCTTCCTTCCCCCAGATATAATAAAGTGTCCTGGGTAAGTTTGTTCTGCTGTGGCCACGAGGCCTCTACTGGACAGAGCGACTTCCAACTGAGCCTCGGGGGGGGAGGGTGTGTGTGTGGCACCACCGCCATAACCTGCCAACACCAACCAAGGCTCAACTACAAGGGGAAGGTGTACTCAGCCCACACCGCTGGCACACCTCAAGTACCCAGCTTGGGTGATAGGGGAGGCTGTGGAATGGGACCTTATAGGACACGTACTACAGTAGGTCATGCTACCAAGAACCGGAGTCAAGGCAGTTCTACCTAGTACACAGAAACAAACACAGGGAGCCTGCTAAATTGAAGAGGCAAAGAAATATGGCCCACATGAAAAAACAGAACAAAACCCAGATAAAGAAATATATTAAATGTAGATAGCCAACCCATCAGATGCAGAGTTCAAAACACTGGTAATCAGAATGCTCAAAGAAATTATTGAGTAAAACCACAAAATACATAAAAAGAAGTGAAGGTTATACAAAGTGAAATGAAGAAAAATATACAAGGAACCAACGGAGATAGGAAGAAGCCAGGATTCAATTCAGGAATGTGGAACAAAAGAAAAAAGAAACATGAGCCCAAAACAGAAAGGAGAACCAAGAATCGAACATCTAGGACAACTTTAAACATACCAACATCTGAATCCTAGCGGTGCCAGAAGAAGAGAAAGAGCAAGAGACTGAAAACGTATTTGAAAAAATGAAAACTAACTTCCCAAATTTGGCCCAGGAAATAGACGTACAAGTCCAGGAAGCAAAGAGAGTCCCAAACAAGCTAGACCGAAAGCAGACCACACCAAGACACATCATAATTAAAATGCCAAAGATGGAAGATAAAGAGAGAATCTTAAAGGCAATGATAGAAAATAACAGAGTTACCTACAAAGGAGTTCCCATAAAACTATTGTGGGCAAACACTCCTCATGGTTTCAGGAATTGTAGACCCGGCCCCAGCATGACGAGCCACCAGCATCCTGACTGCTCTTGTCTCTATGTCTCAACATAAGGCCGCACGCGGAATGTCACTGTCAACCACTCAGAGGGTGGACACGGGAATTAGATCAAAGAGCGCTCCTCATGCTCATTATGCTTTAGAACTTGCTCTGCTTTTCTTATCAGCAATGTGGTGTAAGCTATCTTTAGCAGGGAGTCTATGGGACCCTGCAACTGGTCCAAACGTTTTATAGACCTTGACTCTGATCGGTAAGAGCGATTCCTGAAATAGTGTATGTTACCTGTTACTGTCAAACAACTGAATACAATAGACAATTTATGAATTTTGGCCTTGCATCTCTCGTATGTATCCTCCTCAAGAAATGGCATGAGGGATGAAGGTTTGGCTGCTGGTCTCCGCTAGAGAGGCAGTCACCTTCCTTCCCCCAGATATAATAAAGTGTCCTGGGTAAGTTTGTTCTGCTGTGGCCACGAGGCCTCTACTGGACAGAGCGACTTCCAACTGAGCCTCGGGGGGGGGGTGTGTGTGTGTGGCACCACCGCCATAACCTGCCAACACCAACCAAGGCTCAACTACAAGGGGAAGGTGTACTCAGCCCACACCGCTGGCACACCTCAAGTACCCAGCTTGGGTGATAGGGGAGGCTGTGGAATGGGACCCTATAGGACACGTACTACAGTAGGTCATGCTACCAAGAACCGGAGTCAAGGCAGTTCTACCTAGTACACAGAAACAAACACAGGGAGCCTGCTAAATTGAAGAGGCAAAGAAATATGGCCCACATGAAAAAACAGAACAAAACCCAGATAAAGAAATATATGAAATGTAGATAGCCATCCCATCAGATGCGGAGTTCAAAACACTGGTAATCAGAATGCTCAAAGAAATTATTGAGTAAAACCACAAAATAAATTAAAAAAAGTGAAGGTTATACAAAGTGAAATGAAGAAAAATATACAAGGAACCAACGGAGATAGGAAGAAGCCAGGATTCAATTCAGCAATGTGGAACAAAAGATAGAAATAAACATGTGCCCAAAACAGAAAGGAAAAACAAGAATCGAACATCTAGGACAACTTTAAACATACCAACATCTGAATCCTAGCGGTGCCAGAAGGAGAAGAGAAAGAGCAAGAGACTGAAAACGTATTTGAAAAAATGAAAACTAACTTCCCAAATTTGGTCCAGGAAATAGACGTACAAGTCCAGGAAGCAAAGAGAGTCCCAAACAAGCTAGACCGAAAGCAGACCACACCAAGACACATCATAATTAAAATGCCAAAGGTGGAAGATAAAGAGAGAATCTTAAAGGCAATGATAGAAAATAACAGAGTTACCTACAAAGGAGTTCCCATAAAACTATTGTGGGCAAACACTCCTCATGGTTTCAGGAATTGTAGACCCGGCCCCAGCATGACGAGCCACCAGCATCCTGACTGCTCTTGTCTCTATGTCTCAACATAAGGCCGCACGCGGAATGTCACTGTCAACCACTCAGAGGGTGGACACGGGAATTAGATCAAAGAGCGCTCCTCATGCTCATTATGCTTTAGAACTTGCTCTGCTTTTCTTATCAGCAATGTGGTGTAAGCTATCTTTAGCAGGGAGTCTATGGGACCCTGCAACTGGTCCAAACGTTTTATAGACCTTGACTCTGATCGGTAAGAGCGATTCCTGAAATAGTGTATGTTACCTGTTACTGTCAAACAACTGAATACAATAGACAATTTATGAATTTTGGCCTTGCATCTCTCGTATGTATCCTCCTCAAGAAATGGCATGAGGGATGAAGGTTTGGCTGCTGGTCTCCGCTAGAGAGGCAGTCACCTTCCTTCCCCCAGATATAATAAAGTGTCCTGGGTAAGTTTGTTCTGCTGTGGCCACGAGGCCTCTACTGGACAGAGCGACTTCCAACTGAGCCTCGGGGGGGGGGGGTGTGTGTGTGGCACCACCGCCATAACCTGCCAACACCAACCAAGGCTCAACTACAAGGGGAAGGTGTACTCAGCCCACACCGCTGGCACACCTCAAGTACCCAGCTTGGGTGATAGGGGAGGCTGTGGAATGGGACCCTATAGGACACGTACTACAGTAGGTCATGCTACCAAGAACCGGAGTCAAGGCAGTTCTACCTAGTACACAGAAACAAACACAGGGAGCCTGCTAAATTGAAGAGGCAAAGAAATATGGCCCACATGAAAAAACAGAACAAAACCCAGATAAAGAAATATATGAAATGTAGATAGCCATCCCATCAGATGCGGAGTTCAAAACACTGGTAATCAGAATGCTCAAAGAAATTATTGAGTAAAACCACAAAATAAATTAAAAAAAGTGAAGGTTATACAAAGTGAAATGAAGAAAAATATACAAGGAACCAACGGAGATAGGAAGAAGCCAGGATTCAATTCAGCAATGTGGAACAAAAGATAGAAATAAACATGTGCCCAAAACAGAAAGGAAAAACAAGAATCGAACATCTAGGACAACTTTAAACATACCAACATCTGAATCCTAGCGGTGCCAGAAGGAGAAGAGAAAGAGCAAGAGACTGAAAACGTATTTGAAAAAATGAAAACTAACTTCCCAAATTTGGTCCAGGAAATAGACGTACAAGTCCAGGAAGCAAAGAGAGTCCCAAACAAGCTAGACCGAAAGCAGACCACACCAAGACACATCATAATTAAAATGCCAAAGGTGGAAGATAAAGAGAGAATCTTAAAGGCAATGATAGAAAATAACAGAGTTACCTACAAAGAAGTTCCCATAAAACTATTGTGGGCAAACACTCCTCATGGTTTCAGGAATTGTAGACCCGGCCCCAGCATGACGAGTCGCCAGCATCCTGGCCGCTCTTGTCTCTATGTCTCAACATAAGGCCGCACGCGGAATGTCACTGTCAACCACTCAGAGGGTGGACATGGGAATTAGATCAAAGAGCGCTCCTCATGCTCATTATGCTTTAGAACTTGCTCTGCTTTTCTTATCAGCAATGCGGTGTAAGCTATCTTTAGCAGGGAGTCTATGGGACCCTGCAACTGGTCCAAACGTTTTATAGACCTTGACTCTGATCGGTAAGAGCGATTCCTGAATTAGTGTATGTTATCTGTTACTGTCAAACAACTGAATACAATAGACAATTTATGAATTTTAGCCTTGCATCTCTCGTATGTATCCTCCTCAAGAAAAGAAATGAGGGATGAAGGTTTGGCTGCTGGTCTCCGCTAGAGAGGCAGTCACCTTCCTTCCCCCAGATATAATAAAGTGTCCTGGGTAAGTTTGTTCTGCTGTGGCCACGAGGCCTCTACTGGACAGAGCGACTTCCAACTGAGCCTCGGGCGGGGGTGTGTGTTTGTGGCACCACCGCCATAACCTGCCAACACCAAACAAGGCTCAACTACACGAGGAAGGTGTACTCAGCCCACACCGCTGGCACACCTCAAGTACCCAGCTTGGGTGATAGGGGAGGCTGTGGAATGGGACCCTATAGGACACGTACTACAGTAGGTCATGCTACCAAGAACCGGAGTCAAGGCAGTTCTACATAGTACACAGAAACAAACACAGGGAGCCTGCTAAATTGAAGAGGCAAAGAAATATGGCCCACATGAAGAACAGAACAAAACCCAGATAAAGAAATATATGAAATGTAGATAGCCAACCCATCAGATGCGGAGTTCAAAACACTGGTAATCAGAATGCTCAAAGAAATTATTGAGTAAAACCACAAAATAAATTTAAAAAAGTGAAGGTTATACAAAGTGAAATGAAGAAAAATATACAAGGAACCAACGGAGATAGGAAGAAGCCAGGATTCAATTCAGCAATGTGGAACAAAAGATAGAAATAAACATGTGCCCAAAACAGAAAGGAAAAACAAGAATCGAACATCTAGGACAACTTTAAACATACCAACATCTGAATCCCAGCGGTGCCAGAAGGAGAAGAGAAAGAGCAAGAGACTGAAAACGTATTTGAGAAAATGAAAACTAACTTCCCAAATTTGGTCCAGGAAATAGACGTACAAGTCCAGGAAGCAAAGAGAGTCCCAAACAAGCTAGACCGAAAGCAGACCACACCAAGACACATCATAATTAAAATGCCAAAGGTGGAAGATAAAGAGAGAATCTTAAAGGCAATGATAGAAAATAACAGAGTTACCTACAAAGAAGTTCCCATAAAACTATTGTGGGCAAACACTCCTCATGGTTTCAGGAATTGTAGACCCGGCCCCAGCATGACGAGTCGCCAGCATCCTGGCCGCTCTTGTCTCTATGTCTCAACATAAGGCCGCACGCGGAATGTCACTGTCAACCACTCAGAGGGTGGACACGGGAATTAGATCAAAGAGCGCTCCTCATGCTCATTATGCTTTAGAACTTGCTCTGCTTTTCTTATCAGCAATGCGGTGTAAGCTATCTTTAGCAGGGAGTCTATGGGACCCTGCAACTGGTCCAAACGTTTTATAGACCTTGACTCTGATCGGTAAGAGCGATTCCTGAAATAGTGTATGTTACCTGTTACTGTCAAACAACTGAATACAATAGACAATTTATGAATTTTGGCCTTGCATCTCTCGTATGTATCCTCCTCAAGAAATGGCATGAGGGATGAAGGTTTGGCTGCTGGTCTCCGCTAGAGAGGCAGTCACCTTCCTTCCCCCAGATATAATAAAGTGTCCTGGGTAAGTTTGTTCTGCTGTGGCCACGAGGCCTCTACTGGACAGAGCGACTTCCAACTGAGCCTCGGGGGGGGGGAGGGTGTGTGTGTGGCACCACCGCCATAACCTGCCAACACCAACCAAGGCTCAACTACAAGGGGAAGGTGTACTCAGCCCACACCGCTGGCACACCTCAAGTACCCAGCTTGGGTGATAGGGGAGGCTGTGGAATGGGACCCTATAGGACACGTACTACAGTAGGTCATGCTACCAAGAACCGGAGTCAAGGCAGTTCTACCTAGTACACAGAAACAAACACAGGGAGCCTGCTAAATTGAAGAGGCAAAGAAATATGGCCCACATGAAAAAACAGAACAAAATCCAGATAAAGAAATATATGAAATGTAGATAGCCATCCCATCAGATGCGGAGTTCAAAACACTGGTAATCAGAATGCTCAAAGAAATTATTGAGTAAAACCACAAAATAAATTAAAAAAAGTGAAGGTTATACAAAGTGAAATGAAGAAAAATATACAAGGAACCAACGGAGATAGGAAGAAGCCAGGATTCAATTCAGCAATGTGGAACAAAAGATAGAAATAAACATGTGCCCAAAACAGAAAGGAAAAACAAGAATCGAACATCTAGGACAACTTTAAACATACCAACATCTGAATCCTAGCGGTGCCAGAAGGAGAAGAGAAAGAGCAAGAGACTGAAAACGTATTTGAAAAAATGAAAACTAACTTCCCAAATTTGGTCCAGGAAATAGACGTACAAGTCCAGGAAGCAAAGAGAGTCCCAAACAAGCTAGACCGAAAGCAGACCACACCAAGACACATCATAATTAAAATGCCAAAGGTGGAAGATAAAGAGAGAATCTTAAAGGCAATGATAGAAAATAACAGAGTTACCTACAAAGAAGTTCCCATAAAACTATTGTGGGCAAACACTCCTCATGGTTTCAGGAATTGTAGACCCGGCCCCAGCATGACGAGTCGCCAGCATCCTGGCCGCTCTTGTCTCTATGTCTCAACATAAGGCCGCACGCGGAATGTCACTGTCAACCACTCAGAGGGTGGACATGGGAATTAGATCAAAGAGCGCTCCTCATGCTCATTATGCTTTAGAACTTGCTCTGCTTTTCTTATCAGCAATGCGGTGTAAGCTATCTTTAGCAGGGAGTCTATGGGACCCTGCAACTGGTCCAAACGTTTTATAGACCTTGACTCTGATCGGTAAGAGCGATTCCTGAAATAGTGTATGTTACCTGTTACTGTCAAACAACTGAATACAATAGACAATTTATGAATTTTGGCCTTGCATCTCTCGTATGTATCCTCCTCAAGAAATGGCATGAGGGATGAAGGTTTGGCTGCTGGTCTCCGCTAGAGAGGCAGTCACCTTCCTTCCCCCAGATATAATAAAGTGTCCTGGGTAAGTTTGTTCTGCTGTGGCCACGAGGCCTCTACTGGACAGAGCGACTTCCAACTGAGCCTCGGGGGGGGGGAGGGTGTGTGTGTGGCACCACCGCCATAACCTGCCAACACCAACCAAGGCTCAACTACAAGGGGAAGGTGTACTCAGCCCACACCGCTGGCACACCTCAAGTACCCAGCTTGGGTGATAGGGGAGGCTGTGGAATGGGACCCTATAGGACACGTACTACAGTAGGTCATGCTACCAAGAACCGGAGTCAAGGCAGTTCTACCTAGTACACAGAAACAAACACAGGGAGCCTGCTAAATTGAAGAGGCAAAGAAATATGGCCCACATGAAAAAACAGAACAAAACCCAGATAAAGAAATATATGAAATGTAGATAGCCATCCCATCAGATGCGGAGTTCAAAACACTGGTAATCAGAATGCTCAAAGAAATTATTGAGTAAAACCACAAAATAAATTAAAAAAAGTGAAGGTTATACAAAGTGAAATGAAGAAAAATATACAAGGAACCAACGGAGATAGGAAGAAGCCAGGATTCAATTCAGCAATGTGGAACAAAAGATAGAAATAAACATGTGCCCAAAACAGAAAGGAAAAACAAGAATCGAACATCTAGGACAACTTTAAACATACCAACATCTGAATCCTAGCGGTGCCAGAAGGAGAAGAGAAAGAGCAAGAGACTGAAAACGTATTTGAAAAAATGAAAACTAACTTCCCAAATTTGGTCCAGGAAATAGACGTACAAGTCCAGGAAGCAAAGAGAGTCCCAAACAAGCTAGACCGAAAGCAGACCACACCAAGACACATCATAATTAAAATGCCAAAGGTGGAAGATAAAGAGAGAATCTTAAAGGCAATGATAGAAAATAACAGAGTTACCTACAAAGAAGTTCCCATAAAACTATTGTGGGCAAACACTCCTCATGGTTTCAGGAATTGTAGACCCGGCCCCAGCATGACGAGTCGCCAGCATCCTGGCCGCTCTTGTCTCTATGTCTCAACATAAGGCCGCACGCGGAATGTCACTGTCAACCACTCAGAGGGTGGACATGGGAATTAGATCAAAGAGCGCTCCTCATGCTCATTATGCTTTAGAACTTGCTCTGCTTTTCTTATCAGCAATGCGGTGTAAGCTATCTTTAGCAGGGAGTCTATGGGACCCTGCAACTGGTCCAAACGTTTTATAGACCTTGACTCTGATCGGTAAGAGCGATTCCTGAATTAGTGTATGTTATCTGTTACTGTCAAACAACTGAATACAATAGACAATTTATGAATTTTAGCCTTGCATCTCTCGTATGTATCCTCCTCAAGAAATGGCATGAGGGATGAAGGTTTGGCTGCTGGTCTCCGCTAGAGAGGCAGTCACCTTCCTTCCCCCAGATATAATAAAGTGTCCTGGGTAAGTTTGTTCTGCTGTGGCCACGAGGCCTCTACTGGACAGAGCGACTTCCAACTGAGCCTCGGGGGGGGAGGGTGTGTGTGTGGCACCACCGCCATAACCTGCCAACACCAACCAAGGCTCAACTACAAGGGGAAGGTGTACTCAGCCCACACCGCTGGCACACCTCAAGTACCCAGCTTGGGTGATAGGGGAGGCTGTGGAATGGGACCTTATAGGACACGTACTACAGTAGGTCATGCTACCAAGAACCGGAGTCAAGGCAGTTCTACCTAGTACACAGAAACAAACACAGGGAGCCTGCTAAATTGAAGAGGCAAAGAAATATGGCCCACATGAAAAAACAGAACAAAACCCAGATAAAGAAATATATTAAATGTAGATAGCCAACCCATCAGATGCAGAGTTCAAAACACTGGTAATCAGAATGCTCAAAGAAATTATTGAGTAAAACCACAAAATACATAAAAAGAAGTGAAGGTTATACAAAGTGAAATGAAGAAAAATATACAAGGAACCAACGGAGATAGGAAGAAGCCAGGATTCAATTCAGGAATGTGGAACAAAAGAAAAAAGAAACATGAGCCCAAAACAGAAAGGAGAACCAAGAATCGAACATCTAGGACAACTTTAAACATACCAACATCTGAATCCTAGCGGTGCCAGAAGAAGAGAAAGAGCAAGAGACTGAAAACGTATTTGAAAAAATGAAAACTAACTTCCCAAATTTGGCCCAGGAAATAGACGTACAAGTCCAGGAAGCAAAGAGAGTCCCAAACAAGCTAGACCGAAAGCAGACCACACCAAGACACATCATAATTAAAATGCCAAAGATGGAAGATAAAGAGAGAATCTTAAAGGCAATGATAGAAAATAACAGAGTTACCTACAAAGGAGTTCCCATAAAACTATTGTGGGCAAACACTCCTCATGGTTTCAGGAATTGTAGACCCGGCCCCAGCATGACGAGCCACCAGCATCCTGACTGCTCTTGTCTCTATGTCTCAACATAAGGCCGCACGCGGAATGTCACTGTCAACCACTCAGAGGGTGGACACGGGAATTAGATCAAAGAGCGCTCCTCATGCTCATTATGCTTTAGAACTTGCTCTGCTTTTCTTATCAGCAATGTGGTGTAAGCTATCTTTAGCAGGGAGTCTATGGGACCCTGCAACTGGTCCAAACGTTTTATAGACCTTGACTCTGATCGGTAAGAGCGATTCCTGAAATAGTGTATGTTACCTGTTACTGTCAAACAACTGAATACAATAGACAATTTATGAATTTTGGCCTTGCATCTCTCGTATGTATCCTCCTCAAGAAATGGAATGAGGGATGAAGGTTTGGCTGCTGGTCTCCGCTAGAGAGGCAGTCACCTTCCTTCCCCCAGATATAATAAAGTGTCCTGGGTAAGTTTGTTCTGCTGTGGCCACGAGGCCTCTACTGGACAGAGCGACTTCCAACTGAGCCTCGGGGGGGGGGGGTGTGTGTGTGGCACCACCGCCATAACCTGCCAACACCAACCAAGGCTCAACTACAAGGGGAAGGTGTACTCAGCCCACACCGCTGGCACACCTCAAGTACCCAGCTTGGGTGATAGGGGAGGCTGTGGAATGGGACCCTATAGGACACGTACTACAGTAGGTCATGCTACCAAGAACCGGAGTCAAGGCAGTTCTACCTAGTACACAGAAACAAACACAGGGAGCCTGCTAAATTGAAGAGGCAAAGAAATATGGCCCACATGAAAAAACAGAACAAAACCCAGATAAAGAAATATATGAAATGTAGATAGCCATCCCATCAGATGCGGAGTTCAAAACACTGGTAATCAGAATGCTCAAAGAAATTATTGAGTAAAACCACAAAATAAATTAAAAAAAGTGAAGGTTATACAAAGTGAAATGAAGAAAAATATACAAGGAACCAACGGAGATAGGAAGAAGCCAGGATTCAATTCAGCAATGTGGAACAAAAGATAGAAATAAACATGTGCCCAAAACAGAAAGGAAAAACAAGAATCGAACATCTAGGACAACTTTAAACATACCAACATCTGAATCCTAGCGGTGCCAGAAGGAGAAGAGAAAGAGCAAGAGACTGAAAACGTATTTGAAAAAATGAAAACTAACTTCCCAAATTTGGTCCAGGAAATAGACGTACAAGTCCAGGAAGCAAAGAGAGTCCCAAACAAGCTAGACCGAAAGCAGACCACACCAAGACACATCATAATTAAAATGCCAAAGGTGGAAGATAAAGAGAGAATCTTAAAGGCAATGATAGAAAATAACAGAGTTACCTACAAAGAAGTTCCCATAAAACTATTGTGGGCAAACACTCCTCATGGTTTCAGGAATTGTAGACCCGGCCCCAGCATGACGAGTCGCCAGCATCCTGGCCGCTCTTGTCTCTATGTCTCAACATAAGGCCGCACGCGGAATGTCACTGTCAACCACTCAGAGGGTGGACATGGGAATTAGATCAAAGAGCACTCCTCATGCTCATTATGCTTTAGAACTTGCTCTGCTTTTCTTATCAGCAATGCGGTGTAAGCTATCTTTAGCAGGGAGTCTATGGGACCCTGCAACTGGTCCAAACGTTTTATAGACCTTGACTCTGATCGGTAAGAGCGATTCCTGAATTAGTGTATGTTATCTGTTACTGTCAAACAACTGAATACAATAGACAATTTATGAATTTTAGCCTTGCATCTCTCGTATGTATCCTCCTCAAGAAATGGCATGAGGGATGAAGGTTTGGCTGCTGGTCTCCGCTAGAGAGGCAGTCACCTTCCTTCCCCCAGATATAATAAAGTGTCCTGGGTAAGTTTGTTCTGCTGTGGCCACGAGGCCTCTACTGGACAGAGCGACTTCCAACTGAGCCTCGGGGGGGGAGGGTGTGTGTGTGGCACCACCGCCATAACCTGCCAACACCAAACAAGGCTCAACTACAAGGGGAAGGTGTACTCAGCCCACACCGCTGGCACACCTCAAGTACCCAGCTTGGGTGATAGGGGAGGCTGTGGAATGGGACCTTATAGGACACGTACTACAGTAGGTCATGCTACCAAGAACCGGAGTCAAGGCAGTTCTACCTAGTACACAGAAACAAACACAGGGAGCCTGCTAAATTGAAGAGGCAAAGAAATATGGCCCACATGAAAAAACAGAACAAAACCCAGATAAAGAAATATATTAAATGTAGATAGCCAACCCATCAGATGCAGAGTTCAAAACACTGGTAATCAGAATGCTCAAAGAAATTATTGAGTAAAACCACAAAATACATAAAAAGAAGTGAAGGTTATACAAAGTGAAATGAAGAAAAATATACAAGGAACCAACGGAGATAGGAAGAAGCCAGGATTCAATTCAGGAATGTGGAACAAAAGAAAAAAGAAACATGAGCCCAAAACAGAAAGGAGAACCAAGAATCGAACATCTAGGACAACTTTAAACATACCAACATCTGAATCCTAGCGGTGCCAGAAGAAGAGAAAGAGCAAGAGACTGAAAACGTATTTGAAAAAATGAAAACTAACTTCCCAAATTTGGCCCAGGAAATAGACGTACAAGTCCAGGAAGCAAAGAGAGTCCCAAACAAGCTAGACCGAAAGCAGACCACACCAAGACACATCATAATTAAAATGCCAAAGATGGAAGATAAAGAGAGAATCTTAAAGGCAATGATAGAAAATAACAGAGTTACCTACAAAGGAGTTCCCATAAAACTATTGTGGGCAAACACTCCTCATGGTTTCAGGAATTGTAGACCCGGCCCCAGCATGACGAGCCACCAGCATCCTGACTGCTCTTGTCTCTATGTCTCAACATAAGGCCGCACGCGGAATGTCACTGTCAACCACTCAGAGGGTGGACACGGGAATTAGATCAAAGAGCGCTCCTCATGCTCATTATGCTTTAGAACTTGCTCTGCTTTTCTTATCAGCAATGTGGTGTAAGCTATCTTTAGCAGGGAGTCTATGGGACCCTGCAACTGGTCCAAACGTTTTATAGACCTTGACTCTGATCGGTAAGAGCGATTCCTGAAATAGTGTATGTTACCTGTTACTGTCAAACAACTGAATACAATAGACAATTTATGAATTTTGGCCTTGCATCTCTCGTATGTATCCTCCTCAAGAAATGGCATGAGGGATGAAGGTTTGGCTGCTGGTCTCCGCTAGAGAGGCAGTCACCTTCCTTCCCCCAGATATAATAAAGTGTCCTGGGTAAGTTTGTTCTGCTGTGGCCACGAGGCCTCTACTGGACAGAGCGACTTCCAACTGAGCCTCGGGGGGGGGGGGTGTGTGTGTGGCACCACCGCCATAACCTGCCAACACCAACCAAGGCTCAACTACAAGGGGAAGGTGTACTCAGCCCACACCGCTGGCACACCTCAAGTACCCAGCTTGGGTGATAGGGGAGGCTGTGGAATGGGACCCTATAGGACACGTACTACAGTAGGTCATGCTACCAAGAACCGGAGTCAAGGCAGTTCTACCTAGTACACAGAAACAAACACAGGGAGCCTGCTAAATTGAAGAGGCAAAGAAATATGGCCCACATGAAAAAACAGAACAAAACCCAGATAAAGAAATATATGAAATGTAGATAGCCATCCCATCAGATGCGGAGTTCAAAACACTGGTAATCAGAATGCTCAAAGAAATTATTGAGTAAAACCACAAAATAAATTAAAAAAAGTGAAGGTTATACAAAGTGAAATGAAGAAAAATATACAAGGAACCAACGGAGATAGGAAGAAGCCAGGATTCAATTCAGCAATGTGGAACAAAAGATAGAAATAAACATGTGCCCAAAACAGAAAGGAAAAACAAGAATCGAACATCTAGGACAACTTTAAACATACCAACATCTGAATCCTAGCGGTGCCAGAAGGAGAAGAGAAAGAGCAAGAGACTGAAAACGTATTTGAAAAAATGAAAACTAACTTCCCAAATTTGGTCCAGGAAATAGACGTACAAGTCCAGGAAGCAAAGAGAGTCCCAAACAAGCTAGACCGAAAGCAGACCACACCAAGACACATCATAATTAAAATGCCAAAGGTGGAAGATAAAGAGAGAATCTTAAAGGCAATGATAGAAAATAACAGAGTTACCTACAAAGAAGTTCCCATAAAACTATTGTGGGCAAACACTCCTCATGGTTTCAGGAATTGTAGACCCGGCCCCAGCATGACGAGTCGCCAGCATCCTGGCCGCTCTTGTCTCTATGTCTCAACATAAGGCCGCACGCGGAATGTCACTGTCAACCACTCAGAGGGTGGACATGGGAATTAGATCAAAGAGCGCTCC
The DNA here is from genome assembly GCF_987537825.1 of Furipterus horrens. Lineage (NCBI taxonomy): Eukaryota > Metazoa > Chordata > Mammalia > Chiroptera > Furipteridae > Furipterus > Furipterus horrens. Next base: position 858,191 of record NW_028327196.1, on the reverse strand, counting down.
TCATGCTCATTATGCTTTAGAACTTGCTCTGCTTTTCTTATCAGCAATGCGGTGTAAGCTATCTTTAGCAGGGAGTCTATGGGACCCTGCAACTGGTCCAAACGTTTTATAGACCTTGACTCTGATCGGTAAGAGCGATTCCTGAATTAGTGTATGTTATCTGTTACTGTCAAACAACTGAATACAATAGACAATTTATGAATTTTAGCCTTGCATCTCTCGTATGTATCCTCCTCAAGAAAAGAAATGAGGGATGAAGGTTTGGCTGCTGGTCTCCGCTAGAGAGGCAGTCACCTTCCTTCCCCCAGATATAATAAAGTGTCCTGGGTAAGTTTGTTCTGCTGTGGCCACGAGGCCTCTACTGGACAGAGCGACTTCCAACTGAGCCTCGGGCGGGGGTGTGTGTTTGTGGCACCACCGCCATAACCTGCCAACACCAAACAAGGCTCAACTACACGAGGAAGGTGTACTCAGCCCACACCGCTGGCACACCTCAAGTACCCAGCTTGGGTGATAGGGGAGGCTGTGGAATGGGACCCTATAGGACACGTACTACAGTAGGTCATGCTACCAAGAACCGGAGTCAAGGCAGTTCTACATAGTACACAGAAACAAACACAGGGAGCCTGCTAAATTGAAGAGGCAAAGAAATATGGCCCACATGAAGAACAGAACAAAACCCAGATAAAGAAATATATGAAATGTAGATAGCCAACCCATCAGATGCGGAGTTCAAAACACTGGTAATCAGAATGCTCAAAGAAATTATTGAGTAAAACCACAAAATAAATTTAAAAAAGTGAAGGTTATACAAAGTGAAATGAAGAAAAATATACAAGGAACCAACGGAGATAGGAAGAAGCCAGGATTCAATTCAGCAATGTGGAACAAAAGATAGAAATAAACATGTGCCCAAAACAGAAAGGAAAAACAAGAATCGAACATCTAGGACAACTTTAAACATACCAACATCTGAATCCTAGCGGTGCCAGAAGGAGAAGAGAAAGAGCAAGAGACTGAAAACGTATTTGAGAAAATGAAAACTAACTTCCCAAATTTGGTCCAGGAAATAGACGTACAAGTCCAGGAAGCAAAGAGAGTCCCAAACAAGCTAGACCGAAAGCAGACCACACCAAGACACATCATAATTAAAATGCCAAAGGTGGAAGATAAAGAGAGAATCTTAAAGGCAATGATAGAAAATAACAGAGTTACCTACAAAGAAGTTCCCATAAAACTATTGTGGGCAAACACTCCTCATGGTTTCAGGAATTGTAGACCCGGCCCCAGCATGACGAGTCGCCAGCATCCTGGCCGCTCTTGTCTCTATGTCTCAACATAAGGCCGCACGCGGAATGTCACTGTCAACCACTCAGAGGGTGGACACGGGAATTAGATCAAAGAGCGCTCCTCATGCTCATTATGCTTTAGAACTTGCTCTGCTTTTCTTATCAGCAATGCGGTGTAAGCTATCTTTAGCAGGGAGTCTATGGGACCCTGCAACTGGTCCAAACGTTTTATAGACCTTGACTCTGATCGGTAAGAGCGATTCCTGAAATAGTGTATGTTACCTGTTACTGTCAAACAACTGAATACAATAGACAATTTATGAATTTTGGCCTTGCATCTCTCGTATGTATCCTCCTCAAGAAATGGCATGAGGGATGAAGGTTTGGCTGCTGGTCTCCGCTAGAGAGGCAGTCACCTTCCTTCCCCCAGATATAATAAAGTGTCCTGGGTAAGTTTGTTCTGCTGTGGCCACGAGGCCTCTACTGGACAGAGCGACTTCCAACTGAGCCTCGGGGGGGGGGAGGGTGTGTGTGTGGCACCACCGCCATAACCTGCCAACACCAACCAAGGCTCAACTACAAGGGGAAGGTGTACTCAGCCCACACCGCTGGCACACCTCAAGTACCCAGCTTGGGTGATAGGGGAGGCTGTGGAATGGGACCCTATAGGACACGTACTACAGTAGGTCATGCTACCAAGAACCGGAGTCAAGGCAGTTCTACCTAGTACACAGAAACAAACACAGGGAGCCTGCTAAATTGAAGAGGCAAAGAAATATGGCCCACATGAAAAAACAGAACAAAACCCAGATAAAGAAATATATGAAATGTAGATAGCCATCCCATCAGATGCGGAGTTCAAAACACTGGTAATCAGAATGCTCAAAGAAATTATTGAGTAAAACCACAAAATAAATTAAAAAAAGTGAAGGTTATACAAAGTGAAATGAAGAAAAATATACAAGGAACCAACGGAGATAGGAAGAAGCCAGGATTCAATTCAGCAATGTGGAACAAAAGATAGAAATAAACATGTGCCCAAAACAGAAAGGAAAAACAAGAATCGAACATCTAGGACAACTTTAAACATACCAACATCTGAATCCTAGCGGTGCCAGAAGGAGAAGAGAAAGAGCAAGAGACTGAAAACGTATTTGAAAAAATGAAAACTAACTTCCCAAATTTGGTCCAGGAAATAGACGTACAAGTCCAGGAAGCAAAGAGAGTCCCAAACAAGCTAGACCGAAAGCAGACCACACCAAGACACATCATAATTAAAATGCCAAAGGTGGAAGATAAAGAGAGAATCTTAAAGGCAATGATAGAAAATAACAGAGTTACCTACAAAGAAGTTCCCATAAAACTATTGCGGGCAAACACTCCTCATGGTTTCAGGAATTGTAGACCCGGCCCCAGCATGACGAGTCGCCAGCATCCTGGCCGCTCTTGTCTCTATGTCTCAACATAAGGCCGCACGCGGAATGTCACTGTCAACCACTCAGAGGGTGGACATGGGAATTAGATCAAAGAGCGCTCCTCATGCTCATTATGCTTTAGAACTTGCTCTGCTTTTCTTATCAGCAATGCGGTGTAAGCTATCTTTAGCAGGGAGTCTATGGGACCCTGCAACTGGTCCAAACGTTTTATAGACCTTGACTCTGATCGGTAAGAGCGATTCCTGAATTAGTGTATGTTATCTGTTACTGTCAAACAACTGAATACAATAGACAATTTATGAATTTTAGCCTTGCATCTCTCGTATGTATCCTCCTCAAGAAAAGAAATGAGGGATGAAGGTTTGGCTGCTGGTCTCCGCTAGAGAGGCAGTCACCTTCCTTCCCCCAGATATAATAAAGTGTCCTGGGTAAGTTTGTTCTGCTGTGGCCACGAGGCCTCTACTGGACAGAGCGACTTCCAACTGAGCCTCGGGCGGGGGTGTGTGTTTGTGGCACCACCGCCATAACCTGCCAACACCAAACAAGGCTCAACTACACGAGGAAGGTGTACTCAGCCCACACCGCTGGCACACCTCAAGTACCCAGCTTGGGTGATAGGGGAGGCTGTGGAATGGGACCCTATAGGACACGTACTACAGTAGGTCATGCTACCAAGAACCGGAGTCAAGGCAGTTCTACATAGTACACAGAAACAAACACAGGGAGCCTGCTAAATTGAAGAGGCAAAGAAATATGGCCCACATGAAGAACAGAACAAAACCCAGATAAAGAAATATATGAAATGTAGATAGCCAACCCATCAGATGCGGAGTTCAAAACACTGGTAATCAGAATGCTCAAAGAAATTATTGAGTAAAACCACAAAATAAATTTAAAAAAGTGAAGGTTATACAAAGTGAAATGAAGAAAAATATACAAGGAACCAACGGAGATAGGAAGAAGCCAGGATTCAATTCAGCAATGTGGAACAAAAGATAGAAATAAACATGTGCCCAAAACAGAAAGGAAAAACAAGAATCGAACATCTAGGACAACTTTAAACATACCAACATCTGAATCCTAGCGGTGCCAGAAGGAGAAGAGAAAGAGCAAGAGACTGAAAACGTATTTGAGAAAATGAAAACTAACTTCCCAAATTTGGTCCAGGAAATAGACGTACAAGTCCAGGAAGCAAAGAGAGTCCCAAACAAGCTAGACCGAAAGCAGACCACACCAAGACACATCATAATTAAAATGCCAAAGGTGGAAGATAAAGAGAGAATCTTAAAGGCAATGATAGAAAATAACAGAGTTACCTACAAAGAAGTTCCCATAAAACTATTGTGGGCAAACACTCCTCATGGTTTCAGGAATTGTAGACCCGGCCCCAGCATGACGAGTCGCCAGCATCCTGGCCGCTCTTGTCTCTATGTCTCAACATAAGGCCGCACGCGGAATGTCACTGTCAACCACTCAGAGGGTGGACATGGGAATTAGATCAAAGAGCGCTCCTCATGCTCATTATGCTTTAGAACTTGCTCTGCTTTTCTTATCAGCAATGCGGTGTAAGCTATCTTTAGCAGGGAGTCTATGGGACCCTGCAACTGGTCCAAACGTTTTATAGACCTTGACTCTGATCGGTAAGAGCGATTCCTGAAATAGTGTATGTTACCTGTTACTGTCAAACAACTGAATACAATAGACAATTTATGAATTTTGGCCTTGCATCTCTCGTATGTATCCTCCTCAAGAAATGGCATGAGGGATGAAGGTTTGGCTGCTGGTCTCCGCTAGAGAGGCAGTCACCTTCCTTCCCCCAGATATAATAAAGTGTCCTGGGTAAGTTTGTTCTGCTGTGGCCACGAGGCCTCTACTGGACAGAGCGACTTCCAACTGAGCCTCGGGGGGGGGGAGGGTGTGTGTGTGGCACCACCGCCATAACCTGCCAACACCAACCAAGGCTCAACTACAAGGGGAAGGTGTACTCAGCCCACACCGCTGGCACACCTCAAGTACCCAGCTTGGGTGATAGGGGAGGCTGTGGAATGGGACCCTATAGGACACGTACTACAGTAGGTCATGCTACCAAGAACCGGAGTCAAGGCAGTTCTACCTAGTACACAGAAACAAACACAGGGAGCCTGCTAAATTGAAGAGGCAAAGAAATATGGCCCACATGAAAAAACAGAACAAAACCCAGATAAAGAAATATATGAAATGTAGATAGCCATCCCATCAGATGCGGAGTTCAAAACACTGGTAATCAGAATGCTCAAAGAAATTATTGAGTAAAACCACAAAATAAATTAAAAAAAGTGAAGGTTATACAAAGTGAAATGAAGAAAAATATACAAGGAACCAACGGAGATAGGAAGAAGCCAGGATTCAATTCAGCAATGTGGAACAAAAGATAGAAATAAACATGTGCCCAAAACAGAAAGGAAAAACAAGAATCGAACATCTAGGACAACTTTAAACATACCAACATCTGAATCCTAGCGGTGCCAGAAGGAGAAGAGAAAGAGCAAGAGACTGAAAACGTATTTGAAAAAATGAAAACTAACTTCCCAAATTTGGTCCAGGAAATAGACGTACAAGTCCAGGAAGCAAAGAGAGTCCCAAACAAGCTAGACCGAAAGCAGACCACACCAAGACACATCATAATTAAAATGCCAAAGGTGGAAGATAAAGAGAGAATCTTAAAGGCAATGATAGAAAATAACAGAGTTACCTACAAAGAAGTTCCCATAAAACTATTGTGGGCAAACACTCCTCATGGTTTCAGGAATTGTAGACCCGGCCCCAGCATGACGAGTCGCCAGCATCCTGGCCGCTCTTGTCTCTATGTCTCAACATAAGGCCGCACGCGGAATGTCACTGTCAACCACTCAGAGGGTGGACATGGGAATTAGATCAAAGAGCGCTCCTCATGCTCATTATGCTTTAGAACTTGCTCTGCTTTTCTTATCAGCAATGCGGTGTAAGCTATCTTTAGCAGGGAGTCTATGGGACCCTGCAACTGGTCCAAACGTTTTATAGACCTTGACTCTGATCGGTAAGAGCGATTCCTGAAATAGTGTATGTTACCTGTTACTGTCAAACAACTGAATACAATAGACAATTTATGAATTTTGGCCTTGCATCTCTCGTATGTATCCTCCTCAAGAAATGGCATGAGGGATGAAGGTTTGGCTGCTGGTCTCCGCTAGAGAGGCAGTCACCTTCCTTCCCCCAGATATAATAAAGTGTCCTGGGTAAGTTTGTTCTGCTGTGGCCACGAGGCCTCTACTGGACAGAGCGACTTCCAACTGAGCCTCGGGGGGGGGGAGGGTGTGTGTGTGGCACCACCGCCATAACCTGCCAACACCAACCAAGGCTCAACTACAAGGGGAAGGTGTACTCAGCCCACACCGCTGGCACACCTCAAGTACCCAGCTTGGGTGATAGGGGAGGCTGTGGAATGGGACCCTATAGGACACGTACTACAGTAGGTCATGCTACCAAGAACCGGAGTCAAGGCAGTTCTACCTAGTACACAGAAACAAACACAGGGAGCCTGCTAAATTGAAGAGGCAAAGAAATATGGCCCACATGAAAAAACAGAACAAAACCCAGATAAAGAAATATATGAAATGTAGATAGCCATCCCATCAGATGCGGAGTTCAAAACACTGGTAATCAGAATGCTCAAAGAAATTATTGAGTAAAACCACAAAATAAATTTAAAAAAGTGAAGGTTATACAAAGTGAAATGAAGAAAAATATACAAGGAACCAACGGAGATAGGAAGAAGCCAGGATTCAATTCAGCAATGTGGAACAAAAGATAGAAATAAACATGTGCCCAAAACAGAAAGGAAAAACAAGAATCGAACATCTAGGACAACTTTAAACATACCAACATCTGAATCCTAGCGGTGCCAGAAGGAGAAGAGAAAGAGCAAGAGACTGAAAACGTATTTGAAAAAATGAAAACTAACTTCCCAAATTTGGTCCAGGAAATAGACGTACAAGTCCAGGAAGCAAAGAGAGTCCCAAACAAGCTAGACCGAAAGCAGACCACACCAAGACACATCATAATTAAAATGCCAAAGGTGGAAGATAAAGAGAGAATCTTAAAGGCAATGATAGAAAATAACAGAGTTACCTACAAAGAAGTTCCCATAAAACTATTGTGGGCAAACACTCCTCATGGTTTCAGGAATTGTAGACCCGGCCCCAGCATGACGAGTCGCCAGCATCCTGGCCGCTCTTGTCTCTATGTCTCAACATAAGGCCGCACGCGGAATGTCACTGTCAACCACTCAGAGGGTGGACATGGGAATTAGATCAAAGAGCGCTCCTCATGCTCATTATGCTTTAGAACTTGCTCTGCTTTTCTTATCAGCAATGCGGTGTAAGCTATCTTTAGCAGGGAGTCTATGGGACCCTGCAACTGGTCCAAACGTTTTATAGACCTTGACTCTGATCGGTAAGAGCGATTCCTGAATTAGTGTATGTTATCTGTTACTGTCAAACAACTGAATACAATAGACAATTTATGAATTTTAGCCTTGCATCTCTCGTATGTATCCTCCTCAAGAAATGGCATGAGGGATGAAGGTTTGGCTGCTGGTCTCCGCTAGAGAGGCAGTCACCTTCCTTCCCCCAGATATAATAAAGTGTCCTGGGTAAGTTTGTTCTGCTGTGGCCACGAGGCCTCTACTGGACAGAGCGACTTCCAACTGAGCCTCGGGGGGGGAGGGTGTGTGTGTGGCACCACCGCCATAACCTGCCAACACCAACCAAGGCTCAACTACAAGGGGAAGGTGTACTCAGCCCACACCGCTGGCACACCTCAAGTACCCAGCTTGGGTGATAGGGGAGGCTGTGGAATGGGACCTTATAGGACACGTACTACAGTAGGTCATGCTACCAAGAACCGGAGTCAAGGCAGTTCTACCTAGTACACAGAAACAAACACAGGGAGCCTGCTAAATTGAAGAGGCAAAGAAATATGGCCCACATGAAAAAACAGAACAAAACCCAGATAAAGAAATATATTAAATGTAGATAGCCAACCCATCAGATGCAGAGTTCAAAACACTGGTAATCAGAATGCTCAAAGAAATTATTGAGTAAAACCACAAAATACATAAAAAGAAGTGAAGGTTATACAAAGTGAAATGAAGAAAAATATACAAGGAACCAACGGAGATAGGAAGAAGCCAGGATTCAATTCAGGAATGTGGAACAAAAGAAAAAAGAAACATGAGCCCAAAACAGAAAGGAGAACCAAGAATCGAACATCTAGGACAACTTTAAACATACCAACATCTGAATCCTAGCGGTGCCAGAAGAAGAGAAAGAGCAAGAGACTGAAAACGTATTTGAAAAAATGAAAACTAACTTCCCAAATTTGGCCCAGGAAATAGACGTACAAGTCCAGGAAGCAAAGAGAGTCCCAAACAAGCTAGACCGAAAGCAGACCACACCAAGACACATCATAATTAAAATGCCAAAGATGGAAGATAAAGAGAGAATCTTAAAGGCAATGATAGAAAATAACAGAGTTACCTACAAAGGAGTTCCCATAAAACTATTGTGGGCAAACACTCCTCATGGTTTCAGGAATTGTAGACCCGGCCCCAGCATGACGAGCCACCAGCATCCTGACTGCTCTTGTCTCTATGTCTCAACATAAGGCCGCACGCGGAATGTCACTGTCAACCACTCAGAGGGTGGACACGGGAATTAGATCAAAGAGCGCTCCTCATGCTCATTATGCTTTAGAACTTGCTCTGCTTTTCTTATCAGCAATGTGGTGTAAGCTATCTTTAGCAGGGAGTCTATGGGACCCTGCAACTGGTCCAAACGTTTTATAGACCTTGACTCTGATCGGTAAGAGCGATTCCTGAAATAGTGTATGTTACCTGTTACTGTCAAACAACTGAATACAATAGACAATTTATGAATTTTGGCCTTGCATCTCTCGTATGTATCCTCCTCAAGAAATGGAATGAGGGATGAAGGTTTGGCTGCTGGTCTCCGCTAGAGAGGCAGTCACCTTCCTTCCCCCAGATATAATAAAGTGTCCTGGGTAAGTTTGTTCTGCTGTGGCCACGAGGCCTCTACTGGACAGAGCGACTTCCAACTGAGCCTCGGGGGGGGGGTGTGTGTGTGTGGCACCACCGCCATAACCTGCCAACACCAACCAAGGCTCAACTACAAGGGGAAGGTGTACTCAGCCCACACCGCTGGCACACCTCAAGTACCCAGCTTGGGTGATAGGGGAGGCTGTGGAATGGGACCCTATAGGACACGTACTACAGTAGGTCATGCTACCAAGAACCGGAGTCAAGGCAGTTCTACCTAGTACACAGAAACAAACACAGGGAGCCTGCTAAATTGAAGAGGCAAAGAAATATGGCCCACATGAAAAAACAGAACAAAACCCAGATAAAGAAATATATGAAATGTAGATAGCCATCCCATCAGATGCGGAGTTCAAAACACTGGTAATCAGAATGCTCAAAGAAATTATTGAGTAAAACCACAAAATAAATTAAAAAAAGTGAAGGTTATACAAAGTGAAATGAAGAAAAATATACAAGGAACCAACGGAGATAGGAAGAAGCCAGGATTCAATTCAGCAATGTGGAACAAAAGATAGAAATAAACATGTGCCCAAAACAGAAAGGAAAAACAAGAATCGAACATCTAGGACAACTTTAAACATACCAACATCTGAATCCTAGCGGTGCCAGAAGGAGAAGAGAAAGAGCAAGAGACTGAAAACGTATTTGAAAAAATGAAAACTAACTTCCCAAATTTGGTCCAGGAAATAGACGTACAAGTCCAGGAAGCAAAGAGAGTCCCAAACAAGCTAGACCGAAAGCAGACCACACCAAGACACATCATAATTAAAATGCCAAAGGTGGAAGATAAAGAGAGAATCTTAAAGGCAATGATAGAAAATAACAGAGTTACCTACAAAGAAGTTCCCATAAAACTATTGTGGGCAAACACTCCTCATGGTTTCAGGAATTGTAGACCCGGCCCCAGCATGACGAGTCGCCAGCATCCTGGCCGCTCTTGTCTCTATGTCTCAACATAAGGCCGCACGCGGAATGTCACTGTCAACCACTCAGAGGGTGGACATGGGAATTAGATCAAAGAGCACTCCTCATGCTCATTATGCTTTAGAACTTGCTCTGCTTTTCTTATCAGCAATGCGGTGTAAGCTATCTTTAGCAGGGAGTCTATGGGACCCTGCAACTGGTCCAAACGTTTTATAGACCTTGACTCTGATCGGTAAGAGCGATTCCTGAATTAGTGTATGTTATCTGTTACTGTCAAACAACTGAATACAATAGACAATTTATGAATTTTAGCCTTGCATCTCTCGTATGTATCCTCCTCAAGAAATGGCATGAGGGATGAAGGTTTGGCTGCTGGTCTCCGCTAGAGAGGCAGTCACCTTCCTTCCCCCAGATATAATAAAGTGTCCTGGGTAAGTTTGTTCTGCTGTGGCCACGAGGCCTCTACTGGACAGAGCGACTTCCAACTGAGCCTCGGGGGGGGAGGGTGTGTGTGTGGCACCACCGCCATAACCTGCCAACACCAAACAAGGCTCAACTACAAGGGGAAGGTGTACTCAGCCCACACCGCTGGCACACCTCAAGTACCCAGCTTGGGTGATAGGGGAGGCTGTGGAATGGGACCTTATAGGACACGTACTACAGTAGGTCATGCTACCAAGAACCGGAGTCAAGGCAGTTCTACCTAGTACACAGAAACAAACACAGGGAGCCTGCTAAATTGAAGAGGCAAAGAAATATGGCCCACATGAAAAAACAGAACAAAACCCAGATAAAGAAATATATTAAATGTAGATAGCCAACCCATCAGATGCAGAGTTCAAAACACTGGTAATCAGAATGCTCAAAGAAATTATTGAGTAAAACCACAAAATACATAAAAAGAAGTGAAGGTTATACAAAGTGAAATGAAGAAAAATATACAAGGAACCAACGGAGATAGGAAGAAGCCAGGATTCAATTCAGGAATGTGGAACAAAAGAAAAAAGAAACATGAGCCCAAAACAGAAAGGAGAACCAAGAATCGAACATCTAGGACAACTTTAAACATACCAACATCTGAATCCTAGCGGTGCCAGAAGAAGAGAAAGAGCAAGAGACTGAAAACGTATTTGAAAAAATGAAAACTAACTTCCCAAATTTGGCCCAGGAAATAGACGTACAAGTCCAGGAAGCAAAGAGAGTCCCAAACAAGCTAGACCGAAAGCAGACCACACCAAGACACATCATAATTAAAATGCCAAAGATGGAAGATAAAGAGAGAATCTTAAAGGCAATGATAGAAAATAACAGAGTTACCTACAAAGGAGTTCCCATAAAACTATTGTGGGCAAACACTCCTCATGGTTTCAGGAATTGTAGACCCGGCCCCAGCATGACGAGCCACCAGCATCCTGACTGCTCTTGTCTCTATGTCTCAACATAAGGCCGCACGCGGAATGTCACTGTCAACCACTCAGAGGGTGGACACGGGAATTAGATCAAAGAGCGCTCCTCATGCTCATTATGCTTTAGAACTTGCTCTGCTTTTCTTATCAGCAATGCGGTGTAAGCTATCTTTAGCAGGGAGTCTATGGGACCCTGCAACTGGTCCAAACGTTTTATAGACCTTGACTCTGATCGGTAAGAGCGATTCCTGAATTAGTGTATGTTATCTGTTACTGTCAAACAACTGAATACAATAGACAATTTATGAATTTTAGCCTTGCATCTCTCGTATGTATCCTCCTCAAGAAAAGAAATGAGGGATGAAGGTTTGGCTGCTGGTCTCCGCTAGAGAGGCAGTCACCTTCCTTCCCCCAGATATAATAAAGTGTCCTGGGTAAGTTTGTTCTGCTGTGGCCACGAGGCCTCTACTGGACAGAGCGACTTCCAACTGAGCCTCGGGCGGGGGTGTGTGTTTGTGGCACCACCGCCATAACCTGCCAACACCAAACAAGGCTCAACTACACGAGGAAGGTGTACTCAGCCCACACCGCTGGCACACCTCAAGTACCCAGCTTGGGTGATAGGGGAGGCTGTGGAATGGGACCCTATAGGACACGTACTACAGTAGGTCATGCTACCAAGAACCGGAGTCAAGGCAGTTCTACATAGTACACAGAAACAAACACAGGGAGCCTGCTAAATTGAAGAGGCAAAGAAATATGGCCCACATGAAGAACAGAACAAAACCCAGATAAAGAAATATATGAAATGTAGATAGCCAACCCATCAGATGCGGAGTTCAAAACACTGGTAATCAGAATGCTCAAAGAAATTATTGAGTAAAACCACAAAATAAATTTAAAAAAGTGAAGGTTATACAAAGTGAAATGAAGAAAAATATACAAGGAACCAACGGAGATAGGAAGAAGCCAGGATTCAATTCAGCAATGTGGAACAAAAGATAGAAATAAACATGTGCCCAAAACAGAAAGGAAAAACAAGAATCGAACATCTAGGACAACTTTAAACATACCAACATCTGAATCCTAGCGGTGCCAGAAGGAGAAGAGAAAGAGCAAGAGACTGAAAACGTATTTGAGAAAATGAAAACTAACTTCCCAAATTTGGTCCAGGAAATAGACGTACAAGTCCAGGAAGCAAAGAGAGTCCCAAACAAGCTAGACCGAAAGCAGACCACACCAAGACACATCATAATTAAAATGCCAAAGGTGGAAGATAAAGAGAGAATCTTAAAGGCAATGATAGAAAATAACAGAGTTACCTACAAAGAAGTTCCCATAAAACTATTGTGGGCAAACACTCCTCATGGTTTCAGGAATTGTAGACCCGGCCCCAGCATGACGAGTCGCCAGCATCCTGGCCGCTCTTGTCTCTATGTCTCAACATAAGGCCGCACGCGGAATGTCACTGTCAACCACTCAGAGGGTGGACATGGGAATTAGATCAAAGAGCGCTCCTCATGCTCATTATGCTTTAGAACTTGCTCTGCTTTTCTTATCAGCAATGCGGTGTAAGCTATCTTTAGCAGGGAGTCTATGGGACCCTGCAACTGGTCCAAACGTTTTATAGACCTTGACTCTGATCGGTAAGAGCGATTCCTGAAATAGTGTATGTTACCTGTTACTGTCAAACAACTGAATACAATAGACAATTTATGAATTTTGGCCTTGCATCTCTCGTATGTATCCTCCTCAAGAAATGGCATGAGGGATGAAGGTTTGGCTGCTGGTCTCCGCTAGAGAGGCAGTCACCTTCCTTCCCCCAGATATAATAAAGTGTCCTGGGTAAGTTTGTTCTGCTGTGGCCACGAGGCCTCTACTGGACAGAGCGACTTCCAACTGAGCCTCGGGGGGGGGGAGGGTGTGTGTGTGGCACCACCGCCATAACCTGCCAACACCAACCAAGGCTCAACTACAAGGGGAAGGTGTACTCAGCCCACACCGCTGGCACACCTCAAGTACCCAGCTTGGGTGATAGGGGAGGCTGTGGAATGGGACCCTATAGGACACGTACTACAGTAGGTCATGCTACCAAGAACCGGAGTCAAGGCAGTTCTACCTAGTACACAGAAACAAACACAGGGAGCCTGCTAAATTGAAGAGGCAAAGAAATATGGCCCACATGAAAAAACAGAACAAAACCCAGATAAAGAAATATATGAAATGTAGATAGCCATCCCATCAGATGCGGAGTTCAAAACACTGGTAATCAGAATGCTCAAAGAAATTATTGAGTAAAACCACAAAATAAATTAAAAAAAGTGAAGGTTATACAAAGTGAAATGAAGAAAAATATACAAGGAACCAACGGAGATAGGAAGAAGCCAGGATTCAATTCAGCAATGTGGAACAAAAGATAGAAATAAACATGTGCCCAAAACAGAAAGGAAAAACAAGAATCGAACATCTAGGACAACTTTTAAACATACCAACATCTGAATCCTAGCGGTGCCAGAAGGAGAAGAGAAAGAGCAAGAGACTGAAAACGTATTTGAAAAAATGAAAACTAACTTCCCAAATTTGGTCCAGGAAATAGACGTACAAGTCCAGGAAGCAAAGAGAGTCCCAAACAAGCTAGACCGAAAGCAGACCACACCAAGACACATCATAATTAAAATGCCAAAGGTGGAAGATAAAGAGAGAATCTTAAAGGCAATGATAGAAAATAACAGAGTTACCTACAAAGAAGTTCCCATAAAACTATTGTGGGCAAACACTCCTCATGGTTTCAGGAATTGTAGACCCGGCCCCAGCATGACGAGTCGCCAGCATCCTGGCCGCTCTTGTCTCTATGTCTCAACATAAGGCCGCACGCGGAATGTCACTGTCAACCACTCAGAGGGTGGACATGGGAATTAGATCAAAGAGCGCTCCTCATGCTCATTATGCTTTAGAACTTGCTCTGCTTTTCTTATCAGCAATGCGGTGTAAGCTATCTTTAGCAGGGAGTCTATGGGACCCTGCAACTGGTCCAAACGTTTTATAGACCTTGACTCTGATCGGTAAGAGCGATTCCTGAAATAGTGTATGTTACCTGTTACTGTCAAACAACTGAATACAATAGACAATTTATGAATTTTGGCCTTGCATCTCTCGTATGTATCCTCCTCAAGAAATGGCATGAGGGATGAAGGTTTGGCTGCTGGTCTCCGCTAGAGAGGCAGTCACCTTCCTTCCCCCAGATATAATAAAGTGTCCTGGGTAAGTTTGTTCTGCTGTGGCCACGAGGCCTCTACTGGACAGAGCGACTTCCAACTGAGCCTCGGGGGGGGGGAGGGTGTGTGTGTGGCACCACCGCCATAACCTGCCAACACCAACCAAGGCTCAACTACAAGGGGAAGGTGTACTCAGCCCACACCGCTGGCACACCTCAAGTACCCAGCTTGGGTGATAGGGGAGGCTGTGGAATGGGACCCTATAGGACACGTACTACAGTAGGTCATGCTACCAAGAACCGGAGTCAAGGCAGTTCTACCTAGTACACAGAAACAAACACAGGGAGCCTGCTAAATTGAAGAGGCAAAGAAATATGGCCCACATGAAAAAACAACAAAACCCAGATAAAGAAATATATGAAATGTAGATAGCCATCCCATCAGATGCGGAGTTCAAAACACTGGTAATCAGAATGCTCAAAGAAATTATTGAGTAAAACCACAAAATAAATTAAAAAAAGTGAAGGTTATACAAAGTGAAATGAAGAAAAATATACAAGGAACCAACGGAGATAGGAAGAAGCCAGGATTCAATTCAGCAATGTGGAACAAAAGATAGAAATAAACATGTGCCCAAAACAGAAAGGAAAAACAAGAATCGAACATCTAGGACAACTTTAAACATACCAACATCTGAATCCTAGCGGTGCCAGAAGGAGAAGAGAAAGAGCAAGAGACTGAAAACGTATTTGAAAAAATGAAAACTAACTTCCCAAATTTGGTCCAGGAAATAGACGTACAAGTCCAGGAAGCAAAGAGAGTCCCAAACAAGCTAGACCGAAAGCAGACCACACCAAGACACATCATAATTAAAATGCCAAAGGTGGAAGATAAAGAGAGAATCTTAAAGGCAATGATAGAAAATAACAGAGTTACCTACAAAGAAGTTCCCATAAAACTATTGTGGGCAAACACTCCTCATGGTTTCAGGAATTGTAGACCCGGCCCCAGCATGACGAGTCGCCAGCATCCTGGCCGCTCTTGTCTCTATGTCTCAACATAAGGCCGCACGCGGAATGTCACTGTCAACCACTCAGAGGGTGGACATGGGAATTAGATCAAAGAGCGCTCCTCATGCTCATTATGCTTTAGAACTTGCTCTGCTTTTCTTATCAGCAATGCGGTGTAAGCTATCTTTAGCAGGGAGTCTATGGGACCCTGCAACTGGTCCAAACGTTTTATAGACCTTGACTCTGATCGGTAAGAGCGATTCCTGAATTAGTGTATGTTATCTGTTACTGTCAAACAACTGAATACAATAGACAATTTATGAATTTTAGCCTTGCATCTCTCGTATGTATCCTCCTCAAGAAATGGCATGAGGGATGAAGGTTTGGCTGCTGGTCTCCGCTAGAGAGGCAGTCACCTTCCTTCCCCCAGATATAATAAAGTGTCCTGGGTAAGTTTGTTCTGCTGTGGCCACGAGGCCTCTACTGGACAGAGCGACTTCCAACTGAGCCTCGGGGGGGGAGGGTGTGTGTGTGGCACCACCGCCATAACCTGCCAACACCAACCAAGGCTCAACTACAAGGGGAAGGTGTACTCAGCCCACACCGCTGGCACACCTCAAGTACCCAGCTTGGGTGATAGGGGAGGCTGTGGAATGGGACCTTATAGGACACGTACTACAGTAGGTCATGCTACCAAGAACCGGAGTCAAGGCAGTTCTACCTAGTACACAGAAACAAACACAGGGAGCCTGCTAAATTGAAGAGGCAAAGAAATATGGCCCACATGAAAAAACAGAACAAAACCCAGATAAAGAAATATATTAAATGTAGATAGCCAACCCATCAGATGCAGAGTTCAAAACACTGGTAATCAGAATGCTCAAAGAAATTATTGAGTAAAACCACAAAATACATAAAAAGAAGTGAAGGTTATACAAAGTGAAATGAAGAAAAATATACAAGGAACCAACGGAGATAGGAAGAAGCCAGGATTCAATTCAGGAATGTGGAACAAAAGAAAAAAGAAACATGAGCCCAAAACAGAAAGGAGAACCAAGAATCGAACATCTAGGACAACTTTAAACATACCAACATCTGAATCCTAGCGGTGCCAGAAGAAGAGAAAGAGCAAGAGACTGAAAACGTATTTGAAAAAATGAAAACTAACTTCCCAAATTTGGCCCAGGAAATAGACGTACAAGTCCAGGAAGCAAAGAGAGTCCCAAACAAGCTAGACCGAAAGCAGACCACACCAAGACACATCATAATTAAAATGCCAAAGATGGAAGATAAAGAGAGAATCTTAAAGGCAATGATAGAAAATAACAGAGTTACCTACAAAGGAGTTCCCATAAAACTATTGTGGGCAAACACTCCTCATGGTTTCAGGAATTGTAGACCCGGCCCCAGCATGACGAGCCACCAGCATCCTGACTGCTCTTGCCTCTATGTCTCAACATAAGGCCGCACGCGGAATGTCACTGTCAACCACTCAGAGGGTGGACACGGGAATTAGATCAAAGAGCGCTCCTCATGCTCATTATGCTTTAGAACTTGCTCTGCTTTTCTTATCAGCAATGTGGTGTAAGCTATCTTTAGCAGGGAGTCTATGGGACCCTGCAACTGGTCCAAACGTTTTATAGACCTTGACTCTGATTGGTAAGAGCGATTCCTGAAATAGTGTATGTTACCTGTTACTGTCAAACAACTGAATACAATAGACAATTTATGAATTTTGGCCTTGCATCTCTCGTATGTATCCTCCTCAAGAAATGGCATGAGGGATGAAGGTTTGGCTGCTGGTCTCCGCTAGAGAGGCAGTCACCTTCCTTCCCCCAGATATAATAAAGTGTCCTGGGTAAGTTTGTTCTGCTGTGGCCACGAGGCCTCTACTGGACAGAGCGACTTCCAACTGAGCCTCGGGGGGGGGGGGGTGTGTGTGTGGCACCACCGCCATAACCTGCCAACACCAACCAAGGCTCAACTACAAGGGGAAGGTGTACTCAGCCCACACCGCTGGCACACCTCAAGTACCCAGCTTGGGTGATAGGGGAGGCTGTGGAATGGGACCCTATAGGACACGTACTACAGTAGGTCATGCTACCAAGAACCGGAGTCAAGGCAGTTCTACCTAGTACACAGAAACAAACACAGGGAGCCTGCTAAATTGAAGAGGCAAAGAAATATGGCCCACATGAAAAAACAGAACAAAACCCAGATAAAGAAATATATGAAATGTAGATAGCCATCCCATCAGATGCGGAGTTCAAAACACTGGTAATCAGAATGCTCAAAGAAATTATTGAGTAAAACCACAAAATAAATTAAAAAAAGTGAAGGTTATACAAAGTGAAATGAAGAAAAATATACAAGGAACCAACGGAGATAGGAAGAAGCCAGGATTCAATTCAGCAATGTGGAACAAAAGATAGAAATAAACATGTGCCCAAAACAGAAAGGAAAAACAAGAATCGAACATCTAGGACAACTTTAAACATACCAACATCTGAATCCTAGCGGTGCCAGAAGGAGAAGAGAAAGAGCAAGAGACTGAAAACGTATTTGAAAAAATGAAAACTAACTTCCCAAATTTGGTCCAGGAAATAGACGTACAAGTCCAGGAAGCAAAGAGAGTCCCAAACAAGCTAGACCGAAAGCAGACCACACCAAGACACATCATAATTAAAATGCCAAAGGTGGAAGATAAAGAGAGAATCTTAAAGGCAATGATAGAAAATAACAGAGTTACCTACAAAGAAGTTCCCATAAAACTATTGTGGGCAAACACTCCTCATGGTTTCAGGAATTGTAGACCCGGCCCCAGCATGACGAGTCGCCAGCATCCTGGCCGCTCTTGTCTCTATGTCTCAACATAAGGCCGCACGCGGAATGTCACTGTCAACCACTCAGAGGGTGGACATGGGAATTAGATCAAAGAGCGCTCCTCATGCTCATTATGCTTTAGAACTTGCTCTGCTTTTCTTATCAGCAATGCGGTGTAAGCTATCTTTAGCAGGGAGTCTATGGGACCCTGCAACTGGTCCAAACGTTTTATAGACCTTGACTCTGATCGGTAAGAGCGATTCCTGAATTAGTGTATGTTATCTGTTACTGTCAAACAACTGAATACAATAGACAATTTATGAATTTTAGCCTTGCATCTCTCGTATGTATCCTCCTCAAGAAAAGAAATGAGGGATGAAGGTTTGGCTGCTGGTCTCCGCTAGAGAGGCAGTCACCTTCCTTCCCCCAGATATAATAAAGTGTCCTGGGTAAGTTTGTTCTGCTGTGGCCACGAGGCCTCTACTGGACAGAGCGACTTCCAACTGAGCCTCGGGCAGGGGTGTGTGTGTGTGGCACCACCGCCATAACCTGCCAACACCAAACAAGGCTCAACTACACGAGGAAGGTGTACTCAGCCCACACCGCTGGCACACCTCAAGTACCCAGCTTGGGTGATAGGGGAGGCTGTGGAATGGGACCCTATAGGACACGTACTACAGTAGGTCATGCTACCAAGAACCGGAGTCAAGGCAGTTCTACATAGTACACAGAAACAAACACAGGGAGCCTGCTAAATTGAAGAGGCAAAGAAATATGGCCCACATGAAGAACAGAACAAAACCCAGATAAAGAAATATATGAAATGTAGATAGCCAACCCATCAGATGCGGAGTTCAAAACACTGGTAATCAGAATGCTCAAAGAAATTATTGAGTAAAACCACAAAATAAATTTAAAAAAGTGAAGGTTATACAAAGTGAAATGAAGAAAAATATACAAGGAACCAACGGAGATAGGAAGAAGCCAGGATTCAATTCAGCAATGTGGAACAAAAGATAGAAATAAACATGTGCCCAAAACAGAAAGGAAAAACAAGAATCGAACATCTAGGACAACTTTAAACATACCAACATCTGAATCCTAGCGGTGCCAGAAGGAGAAGAGAAAGAGCAAGAGACTGAAAACGTATTTGAAAAAATGAAAACTAACTTCCCAAATTTGGTCCAGGAAATAGACGTACAAGTCCAGGAAGCAAAGAGAGTCCCAAACAAGCTAGACCGAAAGCAGACCACACCAAGACACATCATAATTAAAATGCCAAAGGTGGAAGATAAAGAGAGAATCTTAAAGGCAATGATAGAAAATAACAGAGTTACCTACAAAGAAGTTCCCATAAAACTATTGTGGGCAAACACTCCTCATGGTTTCAGGAATTGTAGACCCGGCCCCAGCATGACGAGTCGCCAGCATCCTGGCCGCTCTTGTCTCTATGTCTCAACATAAGGCCGCACGCGGAATGTCACTGTCAACCACTCAGAGGGTGGACATGGGAATTAGATCAAAGAGCGCTCCTCATGCTCATTATGCTTTAGAACTTGCTCTGCTTTTCTTATCAGCAATGCGGTGTAAGCTATCTTTAGCAGGGAGTCTATGGGACCCTGCAACTGGTCCAAACGTTTTATAGACCTTGACTCTGATCGGTAAGAGCGATTCCTGAATTAGTGTATGTTATCTGTTACTGTCAAACAACTGAATACAATAGACAATTTATGAATTTTAGCCTTGCATCTCTCGTATGTATCCTCCTCAAGAAAAGAAATGAGGGATGAAGGTTTGGCTGCTGGTCTCCGCTAGAGAGGCAGTCACCTTCCTTCCCCCAGATATAATAAAGTGTCCTGGGTAAGTTTGTTCTGCTGTGGCCACGAGGCCTCTACTGGACAGAGCGACTTCCAACTGAGCCTCGGGCAGGGGTGTGTGTGTGTGGCACCACCGCCATAACCTGCCAACACCAAACAAGGCTCAACTACACGAGGAAGGTGTACTCAGCCCACACCGCTGGCACACCTCAAGTACCCAGCTTGGGTGATAGGGGAGGCTGTGGAATGGGACCCTATAGGACACGTACTACAGTAGGTCATGCTACCAAGAACCGGAGTCAAGGCAGTTCTACATAGTACACAGAAACAAACACAGGGAGCCTGCTAAATTGAAGAGGCAAAGAAATATGGCCCACATGAAGAACAGAACAAAACCCAGATAAAGAAATATATGAAATGTAGATAGCCAACCCATCAGATGCGGAGTTCAAAACACTGGTAATCAGAATGCTCAAAGAAATTATTGAGTAAAACCACAAAATAAATTTAAAAAAGTGAAGGTTATACAAAGTGAAATGAAGAAAAATATACAAGGAACCAACGGAGATAGGAAGAAGCCAGGATTCAATTCAGCAATGTGGAACAAAAGATAGAAATAAACATGTGCCCAAAACAGAAAGGAAAAACAAGAATCGAACATCTAGGACAACTTTAAACATACCAACATCTGAATCCTAGCGGTGCCAGAAGGAGAAGAGAAAGAGCAAGAGACTGAAAACGTATTTGAAAAAATGAAAACTAACTTCCCAAATTTGGTCCAGGAAATAGACGTACAAGTCCAGGAAGCAAAGAGAGTCCCAAACAAGCTAGACCGAAAGCAGACCACACCAAGACACATCATAATTAAAATGCCAAAGGTGGAAGATAAAGAGAGAATCTTAAAGGCAATGATAGAAAATAACAGAGTTACCTACAAAGAAGTTCCCATAAAACTATTGTGGGCAAACACTCCTCATGGTTTCAGGAATTGTAGACCCGGCCCCAGCATGACGAGTCGCCAGCATCCTGGCCGCTCTTGTCTCTATGTCTCAACATAAGGCCGCACGCGGAATGTCACTGTCAACCACTCAGAGGGTGGACATGGGAATTAGATCAAAGAGCGCTCCTCATGCTCATTATGCTTTAGAACTTGCTCTGCTTTTCTTATCAGCAATGCGGTGTAAGCTATCTTTAGCAGGGAGTCTATGGGACCCTGCAACTGGTCCAAACGTTTTATAGACCTTGACTCTGATCGGTAAGAGCGATTCCTGAATTAGTGTATGTTATCTGTTACTGTCAAACAACTGAATACAATAGACAATTTATGAATTTTGGCCTTGCATCTCTCGTATGTATCCTCCTCAAGAAATGGCATGAGGGATGAAGGTTTGGCTGCTGGTCTCCGCTAGAGAGGCAGTCACCTTCCTTCCCCCAGATATAATAAAGTGTCCTGGGTAAGTTTGTTCTGCTGTGGCCACGAGGCCTCTACTGGACAGAGCGACTTCCAACTGAGCCTCGGGGGGGGGGAGGGTGTGTGTGTGGCACCACCGCCATAACCTGCCAACACCAACCAAGGCTCAACTACAAGGGGAAGGTGTACTCAGCCCACACCGCTGGCACACCTCAAGTACCCAGCTTGGGTGATAGGGGAGGCTGTGGAATGGGACCTTATAGGACACGTACTACAGTACGTCATGCTACCAAGAACCGGAGTCAAGGCAGTTCTACCTAGTACACAGAAACAAACACAGGGAGCCTGCTAAATTGAAGAGGCAAAGAAATATGGCCCACATGAAAAAACAGAACAAAACCCAGATAAAGAAATATATGAAATGTAGATAGCCAACCCATCAGATGCAGAGTTCAAAACACTGGTAATCAGAATGCTCAAAGAAATTATTGAGTAAAACCACAAAATAAATAAAAAGAAGTGAAGGTTATACAAAGTGAAATGAAGAAAAATATACAAGGAACCAACGGAGATAGGAAGAAGCCAGGATTCAATTCAGCAATGTGGAACAAAAGAAAGAAAGAAACATGTGCCCAAAACAGAAAGGAGAACCAAGAATCGAACATCTAGGACAACTTTAAACATACCAACATCTGAATCCTAGCGGTGCCAGAAGAAGAGAAAGAGCAAGAGACTGAAAACGTATTTGAAAAAATGAAAACTAACTTCCCAAATTTGGCCCAGGAAATAGACGTACAAGTCCAGGAAGCAAAGAGACTCCCAAACAAGCTAGACCCAAAGAAGACCACACCAAGACACATCATAATTAAAATGCCAAAGGTGGAAGATAAAGAGAGAATCTTAAAGGCAATGATAGAAAATAACAGAGTTACCTACAAAGGAGTTCCCATAAAACTATTGTGGGCAAACACTCCTCATGGTTTCAGGAATTGTAGACCCGGCCCCAGCATGACGAGCCACCAGCATCCTGGCCGCTCTTGTCTCTATGTCTCAACATAAGGCCGCACGCGGAATGTCACTGTCAACCACTCAGAGGGTGGACACGGGAATTAGATCGAAGAGCGCTCCTCATGCTCATTATGCTTTAGAACTTGCTCTGCTTTTCTTATCAGCAATGTGGTGTAAGCTATCTTTAGTAGGGAGTCTATGGGACCCTGCAACTAGTCCAAACGTTTTATAGACCTTGACTCTGATCGGTAAGAGCGATTCCTGAATTAGTGTATGTTACCTGTTACTGTCAAACAACTGAATACAATAGACAATTTATGAATTTTGGCCTTGCATCTCTCGTATGTATCCTCCTCAAGAAATGGCATGAGGGATGAAGGTTTGGCTGCTGGTCTCCGCTAGAGAGGCAGTCACCTTCCTTCCCCCAGATATAATAAAGTGTCCTGGGTAAGTTTGTTCTGCTGTGGCCACGAGGCCTCTACTGGACAGAGCGACTTCCAACTGAGCCTCGGGGGGGAGGGTGTGGGTGTGGCACCACCGCCATAACCTGCCAACACCAAACAAGGCTCAACTACAAGGGGAAGGTGTACTCAGCCCACACCGCTGGCACACCTCAAGTACCCAGCTTGGGTGATAGGGGAGGCTGTGGAATGGGACCCTATAGGACACGTACTACAGTAGGTCATGCTACCAAGAACCGGAGTCAAGGCAGTTCTACCTAGTACACAGAAACAAACACAGGGAGCCTGCTAAATTGAAGAGGCAAAGAAATATGGCCCACATGAAAAAACAGAACAAAACCCAGATAAAGAAATATATGAAATGTAGATAGCCAACCCATCAGATGCAGAGTTCAAAACACTGGTAATCAGAATGCTCAAAGAAATTATTGAGTGAAACCACAAAATAAATAAAAAAAAGTGAAGGTTATACAAAGTGAAATGAAGAAAAATATACAAGGAACCAACGGAGATAGGAAGAAGCCAGGATTCAATTCAGCAATGTGGAACAAAAGAAAGAAATAAACATGTGCCCAAAACAGAAAGGAAAAACAAGAATCGAACATCTAGGACAACTTTAAACATACCAACATCTGAATCCTAGCGGTGCCAGAAGGAGAAGAGAAAGAGCAAGAGACTGAAAACGTATTTGAAAAAATGAAAACTAACTTCCCAAATTTGGTCCAGGAAATAGACGTACAAGTCCAGGAAGCAAAGAGACTCCCAAACAAGCTAGACCGAAAGCAGACCACACCAAGACACATCATAATTAAAATGCCAAAGGAGGAAGATAAAGAGAGAATCTTAAAGGCAATGATAGAAAATAACAGAGTTACCTACAAAGAAGTTCCCATAAAACTATTGTGGGCAAACACTCCTCATGGTTTCAGGAATTGTAGACCCGGCCCCAGCATGACGAGTCGCCAGCATCCTGGCCGCTCTTGTCTCTCTGTCCCAACATAAGGCCGCACGCGGAATGTCACTGTCAACCACTCAGAGGGTGGACACGGGAATTAGATCAAAGAGCGCTCCTCATGCTCATTATGCTTTAGAACTTACTCTGCTTTTCTTATCAGCAATGCGGTGTAAGCTATCTTTAGCAGGGAGTCTATGGGACCCTGCAACTGGTCCAAACGTTTTATAGACCTTGACTCTGATCGGTAAGAGCGATTCCTGAATTAGTGTATGTTATCTGTTACTGTCAAACAACTGAATACAATAGACAATTTATGAATTTTAGCCTTGCATCTCTCGTATGTATCCTCCTCAAGAAAAGAAATGAGGGATGAAGGTTTGGCTGCTGGTCTCCGCTAGAGAGGCAGTCACCTTCCTTCCCCCAGATATAATAAAGTGTCCTGGGTAAGTTTGTTCTGCTGTGGCCATGAGGCCTCTACTGGACAGAGCGACTTCCAACTGAGCCTCGGGCGGGGGTGTGTGTGTGTGGCACCACCGCCATAACCTGCCAACACCAAACAAGGCTCAACTACAAGAGGAAGGTGTACTCAGCCCACACGGGCGGCACACCTCAAGTACCCAGCTTGGGTGATAGGGGAGGCTGTGGAATGGGACCTTATAGGACACGTACTACAGTAGGTCATGCTACCAAGAACCGGAGTCAAGGCAGTTCTACCTAGTACACAGAAACAAACACAGGGAGCCTGCTAAATTGAAGAGGCAAAGAAATATGGCCCACATGAAAAAACAGAACAAAACCCAGATAAAGAAATATATGAAATGTAGATAGCCAACCCATCAGATGCAGAGTTCAAAACACTGGTAATCAGAATGCTCAAAGAAATTATTGAGTAAAACCACAAAATAAATAAAAAGAAGTGAAGGTTATACAAAGTGAAATGAAGAAAAATATACAAGGAACCAACGGAGATAGGAAGAAGCCAGGATTCAATTAAGCAATGTGGAACAAAAGAAAGAAAGAAACATGTGCCCAAAACAGAAAGGAGAACCAAGAATCGAACATCTAGGACAACTTTAAACATACCAACATCTGAATCCTAGCGGTGCCAGAAGAAGAGAAAGAGCAAGAGACTGAAAACGTATTTGAAAAAATGAAAACTAACTTCCCAAATTTGGCCCAGGAAATAGACGTGCAAGTCCAGGAAGCAAAGAGACTCCCAAACAAGCTAGACCCAAAGAAGACCACACCAAGACACATCATAATTAAAATGCCAAAGGTGGAAGATAAAGAGAGAATCTTAAAGGCAACGATAGAA
This sequence comes from Furipterus horrens, assembly GCF_987537825.1. Taxonomy (NCBI): domain Eukaryota; kingdom Metazoa; phylum Chordata; class Mammalia; order Chiroptera; family Furipteridae; genus Furipterus; species Furipterus horrens. The sequence goes on along the minus strand of NW_028327196.1, from coordinate 832,985 downwards.
AATAACAGAGTTACCTACAAAGGAGTTCCCATAAAACTATTGTGGGCAAACACTCCTCATGGTTTCAGGAATTGTAGACCCGGCCCCAGCATGACGAGCCACCAGCATCCTGGCCGCTCTTGTCTCTATGTCTCAACATAAGACCGCACGCGGAATGTCACTGTCAACCACTCAGAGGGTGGACACGGGAATTAGATCGAAGAGCGCTCCTCATGCTCATTATGCTTTAGAACTTGCTCTGCTTTTCTTATCAGCAATGCGGTGTAAGCTATCTTTAGCAGGGTGTCTATGGGACCCTGCAACTGGTCCAAACGTTTTATAGACCTTGACTCTGATCGGTAAGAGCGATTCCTGAATTAGTGTATGTTATCTGTTACTGTCAAACAACTGAATACAATAGACAATTTATGAATTTTGGCCTTGCATCTCTCGTATGTATCCTCCTCAAGAAATGGCATGAGGGATGAAGGTTTGGCTGCTGGTCTCCGCTAGAGAGGCAGTCACCTTCCTTCCCCCAGATATAATAAAGTGTCCTGGGTAAGTTTGTTCTGCTGTGGCCACGAGGCCTCTACTGGACAGAGCGACTTCCAACTGAGCCTCCCGGGGGGAGGGTGTGTGTGTGGCACCACCGCCATAACCTGCCAACACCAACCAAGGCTCAACTACAAGGGGAAGGTGTACTCAGCCCACACCGCTGGCACACCTCAAGTACCCAGCTTGGGTGATAGGGGAGGCTGTGGAATGGGACCCTATAGGACACGTACTACAGTAGGTCATGCTACCAAGAACCGGAGTCAAGGCAGTTCTACCTAGTACACAGAAACAAACACAGGGAGCCTGCTAAATTGAAGAGGCAAAGAAATATGGCCCACATGAAAAAACAGAACAAAACCCAGATAAAGAAATATATGAAATGTAGATAGCCAACCCATCAGATGCAGAGTTCAAAACACTGGTAATCAGAATGCTCAAAGAAATTATTGAGTGAAACCACAAAATAAATAAAAAGAAGTGAAGGTTATACAAAGTGAAATGAAGAAAAATATACAAGGAACCAACGGAGATAGGAAGAAGCCAGGATTCAATTCAGCAATGTGGAACAAAAGAAAGAAATAAACATGTGCCCAAAACAGAAAGGAAAAACAAGAATCGAACATCTAGGACAACTTTAAACATACCAACATCTGAATCCTAGCGGTGCCAGAAGGAGAAGAGAAAGAGCAAGAGACTGAAAACGTATTTGAAAAAATGAAAACTAACTTCCCAAATTTGGTCCAGGAAATAGACGTACAAGTCCAGGAAGCAAAGAGAGTCCCAAACAAGCTAGACCGAAAGCAGACCACACCAAGACACATCATAATTAAAATGCCAAAGGAGGAAGATAAAGAGAGAATCTTAAAGGCAATGATAGAAAATAACAGAGTTACCTACAAAGAAGTTCCCATAAAACTATTGTGGGCAAACACTCCTCATGGTTTCAGGAATTGTAGACCCGGCCCCAGCATGACGAGTCGCCAGCATCCTGGCCGCTCTTGTCTCTCTGTCCCAACATAAGGCCGCACGCGGAATGTCACTGTCAACCACTCAGAGGGTGGACACGGGAATTAGATCAAAGAGCGCTCCTCATGCTCATTATGCTTTAGAACTTGCTCTGCTTTTCTTATCAGCAATGCGGTGTAAGCTATCTTTAGCAGGGAGTCTATGGGACCCTGCAACTGGTCCAAACGTATTATAGACCTTGACTCTGATCGGTAAGAGCGATTCCTGAATTAGTGTATGTTATCTGTTACTGTCAAACAACTGAATACAATAGACAATTTATGAATTTTAGCCTTGCATCTCTCGTATGTATCCTCCTCAAGAAAAGAAATGAGGGATGAAGGTTTGGCTGCTGGTCTCCGCTAGAGAGGCAGTCACCTTCCTTCCCCCAGATATAATAAAGTGTCCTGGGTAAGTTTGTTCTGCTGTGGCCATGAGGCCTCTACTGGACAGAGCGACTTCCAACTGAGCCTCGGGCGGGGGTGTGTGTGTGTGGCACCACCGCCATAACCTGCCAACACCAAACAAGGCTCAACTACAAGAGGAAGGTGTACTCAGCCCACACGGGCGGCACACCTCAAGTACCCAGCTTGGGTGATAGGGGAGGCTGTGGAATGGGACCTTATAGGACACGTACTACAGTAGGTCATGCTACCAAGAACCGGAGTCAAGGCAGTTCTACCTAGTACACAGAAACAAACACAGGGAGCCTGCTAAATTGAAGAGGCAAAGAAATATGGCCCACATGAAAAAACAGAACAAAACCCAGATAAAGAAATATATGAAATGTAGATAGCCAACCCATCAGATGCAGAGTTCAAAACACTGGTAATCAGAATGCTCAAAGAAATTATTGAGTAAAACCACAAAATAAATAAAAAGAAGTGAAGGTTATACAAAGTGAAATGAAGAAAAATATACAAGGAACCAACGGAGATAGGAAGAAGCCAGGATTCAATTCAGCAATGTGGAACAAAAGAAAGAAAGAAACATGTGCCCAAAACAGAAAGGAGAACCAAGAATCGAACATCTAGGACAACTTTAAACATACCAACATCTGAATCCTAGCGGTGCCAGAAGAAGAGAAAGAGCAAGAGACTGAAAACGTATTTGAAAAAATGAAAACTAACTTCCCAAATTTGGCCCAGGAAATAGACGTGCAAGTCCAGGAAGCAAAGAGACTCCCAAACAAGCTAGACCCAAAGAAGACCACACCAAGACACATCATAATTAAAATGCCAAAGGTGGAAGATAAAGAGAGAATCTTAAAGGCAACGATAGAAAATAACAGAGTTACCTACAAAGGAGTTCCCATAAAACTATTGTGGGCAAACACTCCTCATGGTTTCAGGAATTGTAGACCCGGCCCCAGCATGACGAGCCACCAGCATCCTGGCCGCTCTTGTCTCTCTGTCCCAACATAAGGCCGCACGCGGAATGTCACTGTCAACCACTCAGAGGGTGGACACGGGAATTAGATCAAAGAGCGCTCCTCATGCTCATTATGCTTTAGAACTTGCTCTGCTTTTCTTATCAGCAATGCGGTGTAAGCTATCTTTAGCAGGGAGTCTATGGGACCCTGCAACTGGTCCAAACGTATTATAGACCTTGACTCTGATCGGTAAGAGCGATTCCTGAATTAGTGTATGTTATCTGTTACTGTCAAACAACTGAATACAATAGACAATTTATGAATTTTGGCCTTGCATCTCTCGTATGTATCCTCCTCAAGAAAAGAAATGAGGGATGAAGGTTTGGCTGCTGGTCTCCGCTAGAGAGGCAGTCACCTTCCTTCCCCCAGATATAATAAAGTGTCCTGGGTAAGTTTGTTCTGCAGTGGCCATGAGGCCTCTACTGGACAGAGCGACTTCCAACTGAGCCTCGGGCGGGGGTGTGTGTGTGTGGCACCACCGCCATAACCTGCCAACACCAAACAAGGCTCAACTACAAGAGGAAGGTGTACTCAGCCCACACGGGCGGCACACCTCAAGTACCCAGCTTGGGTGATAGGGGAGGCTGTGGAATGGGACCTTATAGGACACGTACTACAGTAGGTCATGCTACCAAGAACCGGAGTCAAGGCAGTTCTACCTAGTACACAGAAACAAACACAGGGAGCCTGCTAAATTGAAGAGGCAAAGAAATATGGCCCACATGAAAAAACAGAACAAAACCCAGATAAAGAAATATATGAAATGTAGATAGCCAACCCATCAGATGCAGAGTTCAAAACACTGGTAATCAGAATGCTCAAAGAAATTATTGAGTAAAACCACAAAATAAATAAAAAGAAGTGAAGGTTATACAAAGTGAAATGAAGAAAAATATACAAGGAACCAACGGAGATAGGAAGAAGCCAGGATTCAATTCAGCAATGTGGAACAAAAGAAAGAAAGAAACATGTGCCCAAAACAGAAAGGAGAACCAAGAATCGAACATCTAGGACAACTTTAAACATACCAACATCTGAATCCTAGCGGTGCCAGAAGAAGAGAAAGAGCAAGAGACTGAAAACGTATTTGAAAAAATGAAAACTAACTTCCCAAATTTGGCCCAGGAAATAGACGTGCAAGTCCAGGAAGCAAAGAGACTCCCAAACAAGCTAGACCCAAAGAAGACCACACCAAGACACATCATAATTAAAATGCCAAAGGTGGAAGATAAAGAGAGAATCTTAAAGGCAACGATAGAAAATAACAGAGTTACCTACAAAGGAGTTCCCATAAAACTATTGTGGGCAAACACTCCTCATGGTTTCAGGAATTGTAGACCCGGCCCCAGCATGACGAGCCACCAGCATCCTGGCCGCTCTTGTCTCTCTGTCCCAACATAAGGCCGCACGCGGAATGTCACTGTCAACCACTCAGAGGGTGGACACGGGAATTAGATCGAAGAGCGCTCCTCATGCTCATTATGCTTTAGAACTTGCTCTGCTTTTCTTATCAGCAATGCGGTGTAAGCTATCTTTAGCAGGGTGTCTATGGGACCCTGCAACTGGTCCAAACGTTTTATAGACCTTGACTCTGATCGGTAAGAGCGATTCCTGAATTAGTGTATGTTATCTGTTACTGTCAAACAACTGAATACAATAGACAATTTATGAATTTTGGCCTTGCATCTCTCGTATGTATCCTCCTCAAGAAATGGCATGAGGGATGAAGGTTTGGCTGCTGGTCTCCGCTAGAGAGGCAGTCACCTTCCTTCCCCCAGATATAATAAAGTGTCCTGGGTAAGTTTGTTCTGCTGTGGCCACGAGGCCTCTACTGGACAGAGCGACTTCCAACTGAGCCTCCCGGGGGGAGGGTGTGTGTGTGGCACCACCGCCATAACCTGCCAACACCAACCAAGGCTCAACTACAAGGGGAAGGTGTACTCAGCCCACACCGCTGGCACACCTCAAGTACCCAGCTTGGGTGATAGGGGAGGCTGTGGAATGGGACCCTATAGGACACGTACTACAGTAGGTCATGCTACCAAGAACCGGAGTCAAGGCAGTTCTACCTAGTACACAGAAACAAACACAGGGAGCCTGCTAAATTGAAGAGGCAAAGAAATATGGCCCACATGAAAAAACAGAACAAAACCCAGATAAAGAAATATATGAAATGTAGATAGCCAACCCATCAGATGCAGAGTTCAAAACACTGGTAATCAGAATGCTCAAAGAAATTATTGAGTAAAACCACAAAATAAATAAAAAGAAGTGAAGGTTATACAAAGTGAAATGAAGAAAAATATACAAGGAACCAACGGAGATAGGAAGAAGCCAGGATTCAATTCAGCAATGTGGAACAAAAGAAAGAAAGAAACATGTGCCCAAAACAGAAAGGAAAAACAAGAATCGAACATCTAGGACAACTTTAAACATACCAACATCTGAATCCTAGCGGTGCCAGAAGGAGAAGAGAAAGAGCAAGAGACTGAAAACGTATTTGAAAAAATGAAAACTAACTTCCCAAATTTGGTCCAGGAAATAGACGTACAAGTCCAGGAAGCAAAGAGAGTCCCAAACAAGCTAGACCGAAAGCAGACCACACCAAGACACATCATAATTAAAATGCCAAAGGAGGAAGATAAAGAGAGAATCTTAAAGGCAATGATAGAAAATAACAGAGTTACCTACAAAGAAGTTCCCATAAAACTATTGTGGGCAAACACTCCTCATGGTTTCAGGAATTGTAGACCCGGCCCCAGCATGACGAGTCGCCAGCATCCTGGCCGCTCTTGTCTCTCTGTCCCAACATAAGGCCGCACGCGGAATGTCACTGTCAACCACTCAGAGGGTGGACACGGGAATTAGATCAAAGAGCGCTCCTCATGCTCATTATGCTTTAGAACTTGCTCTGCTTTTCTTATCAGCAATGCGGTGTAAGCTATCTTTAGCAGGGAGTCTATGGGACCCTGCAACTGGTCCAAACGTATTATAGACCTTGACTCTGATCGGTAAGAGCGATTCCTGAATTAGTGTATGTTATCTGTTACTGTCAAACAACTGAATACAATAGACAATTTATGAATTTTGGCCTTGCATCTCTCGTATGTATCCTCCTCAAGAAAAGAAATGAGGGATGAAGGTTTGGCTGCTGGTCTCCGCTAGAGAGGCAGTCACCTTCCTTCCCCCAGATATAATAAAGTGTCCTGGGTAAGTTTGTTCTGCAGTGGCCATGAGGCCTCTACTGGACAGAGCGACTTCCAACTGAGCCTCGGGCGGGGGTGTGTGTGTGTGGCACCACCGCCATAACCTGCCAACACCAAACAAGGCTCAACTACAAGAGGAAGGTGTACTCAGCCCACACGGGTGGCACACCTCAAGTACCCAGCTTGGGTGATAGGGGAGGCTGTGGAATGGGACCTTATAGGACACGTACTACAGTAGGTCATGCTACCAAGAACCGGAGTCAAGGCAGTTCTACCTAGTACACAGAAACAAACACAGGGAGCCTGCTAAATTGAAGAGGCAAAGAAATATGGCCCACATGAAAAAACAGAACAAAACCCAGATAAAGAAATATATGAAATGTAGATAGCCAACCCATCAGATGCAGAGTTCAAAACACTGGTAATCAGAATGCTCAAAGAAATTATTGAGTAAAACCACAAAATAAATAAAAAGAAGTGAAGGTTATACAAAGTGAAATGAAGAAAAATATACAAGGAACCAACGGAGATAGGAAGAAGCCAGGATTCAATTAAGCAATGTGGAACAAAAGAAAGAAAGAAACATGTGCCCAAAACAGAAAGGAGAACCAAGAATCGAACATCTAGGACAACTTTAAACATACCAACATCTGAATCCTAGCGGTGCCAGAAGAAGAGAAAGAGCAAGAGACTGAAAACGTATTTGAAAAAATGAAAACTAACTTCCCAAATTTGGCCCAGGAAATAGACGTGCAAGTCCAGGAAGCAAAGAGACTCCCAAACAAGCTAGACCCAAAGAAGACCACACCAAGACACATCATAATTAAAATGCCAAAGGTGGAAGATAAAGAGAGAATCTTAAAGGCAACGATAGAAAATAACAGAGTTACCTACAAAGGAGTTCCCATAAAACTATTGTGGGCAAACACTCCTCATGGTTTCAGGAATTGTAGACCCGGCCCCAGCATGACGAGCCACCAGCATCCTGGCCGCTCTTGTCTCTATGTCTCAACATAAGACCGCACGCGGAATGTCACTGTCAACCACTCAGAGGGTGGACACGGGAATTAGATCGAAGAGCGCTCCTCATGCTCATTATGCTTTAGAACTTGCTCTGCTTTTCTTATCAGCAATGCGGTGTAAGCTATCTTTAGCAGGGTGTCTATGGGACCCTGCAACTGGTCCAAACGTTTTATAGACCTTGACTCTGATCGGTAAGAGCGATTCCTGAATTAGTGTATGTTATCTGTTACTGTCAAACAACTGAATACAATAGACAATTTATGAATTTTGGCCTTGCATCTCTCGTATGTATCCTCCTCAAGAAATGGCATGAGGGATGAAGGTTTGGCTGCTGGTCTCCGCTAGAGAGGCAGTCACCTTCCTTCCCCCAGATATAATAAAGTGTCCTGGGTAAGTTTGTTCTGCTGTGGCCACGAGGCCTCTACTGGACAGAGCGACTTCCAACTGAGCCTCGCGGGGGGAGGGTGTGTGTGTGGCACCACCGCCATAACCTGCCAACACCAACCAAGGCTCAACTACAAGGGGAAGGTGTACTCAGCCCACACCGCTGGCACACCTCAAGTACCCAGCTTGGGTGATAGGGGAGGCTGTGGAATGGGACCCTATAGGACACGTACTACAGTAGGTCATGCTACCAAGAACCGGAGTCAAGGCAGTTCTACCTAGTACACAGAAACAAACACAGGGAGCCTGCTAAATTGAAGAGGCAAAGAAATATGGCCCACATGAAAAAACAGAACAAAACCCAGATAAAGAAATATATGAAATGTAGATAGCCAACCCATCAGATGCAGAGTTCAAAACACTGGTAATCAGAATGCTCAAAGAAATTATTGAGTAAAACCACAAAATAAATAAAAAGAAGTGAAGGTTATACAAAGTGAAATGAAGAAAAATATACAAGGAACCAACGGAGATAGGAAGAAGCCAGGATTCAATTCAGCAATGTGGAACAAAAGAAAGAAATAAACATGTGCCCAAAACAGAAAGGAAAAACAAGAATCGAACATCTAGGACAACTTTAAACATACCAACATCTGAATCCTAGCGGTGCCAGAAGGAGAAGAGAAAGAGCAAGAGACTGAAAACGTATTTGAAAAAATGAAAACTAACTTCCCAAATTTGGTCCAGGAAATAGACGTACAAGTCCAGGAAGCAAAGAGAGTCCCAAACAAGCTAGACCGAAAGCAGACCACACCAAGACACATCATAATTAAAATGCCAAAGGTGGAAGATAAAGAGAGAATCTTAAAGGCAATGATAGAAAATAACAGAGTTACCTACAAAGAAGTTCCCATAAAACTATTGTGGGCAAACACTCCTCATGGTTTCAGGAATTGTAGACCCGGCCCCAGCATGACGAGTCGCCAGCATCCTGGCCGCTCTTGTCTCTATGTCTCAACATAAGGCCGCACGCGGAATGTCACTGTCAACCACTCAGAGGGTGGACACGGGAATTAGATCAAAGAGCGCTCCTCATGCTCATTATGCTTTAGAACTTGCTCTGCTTTTCTTATCAGCAATGTGGTGTAAGCTATCTTTAGCAGGGAGTCTATGGGACCCTGCAACTGGTCCAAACGTTTTATAGACCTTGACTCTGATCGGTAAGAGCGATTCCTGAATTAGTGTATGTTACCTGTTACTGTCAAACAACTGAATACAATAGACAATTTATGAATTTTGGCCTTGCATCTCTCGTATGTATCCTCCTCAAGAAATGGCATGAGGGATGAAGGTTTGGCTGCTGGTCTCCGCTAGAGAGTCAGTCACCTTCCTTCCCCCAGATATAATAAAGTGTCCTGGGTAAGCTTGTTCTGCTGTGGCCACGAGGCCTCTACTGGACAGAGCGACTTCCAACTGAGCCTCGGGGGTGGAGGGTGTGTGTGTGGCACCACCGCCATAACCTGCCAACACCAACCAAGGCTCAACTACAAGGGGAAGGTGTACTCAGCCCACACCGCTGGCACACCTCAAGTACCCAGCTTGGGTGATAGGGGAGGCTGTGGAATGTGACCCTATAGGACACGTACTACAGTAGGTCATGCTACCAAGACACGGAGTCAAGGCAGTTCTACCTAGTACACAGAAACAAACACAGGGAGGCTGCTAAGTTGAAGAGGCAAAGAAATATGGCCCACATGAAAGAACAGAACAAAACCCAGATAAAGAAATATATGAAATGTAGATAGCCAACCCATCAGATGCAGAGTTCAAAACACTGGTAATCAGAATGCTCAAAGAAATTATTGAGTAAAACCACAAAATAAATAAAGTGAAGGTTATACAAAGTGAAATGAAGAAAAATATACAAGGAACCAACAGAGATAGGAAGAAGCCAGGATTCAATTCAGCAATGTGGAACAAAAGAAAGAAAGAAACATGTGCCCAAAACAGAAAGGAAAAACAAGAATCGAACATCTAGGACAACTTTAAACATACCAACATCTGAATCCTAGCGGTGCCAGAAGGAGAAGAGAAAGAGCAAGAGACTGAAAACGTATTTGAAAAAATGAAAACTAACTTCCCAAATTTGGTCCAGGAAATAGACGTACAAGTCCAGGAAGCAAAGAGAGTCCCAAACAAGCTAGACCGAAAGCAGACCACACCAAGACACATCATAATTAAAATGCCAAAGGTGGAAGATAAAGAGAGAATCTTAAAGGCAATGATAGAAAATAACAGAGTTACCTACAAAGAAGTTCCCATAAAACTATTGTGGGCAAACACTCCTCATGGTTTCAGGAATTGTAGACCCGGCCCCAGCATGACGAGCCGCCAGCATCCTGGCCGCTCTTGTCTCTATGTCTCAACATAAGGCCGCACGCGGAATGTCACTGTCAACCACTCAGAGGGTGGACATGGGAATTAGATCAAAGAGCGTTCCTCATGCTCATTATGCTTTAGAACTTGCTCAGCTTTTCTTATCAGCAATGCGGTGTAAGCTATCTTTAGCAGGGAGTCTATGGGACCCTGCAACTGGTCCAAATGTTTTATAGACCTTGACTCTGATCGGTAAGAGCGATTCCTGAATTAGGGTATGTTACCTGTTACTGTCAAACAACTGAATACAATAGACAATTTATGAATTTTGGCCTTGCATCTCTCGTATGTATCCTCCTCAAGAAATGGCATGAGGGATGAAGGTTTGGCTGCTGGTCTCCGCTAGAGAGGCAGTCACCTTCCTTCCCCCAGATATAATAAAGTGTCCTGGGTAAGTTTGTTCTGCTGTGGCCACGAGGCCTCTACTGGACAGAGCGACTTCCAACTGAGCCTCGGGGGGGAGGGTGTGGGTGTGGCACCACCGCCATAACCTGCCAACACCAAACAAGGCTCAACTACAAGGGGAAGGTGTACTCAGCCCACACCGCTGGCACACCTCAAGTACCCAGCTTGGGTGATAGGGGAGGCTGTGGAATGGGACCCTATAGGACACGTACTACAGTAGGTCATGCTACCAAGAACCGGAGTCAAGGCAGTTCTACCTAGTACACAGAAACAAACACAGGGAGCCTGCTAAATTGAAGAGGCAAAGAAATATGGCCCACATGAAAAAACAGAACAAAACCCAGATAAAGAAATATATGAAATGTAGATAGCCAACCCATCAGATGCAGAGTTCAAAACACTGGTAATCAGAATGCTCAAAGAAATTATTGAGTGAAACCACAAAATAAATAAAAAAAAGTGAAGGTTATACAAAGTGAAATGAAGAAAAATATACAAGGAACCAACGGAGATAGGAAGAAGCCAGGATTCAATTCAGCAATGTGGAACAAAAGAAAGAAATAAACATGTGCCCAAAACAGAAAGGAAAAACAAGAATCGAACATCTAGGACAACTTTAAACATACCAACATCTGAATCCTAGCGGTGCCAGAAGGAGAAGAGAAAGAGCAAGAGACTGAAAACGTATTTGAAAAAATGAAAACTAACTTCCCAAATTTGGTCCAGGAAATAGACGTACAAGTCCAGGAAGCAAAGAGAGTCCCAAACAAGCTAGACCGAAAGCAGACCACACCAAGACACATCATAATTAAAATGCCAAAGGAGGAAGATAAAGAGAGAATCTTAAAGGCAATGATAGAAAATAACAGAGTTACCTACAAAGAAGTTCCCATAAAACTATTGTGGGCAAACACTCCTCATGGTTTCAGGAATTGTAGACCCGGCCCCAGCATGACGAGTCGCCAGCATCCTGGCCGCTCTTGTCTCTCTGTCCCAACATAAGGCCGCACGCGGAATGTCACTGTCAACCACTCAGAGGGTGGACACGGGAATTAGATCAAAGAGCGCTCCTCATGCTCATTATGCTTTAGAACTTACTCTGCTTTTCTTATCAGCAATGCGGTGTAAGCTATCTTTAGCAGGGAGTCTATGGGACCCTGCAACTGGTCCAAACGTTTTATAGACCTTGACTCTGATCGGTAAGAGCGATTCCTGAATTAGTGTATGTTATCTGTTACTGTCAAACAACTGAATACAATAGACAATTTATGAATTTTAGCCTTGCATCTCTCGTATGTATCCTCCTCAAGAAAAGAAATGAGGGATGAAGGTTTGGCTGCTGGTCTCCGCTAGAGAGGCAGTCACCTTCCTTCCCCCAGATATAATAAAGTGTCCTGGGTAAGTTTGTTCTGCTGTGGCCATGAGGCCTCTACTGGACAGAGCGACTTCCAACTGAGCCTCGGGCGGGGGTGTGTGTGTGTGGCACCACCGCCATAACCTGCCAACACCAAACAAGGCTCAACTACAAGAGGAAGGTGTACTCAGCCCACACGGGTGGCACACCTCAAGTACCCAGCTTGGGTGATAGGGGAGGCTGTGGAATGGGACCTTATAGGACACGTACTACAGTAGGTCATGCTACCAAGAACCGGAGTCAAGGCAGTTCTACCTAGTACACAGAAACAAACACAGGGAGCCTGCTAAATTGAAGAGGCAAAGAAATATGGCCCACATGAAAAAACAGAACAAAACCCAGATAAAGAAATATATGAAATGTAGATAGCCAACCCATCAGATGCAGAGTTCAAAACACTGGTAATCAGAATGCTCAAAGAAATTATTGAGTAAAACCACAAAATAAATAAAAAGAAGTGAAGGTTATACAAAATGAAATGAAGAAAAATATACAAGGAACCAACGGAGATAGGAAGAAGCCAGGATTCAATTAAGCAATGTGGAACAAAAGAAAGAAAGAAACATGTGCCCAAAACAGAAAGGAGAACCAAGAATCGAACATCTAGGACAACTTTAAACATACCAACATCTGAATCCTAGCGGTGCCAGAAGAAGAGAAAGAGCAAGAGACTGAAAACGTATTTGAAAAAATGAAAACTAACTTCCCAAATTTGGCCCAGGAAATAGACGTGCAAGTCCAGGAAGCAAAGAGACTCCCAAACAAGCTAGACCCAAAGAAGACCACACCAAGACACATCATAATTAAAATGCCAAAGGTGGAAGATAAAGAGAGAATCTTAAAGGCAACGATAGAAAATAACAGAGTTACCTACAAAGGAGTTCCCATAAAACTATTGTGGGCAAACACTCCTCATGGTTTCAGGAATTGTAGACCCGGCCCCAGCATGACGAGCCACCAGCATCCTGGCCGCTCTTGTCTCTATGTCTCAACATAAGACCGCACGCGGAATGTCACTGTCAACCACTCAGAGGGTGGACACGGGAATTAGATCGAAGAGCGCTCCTCATGCTCATTATGCTTTAGAACTTGCTCTGCTTTTCTTATCAGCAATGCGGTGTAAGCTATCTTTAGCAGGGTGTCTATGGGACCCTGCAACTGGTCCAAACGTTTTATAGACCTTGACTCTGATCGGTAAGAGCGATTCCTGAATTAGTGTATGTTATCTGTTACTGTCAAACAACTGAATACAATAGACAATTTATGAATTTTGGCCTTGCATCTCTCGTATGTATCCTCCTCAAGAAATGGCATGAGGGATGAAGGTTTGGCTGCTGGTCTCCGCTAGAGAGGCAGTCACCTTCCTTCCCCCAGATATAATAAAGTGTCCTGGGTAAGTTTGTTCTGCTGTGGCCACGAGGCCTCTACTGGACAGAGCGACTTCCAACTGAGCCTCCCGGGGGGAGGGTGTGTGTGTGGCACCACCGCCATAACCTGCCAACACCAACCAAGGCTCAACTACAAGGGGAAGGTGTACTCAGCCCACACCGCTGGCACACCTCAAGTACCCAGCTTGGGTGATAGGGGAGGCTGTGGAATGGGACCCTATAGGACACGTACTACAGTAGGTCATGCTACCAAGAACCGGAGTCAAGGCAGTTCTACCTAGTACACAGAAACAAACACAGGGAGCCTGCTAAATTGAAGAGGCAAAGAAATATGGCCCACATGAAAAAACAGAACAAAACCCAGATAAAGAAATATATGAAATGTAGATAGCCAACCCATCAGATGCAGAGTTCAAAACACTGGTAATCAGAATGCTCAAAGAAATTATTGAGTAAAACCACAAAATAAATAAAAAGAAGTGAAGGTTATACAAAGTGAAATGAAGAAAAATATACAAGGAACCAACGGAGATAGGAAGAAGCCAGGATTCAATTCAGCAATGTGGAACAAAAGAAAGAAATAAACATGTGCCCAAAACAGAAAGGAAAAACAAGAATCGAACATCTAGGACAACTTTAAACATACCAACATCTGAATCCTAGCGGTGCCAGAAGGAGAAGAGAAAGAGCAAGAGACTGAAAACGTATTTGAAAAAATGAAAACTAACTTCCCAAATTTGGTCCAGGAAATAGACGTACAAGTCCAGGAAGCAAAGAGAGTCCCAAACAAGCTAGACCGAAAGCAGACCACACCAAGACACATCATAATTAAAATGCCAAAGGAGGAAGATAAAGAGAGAATCTTAAAGGCAACGATAGAAAATAACAGAGTTACCTACAAAGAAGTTCCCATAAAACTATTGTGGGCAAACACTCCTCATGGTTTCAGGAATTGTAGACCCGGCCCCAGCATGACGAGTCGCCAGCATCCTGGCCGCTCTTGTCTCTCTGTCCCAACATAAGGCCGCACGCGGAATGTCACTGTCAACCACTCAGAGGGTGGACACGGGAATTAGATCAAAGAGCGCTCCTCATGCTCATTATGCTTTAGAACTTGCTCTGCTTTTCTTATCAGCAATGCGGTGTAAGCTATCTTTAGCAGGGAGTCTATGGGACCCTGCAACTGGTCCAAACGTATTATAGACCTTGACTCTGATCGGTAAGAGCGATTCCTGAATTAGTGTATGTTATCTGTTACTGTCAAACAACTGAATACAATAGACAATTTATGAATTTTGGCCTTGCATCTCTCGTATGTATCCTCCTCAAGAAAAGAAATGAGGGATGAAGGTTTGGCTGCTGGTCTCCGCTAGAGAGGCAGTCACCTTCCTTCCCCCAGATATAATAAAGTGTCCTGGGTAAGTTTGTTCTGCTGTGGCCATGAGGCCTCTACTGGACAGAGCGACTTCCAACTGAGCCTCGGGCGGGGGTGTGTGTGTGTGGCACCACCGCCATAACCTGCCAACACCAAACAAGGCTCAACTACAAGAGGAAGGTGTACTCAGCCCACACGGGTGGCACACCTCAAGTACCCAGCTTGGGTGATAGGGGAGGCTGTGGAATGGGACCTTATAGGACACGTACTACAGTAGGTCATGCTACCAAGAACCGGAGTCAAGGCAGTTCTACCTAGTACACAGAAACAAACACAGGGAGCCTGCTAAATTGAAGAGGCAAAGAAATATGGCCCACATGAAAAAACAGAACAAAACCCAGATAAAGAAATATATGAAATGTAGATAGCCAACCCATCAGATGCAGAGTTCAAAACACTGGTAATCAGAATGCTCAAAGAAATTATTGAGTAAAACCACAAAATAAATAAAAAGAAGTGAAGGTTATACAAAGTGAAATGAAGAAAAATATACAAGGAACCAACGGAGATAGGAAGAAGCCAGGATTCAATTAAGCAATGTGGAACAAAAGAAAGAAAGAAACATGTGCCCAAAACAGAAAGGAGAACCAAGAATCGAACATCTAGGACAACTTTAAACATACCAACATCTGAATCCTAGCGGTGCCAGAAGAAGAGAAAGAGCAAGAGACTGAAAACGTATTTGAAAAAATGAAAACTAACTTCCCAAATTTGGCCCAGGAAATAGACGTGCAAGTCCAGGAAGCAAAGAGACTCCCAAACAAGCTAGACCCAAAGAAGACCACACCAAGACACATCATAATTAAAATGCCAAAGGTGGAAGATAAAGAGAGAATCTTAAAGGCAACGATAGAAAATAACAGAGTTACCTACAAAGGAGTTCCCATAAAACTATTGTGGGCAAACACTCCTCATGGTTTCAGGAATTGTAGACCCGGCCCCAGCATGACGAGCCACCAGCATCCTGGCCGCTCTTGTCTCTATGTCTCAACATAAGACCGCACGCGGAATGTCACTGTCAACCACTCAGAGGGTGGACACGGGAATTAGATCGAAGAGCGCTCCTCATGCTCATTATGCTTTAGAACTTGCTCTGCTTTTCTTATCAGCAATGCGGTGTAAGCTATCTTTAGCAGGGTGTCTATGGGACCCTGCAACTGGTCCAAACGTTTTATAGACCTTGACTCTGATCGGTAAGAGCGATTCCTGAATTAGTGTATGTTATCTGTTACTGTCAAACAACTGAATACAATAGACAATTTATGAATTTTGGCCTTGCATCTCTCGTATGTATCCTCCTCAAGAAATGGCATGAGGGATGAAGGTTTGGCTGCTGGTCTCCGCTAGAGAGGCAGTCACCTTCCTTCCCCCAGATATAATAAAGTGTCCTGGGTAAGTTTGTTCTGCTGTGGCCACGAGGCCTCTACTGGACAGAGCGACTTCCAACTGAGCCTCCCGGGGGGAGGGTGTGTGTGTGGCACCACCGCCATAACCTGCCAACACCAACCAAGGCTCAACTACAAGGGGAAGGTGTACTCAGCCCACACCGCTGGCACACCTCAAGTACCCAGCTTGGGTGATAGGGGAGGCTGTGGAATGGGACCCTATAGGACACGTACTACAGTAGGTCATGCTACCAAGAACCGGAGTCAAGGCAGTTCTACCTAGTACACAGAAACAAACACAGGGAGCCTGCTAAATTGAAGAGGCAAAGAAATATGGCCCACATGAAAAAACAGAACAAAACCCAGATAAAGAAATATATGAAATGTAGATAGCCAACCCATCAGATGCAGAGTTCAAAACACTGGTAATCAGAATGCTCAAAGAAATTATTGAGTAAAACCACAAAATAAATAAAAAGAAGTGAAGGTTATACAAAGTGAAATGAAGAAAAATATACAAGGAACCAACGGAGATAGGAAGAAGCCATGATTCAATTAAGCAATGTGGAACAAAAGAAAGAAAGAAACATGTGCCCAAAACAGAAAGGAGAACCAAGAATCGAACATCTAGGACAACTTTAAACATACCAACATCTGAATCCTAGCGGTGACAGAAGAAGAGAAAGAGCAAGAGACTGAAAACGTATTTGAAAAAATGAAAACTAACTTCCCAAATTTGGCCCAGGAAATAGACGTGCAAGTCCAGGAAGCAAAGAGACTCCCAAACAAGCTAGACCCAAAGAAGACCACACCAAGACACATCATAATTAAAATGCCAAAGGTGGAAGATAAAGAGAGAATCTTAAAGGCAACGATAGAAAATAACAGAGTTACCTACAAAGGAGTTCCCATAAAACTATTGTGGGCAAACACTCCTCATGGTTTCAGGAATTGTAGACCCGGCCCCAGCATGACGAGTCGCCAGCATCCTGGCCGCTCTTGTCTCTCTGTCCCAACATAAGGCCGCACGCGGAATGTCACTGTCAACCACTCAGAGGGTGGACACGGGAATTAGATCAAAGAGCGCTCCTCATGCTCATTATGCTTTAGAACTTGCTCTGCTTTTCTTATCAGCAATGCGGTGTAAGCTATCTTTAGCAGGGAGTCTATGGGACCCTGCAACTGGTCCAAACGTATTATAGACCTTGACTCTGATCGGTAAGAGCGATTCCTGAATTAGTGTATGTTATCTGTTACTGTCAAACAACTGAATACAATAGACAATTTATGAATTTTGGCCTTGCATCTCTCGTATGTATCCTCCTCAAGAAAAGAAATGAGGGATGAAGGTTTGGCTGCTGGTCTCCGCTAGAGAGGCAGTCACCTTCCTTCCCCCAGATATAATAAAGTGTCCTGGGTAAGTTTGTTCTGCAGTGGCCATGAGGCCTCTACTGGACAGAGCGACTTCCAACTGAGCCTCGGGCGGGGGTGTGTGTGTGTGGCACCACCGCCATAACCTGCCAACACCAAACAAGGCTCAACTACAAGAGGAAGGTGTACTCAGCCCACACGGGTGGCACACCTCAAGTACCCAGCTTGGGTGATAGGGGAGGCTGTGGAATGGGACCTTATAGGACACGTACTACAGTAGGTCATGCTACCAAGAACCGGAGTCAAGGCAGTTCTACCTAGTACACAGAAACAAACACAGGGAGCCTGCTAAATTGAAGAGGCAAAGAAATATGGCCCACATGAAAAAACAGAACAAAACCCAGATAAAGAAATATATGAAATGTAGATAGCCAACCCATCAGATGCAGAGTTCAAAACACTGGTAATCAGAATGCTCAAAGAAATTATTGAGTAAAACCACAAAATAAATAAAAAGAAGTGAAGGTTATACAAAGTGAAATGAAGAAAAATATACAAGGAACCAACGGAGATAGGAAGAAGCCAGGATTCAATTAAGCAATGTGGAACAAAAGAAAGAAAGAATCATGTGCCCAAAACAGAAAGGAGAACCAAGAATCGAACATCTAGGACAACTTTAAACATACCAACATCTGAATCCTAGCGGTGACAGAAGAAGAGAAAGAGCAAGAGACTGAAAACGTATTTGAAAAAATGAAAACTAACTTCCCAAATTTGGCCCAGGAAATAGACGTGCAAGTCCAGGAAGCAAAGAGACTCCCAAACAAGCTAGACCCAAAGAAGACCACACCAAGACACATCATAATTAAAATGCCAAAGGTGGAAGATAAAGAGAGAATCTTAAAGGCAACGATAGAAAATAACAGAGTTACCTACAAAGGAGTTCCCATAAAACTATTGTGGGCAAACACTCCTCATGGTTTCAGGAATTGTAGACCCGGCCCCAGCATGACGAGCCACCAGCATCCTGGCCGCTCTTGTCTCTATGTCTCAACATAAGACCGCACGCGGAATGTCACTGTCAACAACTCAGAGGGTGGACACGGGAATTAGATCGAAGAGCGCTCCTCATGCTCATTATGCTTTAGAACTTGCTCTGCTTTTCTTATCAGCAATGCGGTGTAAGCTATCTTTAGCAGGGTGTCTATGGGACCCTGCAACTGGTCCAAACGTTTTATAGACCTTGACTCTGATCGGTAAGAGCGATTCCTGAATTAGTGTATGTTATCTGTTACTGTCAAACAACTGAATACAATAGACAATTTATGAATTTTGGCCTTGCATCTCTCGTATGTATCCTCCTCAAGAAATGGCATGAGGGATGAAGGTTTGGCTGCTGGTCTCCGCTAGAGAGGCAGTCACCTTCCTTCCCCCAGATATAATAAAGTGTCCTGGGTAAGTTTGTTCTGCTGTGGCCACGAGGCCTCTACTGGACAGAGCGACTTCCAACTGAGCCTCGCGGGGGGAGGGTGTGTGTGTGGCACCACCGCCATAACCTGCCAACACCAACCAAGGCTCAACTACAAGGGGAAGGTGTACTCAGCCCACACCGCTGGCACACCTCAAGTACCCAGCTTGGGTGATAGGGGAGGCTGTGGAATGGGACCCTATAGGACACGTACTACAGTAGGTCATGCTACCAAGAACCGGAGTCAAGGCAGTTCTACCTAGTACACAGAAACAAACACAGGGAGCCTGCTAAATTGAAGAGGCAAAGAAATATGGCCCACATGAAAAAACAGAACAAAACCCAGATAAAGAAATATATGAAATGTAGATAGCCAACCCATCAGATGCAGAGTTCAAAACACTGGTAATCAGAATGCTCAAAGAAATTATTGAGTAAAACCACAAAATAAATAAAAAGAAGTGAAGGTTATACAAAGTGAAATGAAGAAAAATATACAAGGAACCAACGGAGATAGGAAGAAGCCAGGATTCAATTCAGCAATGTGGAACAAAAGAAAGAAATAAACATGTGCCCAAAACAGAAAGGAAAAACAAGAATCGAACATCTAGGACAACTTTAAACATACCAACATCTGAATCCTAGCGGTGCCAGAAGGAGAAGAGAAAGAGCAAGAGACTGAAAACGTATTTGAAAAAATGAAAACTAACTTCCCAAATTTGGTCCAGGAAATAGACGTACAAGTCCAGGAAGCAAAGAGAGTCCCAAACAAGCTAGACCGAAAGCAGACCACACCAAGACACATCATAATTAAAATGCCAAAGGTGGAAGATAAAGAGAGAATCTTAAAGGCAATGATAGAAAATAACAGAGTTACCTACAAAGAAGTTCCCATAAAACTATTGTGGGCAAACACTCCTCATGGTTTCAGGAATTGTAGACCCGGCCCCAGCATGACGAGTCGCCAGCATCCTGGCCGCTCTTGTCTCTATGTCTCAACATAAGGCCGCACGCGGAATGTCACTGTCAACCACTCAGAGGGTGGACACGGGAATTAGATCAAAGAGCGCTCCTCATGCTCATTATGCTTTAGAACTTGCTCTGCTTTTCTTATCAGCAATGTGGTGTAAGCTATCTTTAGCAGGGAGTCTATGGGACCCTGCAACTGGTCCAAACGTTTTATAGACCTTGACTCTGATCGGTAAGAGCGATTCCTGA
Source organism: Furipterus horrens (assembly GCF_987537825.1). Classification (NCBI taxonomy): domain Eukaryota; kingdom Metazoa; phylum Chordata; class Mammalia; order Chiroptera; family Furipteridae; genus Furipterus; species Furipterus horrens. The sequence continues at coordinate 812,881 of NW_028327196.1, read as the reverse complement.
ATTAGTGTATGTTACCTGTTACTGTCAAACAACTGAATACAATAGACAATTTATGAATTTTGGCCTTGCATCTCTCGTATGTATCCTCCTCAAGAAATGGCATGAGGGATGAAGGTTTGGCTGCTGGTCTCCGCTAGAGAGTCAGTCACCTTCCTTCCCCCAGATATAATAAAGTGTCCTGGGTAAGCTTGTTCTGCTGTGGCCACGAGGCCTCTACTGGACAGAGCGACTTCCAACTGAGCCTCGGGGGTGGAGGGTGTGTGTGTGGCACCACCGCCATAACCTGCCAACACCAACCAAGGCTCAACTACAAGGGGAAGGTGTACTCAGCCCACACCGCTGGCACACCTCAAGTACCCAGCTTGGGTGATAGGGGAGGCTGTGGAATGTGACCCTATAGGACACGTACTACAGTAGGTCATGCTACCAAGACACGGAGTCAAGGCAGTTCTACCTAGTACACAGAAACAAACACAGGGAGGCTGCTAAGTTGAAGAGGCAAAGAAATATGGCCCACATGAAAGAACAGAACAAAACCCAGATAAAGAAATATATGAAATGTAGATAGCCAACCCATCAGATGCAGAGTTCAAAACACTGGTAATCAGAATGCTCAAAGAAATTATTGAGTAAAACCACAAAATAAATAAAGTGAAGGTTATACAAAGTGAAATGAAGGAAAATATACAAGGAACCAACGGAGATAGGAAGAAGCCAGGATTCAATTCAGCAATGTCGAACAAAAGAAAGAAAGAAACATGTGGCCAAAACAGAAAGGAGAAACAAGAATCGAACATCTAGGACAACTTTAAACATACCAACATCTGAATCCTAGTGGTGCCAGAAGGAGAAGAGAAAGAGCAAGAGACTGAAAACGTATTTGAAAAAATGAAAACTAACTTCCCAAATTTGGTCCAGGAAATAGACGTACAAGTCCAGGAAGCAAAGTGAGTCCCAAACAAGCTAGACCGAAAGCAGACCACACCAAGGCACATCATAATTAAAATGCCAAAGGTGGAAGATAAAGAGAGAATCTTAAAGGCAACGATAGAAAATAACAGAGTTACCTACAAAGGAGTTCCCATAAAACTATTGTGGGCAAACACTCCTCATGGTTTCAGGAATTGTAGACCCGGCCCCAGCATAATGAGCCGCCAGCATCCTGGCCGCTCTTGTCTCTATGTCTCAACATAAGGCCGCACGCGGAATGTCACTGTCAACCACTCAGAGGGTGGCCATGGGAATTAGATCAAAGAGCGCTCCTCATGCTCATTATGCTTTAGAACTTGCTCTGCTTTTCTTATCAGCAATGTGGTGTAAGCTATCTTTAGCAGGGAGTCTATGGGACCCTGCAACTGGTCCAAACGTTTTATAGACCTTGACTCTGATCGGTTAGAGCGATTCCTGAATTAGGGTATGTTACCTGTTACTGTCAAACAACTGAATACAATAGACAATTTATGAATTTTAGCCTTGCATCTCTCGTATGTATCCTCCTCAAGAAAAGACATGAGGGATGAAGGTTTGGCTGCTGGTCTCCGCTAGAGAGGCAGTCACCTTCCTTCCCCCAGATATAATAAAGTGTCCTGGATAAGTTTGTTCTGCTTTGGCCACGAGGCCTCTACTGGACAGAGCGACTTCCAACTGAGCCTCGGGTGTGTGTGTGTGTGTGTGTGTGTGTGTGTGTGTGTGGCACCACCGCCATAACCTGCCAACACCAACCAAGGCTCAACTACAAGAGGAAGGTGTACTCAGCCCACACCGCTGGCACACCTCAAGTACCCAGCTTGGGTGATAGGGGAGGCTGTGGAATGGGACCCTATAGGACACGTACTACAGTAGGCCATGCTACCAAGACACGGAGTCAAGGCAGTTCTACCTAGTACACAGAAACAAACACAGGGAGCCTGCTAAATTGAAGAGGCAAAGAAATATGGCCCACATGAAAAAACAGAACAAAACCCAGATAAAGAAATATATGAAATGTAGATAGCCAACCCATCAGATGCGGAGTTCAAAACACTGGTAATCAGAATGCTCAAAGAAATTATTGAGTAAAACCACAAAATAAATTAAAAAAAGTGAAGGTTATACAAAGTGAAATGAAGAAAAATATACAAGGAACCAACGGAGATAGGAAGAAGCCAGGATTCAATTCAGCAATGTGGAACAAAAGATAGAAATAAACATGTGCCCAAAACAGAAAGGAAAAACAAGAATCGAACATCTAGGACAACTTTAAACATACCAACATCTGAATCCTAGCGGTGCCAGAAGGAGAAGAGAAAGAGCAAGAGACTGAAAAAGTATTTGAAAAAATGAAAACTAACTTCCCAAATTTGGTCCAGGAAATAGACGTACAAGTCCAGGAAGCAAAGAGAGTCCCAAACAAGCTAGACCAAAAGCAGACCACACCAAGACACATCATAATTAAAATGCCAAAGGTGGAAGATAAAGAGAGAATCTTAAAGGCAATGATAGAAAATAACAGAGTTACCTACAAAGAAGTTCCCATAAAACTATTGTGGGCAAACACTCCTCGTGGTTTCAGGAATTGTAGACCCGGCCCCAGCATGACGAGTCGCCAGCATCCTGGCCGCTCTTGTCTCTATGTCTCAACATAAGGCCGCACGCGGAATGTCACTGTCAACCACTCAGAGGGTGGACATGGGAATTAGATCAAAGAGCGCTCCTCATGCTCATTATGCTTTAGAACTTGCTCTGCTTTTCTTATCAGCAATGCGGTGTAAGCTATCTTTAGCAGGGAGTCTATGGGACCCTGCAACTGGTCCAAACGTTTTATAGACCTTGACTCTGATCGGTAAGAGCGATTCCTGAATTAGTGTATGTTATCTGTTACTGTCAAACAACTGAATACAATAGACAATTTATGAATTTTAGCCTTGCATCTCTCGTATGTATCCTCCTCAAGAAAAGAAATGAGGGATGAAGGTTTGGCTGCTGGTCTCCGCTAGAGAGGCAGTCACCTTCCTTCCCCCAGATATAATAAAGTGTCCTGGGTAAGTTTGTTCTGCTGTGGCCACGAGGCCTCTACTGGACAGAGCGACTTCCAACTGAGCCTCGGGCGGGGGTGTGTGTGTGTGGCACCACCGCCATAACCTGCCAACACCAAACAAGGCTCAACTACAAGGGAAAGGTGTACTCAGCCCACACCGCTGGCACACCTCAAGTACCCAGCTTGGGTGATAGGGGAGGCTGTGGAATGGGACCTTATAGGACACGTACTACAGTAGGTCATGCTACCAAGAACCGGAGTCAAGGCAGTTCTACCTAGTACACAGAAACAAACACAGGGAGCCTGCTAAATTGAAGAGGCAAAGAAATATGGCCCACATGAAAAAACAGAACAAAACCCAGATAAAGAAATATATGAAATGTAGATAGCCAACCCATCAGATGCAGAGTTCAAAACACTGGTAATCAGAATGCTCAAAGAAATTATTGAGTAAAACCACAAAATACATAAAAAGAAGTGAAGGTTATACAAAGTGAAATGAAGAAAAATATACAAGGAACCAACGGAGATAGGAAGAAGCCAGGATTCAATTCAGGAATGTGGAACAAAAGAAAAAAGAAACATGTGCCCAAAACAGAAAGGAGAACCAAGAATCGAACATCTAGGACAACTTTAAACATACCAACATCTGAATCCTAGCGGTGCCAGAAGAAGAGAAAGAGCAAGAGACTGAAAACGTATTTGAAAAAATGAAAACTAACTTCCCAAATTTGGCCCAGGAAATAGACGTACAAGTCCAGGAAGCAAAGAGAGTCCCAAACAAGCTAGACCGAAAGCAGACCACACCAAGACACATCATAATTAAAATGCCAAAGATGGAAGATAAAGAGAGAATCTTAAAGGCAATGATAGAAAATAACAGAGTTACCTACAAAGGAGTTCCCATAAAACTATTGTGGGCAAACACTCCTCATGGTTTCAGGAATTGTAGACCCGGCCCCAGCATGACGAGCCACCAGCATCCTGACTGCTCTTGTCTCTATGTCTCAACATAAGGCCGCACGCGGAATGTCACTGTCAACCACTCAGATGGTGGACAAGGGAATTAGATCAAAGAGCGCTCCTCATGCTCATTATGCTTTAGAACTTGCTCTGCTTTTCTTATCAGCAATGTGGTGTAAGCTATCTTTAGCAGGGAGTCTATGGGACCCTGCAACTGGTCCAAACGTTTTATAGACCTTGACTCTGATCGGTAAGAGCGATTCCTGGATTAGTGTATGTTACCTGTTACTGTCAAACAACTGAATACAATAGACAATTTATGAATTTTGGCCTTGCATCTCTCGTATGTATCCTCCTCAAGAAATGGCATGAGGGATGAAGGTTTGGCTGCTGGTCTCAGCTAGAGAGGCAGTCACCTTCCTTCCCCCAGATATAATAAAGTGTCCTGGGTAAGTTTGTTCTGCTGTGGCCACGAGGCCTCTACTGGACAGAGCGACTTCCAACTGAGCCTCGGGGAGGGAGGGTGTGTGTGAGGCACCACCGCCATAACCTGCCAACACCAACCAAGGCTCAACTACAAGGGGAAGGTGTACTCAGCCCACACCGCTGGCACACCTCAAGTACCCAGCTTGGGTGATAGGGGAGGCTGTGGAATGGGACCCTATAGGACACGTACTACAGTAGGCCATGCTACCAAGACACGGAGTCAAGGCAGTTCTACCTAGTACACAGAAACAAACACAGGGAGGCTGCTAAGTTGAAGAGGCAAAGAAATATGGCCCACATGAAAGAACAGAACAAAACCCAGATAAAGAAATATATGAAATGTAGATAGCCAACCCATCAGATGCGGAGTTCAAAACACTGGTAATCAGAATGCTCAAAGAAATTATTGAGTAAAACCACAAAATAAATTAAAAAAAGTGAAGGTTATACAAAGTGAAATGAAGAAAAATATACAAGGAACCAACGGAGATAGGAAGAAGCCAGGATTCAATTCAGCAATGTGGAACAAAAGATAGAAATAAACATGTGCCCAAAACAGAAAGGAAAAACAAGAATCGAACATCTAGGACAACTTTAAACATACCAACATCTGAATCCTAGCGGTGCCAGAAGGAGAAGAGAAAGAGCAAGAGACTGAAAACGTATTTGAAAAAATGAAAACTAACTTCCCAAATTTGGTCCAGGAAATAGACGTACAAGTCCAGGAAGCAAAGAGAGTCCCAAACAAGCTAGACCGAAAGCAGACCACACCAAGACACATCATAATTAAAATGCCAAAGGTGGAAGATAAAGAGAGAATCTTAAAGGCAATGATAGAAAATAACAGAGTTACCTACAAAGAAGTTCCCATAAAACTATTGTGGGCAAACACTCCTCGTGGTTTCAGGAATTGTAGACCCGGCCCCAGCATGACGAGTCGCCAGCATCCTGGCCGCTCTTGTCTCTATGTCTCAACATAAGGCCGCACGCGGAATGTCACTGTCAACCACTCAGAGGGTGGACATGGGAATTAGATCAAAGAGCGCTCCTCATGCTCATTATGCTTTAGAACTTGCTCTGCTTTTCTTATCAGCAATGCGGTGTAAGCTATCTTTAGCAGGGAGTCTATGGGACCCTGCAACTGGTCCAAACGTTTTATAGACCTTGACTCTGATCGGTAAGAGCGATTCCTGAATTAGTGTATGTTATCTGTTACTGTCAAACAACTGAATACAATAGACAATTTATGAATTTTAGCCTTGCATCTCTCGTATGTATCCTCCTCAAGAAAAGAAATGAGGGATGAAGGTTTGGCTGCTGGTCTCCGCTAGAGAGGCAGTCACCTTCCTTCCCCCAGATATAATAAAGTGTCCTGGGTAAGTTTGTTCTGCTGTGGCCACGAGGCCTCTACTGGACAGAGCGACTTCCAACTGAGCCTCGGGCGGGGGTGTGTGTGTGTGGCACCACCGCCATAACCTGCCAACACCAAACAAGGCTCAACTACAAGGGGAAGGTGTACTCAGCCCACACCGCTGGCACACCTCAAGTACCCAGCTTGGGTGATAGGGGAGGCTGTGGAATGGGACCCTATAGGACACGTACTACAGTAGGCCATGCTACCAAGACACGGAGTCAAGGCAGTTCTACCTAGTACACAGAAACAAACACAGGGAGGCTGCTAAGTTGAAGAGGCAAAGAAATATGGCCCACATGAAAGAACAGAACAAAACCCAGATAAAGAAATATATGAAATGTAGATAGCCAACCCATCAGATGCGGAGTTCAAAACACTGGTAATCAGAATGCTCAAAGAAATTATTGAGTAAAACCACAAAATAAATTAAAAAAAGTGAAGGTTATACAAAGTGAAATGAAGAAAAATATACAAGGAACCAACGGAGATAGGAAGAAGCCAGGATTCAATTCAGCAATGTGGAACAAAAGATAGAAATAAACATGTGCCCAAAACAGAAAGGAAAAACAAGAATCGAACATCTAGGACAACTTTAAACATACCAACATCTGAATCCTAGCGGTGCCAGAAGGAGAAGAGAAAGAGCAAGAGACTGAAAACGTATTTGAAAAAATGAAAACTAACTTCCCAAATTTGGTCCAGGAAATAGACGTACAAGTCCAGGAAGCAAAGAGAGTCCCAAACAAGCTAGACCGAAAGCAGACCACACCAAGACACATCATAATTAAAATGCCAAAGGAGGAAGATAAAGAGAGAATCTTAAAGGCAATGATAGAAAATAACAGAGTTACCTACAAAGAAGTTCCCATAAAACTATTGTGGGCAAACACTCCTCATGGTTTCAGGAATTGTAGACCCGGCCCCAGCATGACGAGTCGCCAGCATCCTGGCCGCTCTTGTCTCTCTGTCCCAACATAAGGCCGCATGCGGAATGTCACTGTCAACCACTCAGAGGGTGGACACGGGAATTAGATCAAAGAGCGCTCCTCATGCTCATTATGCTTTAGAACTTGCTCTGCTTTTCTTATCAGCAATGCGGTGTAAGCTATCTTTAGCAGGGAGTCTATGGGACCCTGCAACTGGTCCAAACGTTTTATAGACCTTGACTCTGATCGGTAAGAGCGATTCCTGAATTAGTGTATGTTACCTGTTACTGTCAAACAACTGAATACAATAGACAATTTATGAATTTTGGCCTTGCATCTCTCGTATGTATCCTCCTCAAGAAATGGCAGGAGGGATGAAGGTTTGGATGCTGGTCTCCGCTAGAGAGGCAGTCACCTTCCTTCCCCCAGATATAATAAAGTGTCCTGGGTAAGTTTGTTCTGCTGTGGCCACGAGGCCTCTACTGGACAGAGCGACTTCCAACTGAGCCTCGGGGGGGGAGGGTGTGTGTGTGGCACCACCGCCATAACCTGCCAACACCAACCAAGGCTCAACTACAAGGGGAAGGTGTACTCAGCCCACACCGCTGGCACACCTCAAGTACCCAGCTTGGGTGATAGGGGAGGCTGTGGAATGGGACCCTATAGGACACGTACTACAGTAGGCCATGCTACCAAGACACGGAGTCAAGGCAGTTCTACCTAGTACACAGAAACAAACACAGGGAGGCTGCTAAGTTGAAGAGGCAAAGAAATATGGCCCACATGAAAGAACAGAACAAAACCCAGATAAAGAAATATATGAAATGTAGATAGCCAACCCATCAGATGCGGAGTTCAAAACACTGGTAATCAGAATGCTCAAAGAAATTATTGAGTAAAACCACAAAATAAATTAAAAAAAGTGAAGGTTATACAAAGTGAAATGAAGAAAAATATACAAGGAACCAACGGAGATAGGAAGAAGCCAGGATTCAATTCAGCAATGTGGAACAAAAGATAGAAATAAACATGTGCCCAAAACAGAAAGGAAAAACAAGAATCGAACATCTAGGACAACTTTAAACATACCAACATCTGAATCCTAGCGGTGCCAGAAGGAGAAGAGAAAGAGCAAGAGACTGAAAAAGTATTTGAAAAAATGAAAACTAACTTCCCAAATTTGGTCCAGGAAATAGACGTACAAGTCCAGGAAGCAAAGAGAGTCCCAAACAAGCTAGACCGAAAGCAGACCACACCAAGACACATCATAATTAAAATGCCAAAGGTGGAAGATAAAGAGAGAATCTTAAAGGCAATGATAGAAAATAACAGAGTTACCTACAAAGAAGTTCCCATAAAACTATTGTGGGCAAACACTCCTCGTGGTTTCAGGAATTGTAGACCCGGCCCCAGCATGACGAGTCGCCAGCATCCTGGCCGCTCTTGTCTCTATGTCTCAACATAAGGCTGCACGCGGAATGTCACTGTCAACCACTCAGAGGGTGGACATGGGAATTAGATCAAAGAGCGCTCCTCATGCTCATTATGCTTTAGAACTTGCTCTGCTTTTCTTATCAGCAATGCGGTGTAAGCTATCTTTAGCAGGGAGTCTATGGGACCCTGCAACTGGTCCAAACGTTTTATAGACCTTGACTCTGATCGGTAAGAGCGATTCCTGAATTAGTGTATGTTACCTGTTACTGTCAAACAACTGAATACAATAGACAATTTATGAATTTTGGCCTTGCATCTCTCGTATGTATCCTCCTCAAGAAATGGCATGAGGGATGAAGGTTTGGCTGCTGGTCTCCGCTAGAGAGTCAGTCACCTTCCTTCCCCCAGATATAATAAAGTGTCCTGGGTAAGCTTGTTCTGCTGTGGCCACGAGGCCTCTACTGGACAGAGCGACTTCCAACTGAGCCTCGGGGGTGGAGGGTGTGTGTGTGGCACCACCGCCATAACCTGCCAACACCAACCAAGGCTCAACTACAAGGGGAAGGTGTACTCAGCCCACACCGCTGGCACACCTCAAGTACCCAGCTTGGGTGATAGGGGAGGCTGTGGAATGTGACCCTATAGGACACGTACTACAGTAGGTCATGCTACCAAGACACGGAGTCAAGGCAGTTCTACCTAGTACACAGAAACAAACACAGGGAGGCTGCTAAGTTGAAGAGGCAAAGAAATATGGCCCACATGAAAGAACAGAACAAAACCCAGATAAAGAAATATATGAAATGTAGATAGCCAACCCATCAGATGCAGAGTTCAAAACACTGGTAATCAGAATGCTCAAAGAAATTATTGAGTAAAACCACAAAATAAATAAAGTGAAGGTTATACAAAGTGAAATGAAGGAAAATATACAAGGAACCAACGGAGATAGGAAGAAGCCAGGATTCAATTCAGCAATGTCGAACAAAAGAAAGAAAGAAACATGTGGCCAAAACAGAAAGGAGAAACAAGAATCGAACATCTAGGACAACTTTAAACATACCAACATCTGAATCCTAGTGGTGCCAGAAGGAGAAGAGAAAGAGCAAGAGACTGAAAACGTATTTGAAAAAATGAAAACTAACTTCCCAAATTTGGTCCAGGAAATAGACGTACAAGTCCAGGAAGCAAAGTGAGTCCCAAACAAGCTAGACCGAAAGCAGACCACACCAAGGCACATCATAATTAAAATGCCAAAGGTGGAAGATAAAGAGAGAATCTTAAAGGCAACGATAGAAAATAACAGAGTTACCTACAAAGGAGTTCCCATAAAACTATTGTGGGCAAACACTCCTCATGGTTTCAGGAATTGTAGACCCGGCCCCAGCATAATGAGCCGCCAGCATCCTGGCCGCTCTTGTCTCTATGTCTCAACATAAGGCCGCACGCGGAATGTCACTGTCAACCACTCAGAGGGTGGCCATGGGAATTAGATCAAAGAGCGCTCCTCATGCTCATTATGCTTTAGAACTTGCTCTGCTTTTCTTATCAGCAATGTGGTGTAAGCTATCTTTAGCAGGGAGTCTATGGGACCCTGCAACTGGTCCAAACGTTTTATAGACCTTGACTCTGATCGGTAAGAGCGATTCCTGAATTAGGGTATGTTACCTGTTACTGTCAAACAACTGAATACAATAGACAATTTATGAATTTTAGCCTTGCATCTCTCGTATGTATCCTCCTCAAGAAAAGACATGAGGGATGAAGGTTTGGCTGCTGGTCTCCGCTAGAGAGGCAGTCACCTTCCTTCCCCCAGATATAATAAAGTGTCCTGGATAAGTTTGTTCTGCTTTGGCCACGAGGCCTCTACTGGACAGAGCGACTTCCAACTGAGCCTCGGGTGTGTGTGTGTGTGTGTGTGTGTGTGTGTGTGTGTGGCACCACCGCCATAACCTGCCAACACCAACCAAGGCTCAACTACAAGAGGAAGGTGTACTCAGCCCACACCGCTGGCACACCTCAAGTACCCAGCTTGGGTGATAGGGGAGGCTGTGGAATGGGACCCTATAGGACACGTACTACAGTAGGCCATGCTACCAAGACACGGAGTCAAGGCAGTTCTACCTAGTACACAGAAACAAACACAGGGAGCCTGCTAAATTGAAGAGGCAAAGAAATATGGCCCACATGAAAAAACAGAACAAAACCCAGATAAAGAAATATATGAAATGTAGATAGCCAACCCATCAGATGCGGAGTTCAAAACACTGGTAATCAGAATGCTCAAAGAAATTATTGAGTAAAACCACAAAATAAATTAAAAAAAGTGAAGGTTATACAAAGTGAAATGAAGAAAAATATACAAGGAACCAACGGAGATAGGAAGAAGCCAGGATTCAATTCAGCAATGTGGAACAAAAGATAGAAATAAACATGTGCCCAAAACAGAAAGGAAAAACAAGAATCGAACATCTAGGACAACTTTAAACATACCAACATCTGAATCCTAGCGGTGCCAGAAGGAGAAGAGAAAGAGCAAGAGACTGAAAAAGTATTTGAAAAAATGAAAACTAACTTCCCAAATTTGGTCCAGGAAATAGACGTACAAGTCCAGGAAGCAAAGAGAGTCCCAAACAAGCTAGACCAAAAGCAGACCACACCAAGACACATCATAATTAAAATGCCAAAGGTGGAAGATAAAGAGAGAATCTTAAAGGCAATGATAGAAAATAACAGAGTTACCTACAAAGAAGTTCCCATAAAACTATTGTGGGCAAACACTCCTCGTGGTTTCAGGAATTGTAGACCCGGCCCCAGCATGACGAGTCGCCAGCATCCTGGCCGCTCTTGTCTCTATGTCTCAACATAAGGCCGCACGCGGAATGTCACTGTCAACCACTCAGAGGGTGGACATGGGAATTAGATCAAAGAGCGCTCCTCATGCTCATTATGCTTTAGAACTTGCTCTGCTTTTCTTATCAGCAATGCGGTGTAAGCTATCTTTAGCAGGGAGTCTATGGGACCCTGCAACTGGTCCAAACGTTTTATAGACCTTGACTCTGATCGGTAAGAGCGATTCCTGAATTAGTGTATGTTATCTGTTACTGTCAAACAACTGAATACAATAGACAATTTATGAATTTTAGCCTTGCATCTCTCGTATGTATCCTCCTCAAGAAAAGAAATGAGGGATGAAGGTTTGGCTGCTGGTCTCCGCTAGAGAGGCAGTCACCTTCCTTCCCCCAGATATAATAAAGTGTCCTGGGTAAGTTTGTTCTGCTGTGGCCACGAGGCCTCTACTGGACAGAGCGACTTCCAACTGAGCCTCGGGCGGGGGTGTGTGTGTGTGGCACCACCGCCATAACCTGCCAACACCAAACAAGGCTCAACTACAAGGGAAAGGTGTACTCAGCCCACACCGCTGGCACACCTCAAGTACCCAGCTTGGGTGATAGGGGAGGCTGTGGAATGGGACCTTATAGGACACGTACTACAGTAGGTCATGCTACCAAGAACCGGAGTCAAGGCAGTTCTACCTAGTACACAGAAACAAACACAGGGAGCCTGCTAAATTGAAGAGGCAAAGAAATATGGCCCACATGAAAAAACAGAACAAAACCCAGATAAAGAAATATATGAAATGTAGATAGCCAACCCATCAGATGCAGAGTTCAAAACACTGGTAATCAGAATGCTCAAAGAAATTATTGAGTAAAACCACAAAATACATAAAAAGAAGTGAAGGTTATACAAAGTGAAATGAAGAAAAATATACAAGGAACCAACGGAGATAGGAAGAAGCCAGGATTCAATTCAGGAATGTGGAACAAAAGAAAAAAGAAACATGTGCCCAAAACAGAAAGGAGAACCAAGAATCGAACATCTAGGACAACTTTAAACATACCAACATCTGAATCCTAGCGGTGCCAGAAGAAGAGAAAGAGCAAGAGACTGAAAACGTATTTGAAAAAATGAAAACTAACTTCCCAAATTTGGCCCAGGAAATAGACGTACAAGTCCAGGAAGCAAAGAGAGTCCCAAACAAGCTAGACCGAAAGCAGACCACACCAAGACACATCATAATTAAAATGCCAAAGATGGAAGATAAAGAGAGAATCTTAAAGGCAATGATAGAAAATAACAGAGTTACCTACAAAGGAGTTCCCATAAAACTATTGTGGGCAAACACTCCTCATGGTTTCAGGAATTGTAGACCCGGCCCCAGCATGACGAGCCACCAGCATCCTGACTGCTCTTGTCTCTATGTCTCAACATAAGGCCGCACGCGGAATGTCACTGTCAACCACTCAGATGGTGGACAAGGGAATTAGATCAAAGAGCGCTCCTCATGCTCATTATGCTTTAGAACTTGCTCTGCTTTTCTTATCAGCAATGTGGTGTAAGCTATCTTTAGCAGGGAGTCTATGGGACCCTGCAACTGGTCCAAACGTTTTATAGACCTTGACTCTGATCGGTAAGAGCGATTCCTGGATTAGTGTATGTTACCTGTTACTGTCAAACAACTGAATACAATAGACAATTTATGAATTTTGGCCTTGCATCTCTCGTATGTATCCTCCTCAAGAAATGGCATGAGGGATGAAGGTTTGGCTGCTGGTCTCAGCTAGAGAGGCAGTCACCTTCCTTCCCCCAGATATAATAAAGTGTCCTGGGTAAGTTTGTTCTGCTGTGGCCACGAGGCCTCTACTGGACAGAGCGACTTCCAACTGAGCCTCGGGGGGGGAGGGTGTGTGTGAGGCACCACCGCCATAACCTGCCAACACCAACCAAGGCTCAACTACAAGGGGAAGGTGTACTCAGCCCACACCGCTGGCACACCTCAAGTACCCAGCTTGGGTGATAGGGGAGGCTGTGGAATGGGACCCTATAGGACACGTACTACAGTAGGCCATGCTACCAAGACACGGAGTCAAGGCAGTTCTACCTAGTACACAGAAACAAACACAGGGAGGCTGCTAAGTTGAAGAGGCAAAGAAATATGGCCCACATGAAAGAACAGAACAAAACCCAGATAAAGAAATATATGAAATGTAGATAGCCAACCCATCAGATGCGGAGTTCAAAACACTGGTAATCAGAATGCTCAAAGAAATTATTGAGTAAAACCACAAAATAAATTAAAAAAAGTGAAGGTTATACAAAGTGAAATGAAGAAAAATATACAAGGAACCAACGGAGATAGGAAGAAGCCAGGATTCAATTCAGCAATGTGGAACAAAAGATAGAAATAAACATGTGCCCAAAACAGAAAGGAAAAACAAGAATCGAACATCTAGGACAACTTTAAACATACCAACATCTGAATCCTAGCGGTGCCAGAAGGAGAAGAGAAAGAGCAAGAGACTGAAAACGTATTTGAAAAAATGAAAACTAACTTCCCAAATTTGGTCCAGGAAATAGACGTACAAGTCCAGGAAGCAAAGAGAGTCCCAAACAAGCTAGACCGAAAGCAGACCACACCAAGACACATCATAATTAAAATGCCAAAGGTGGAAGATAAAGAGAGAATCTTAAAGGCAATGATAGAAAATAACAGAGTTACCTACAAAGAAGTTCCCATAAAACTATTGTGGGCAAACACTCCTCGTGGTTTCAGGAATTGTAGACCCGGCCCCAGCATGACGAGTCGCCAGCATCCTGGCCGCTCTTGTCTCTATGTCTCAACATAAGGCCGCACGCGGAATGTCACTGTCAACCACTCAGAGGGTGGACATGGGAATTAGATCAAAGAGCGCTCCTCATGCTCATTATGCTTTAGAACTTGCTCTGCTTTTCTTATCAGCAATGCGGTGTAAGCTATCTTTAGCAGGGAGTCTATGGGACCCTGCAACTGGTCCAAACGTTTTATAGACCTTGACTCTGATCGGTAAGAGCGATTCCTGAATTAGTGTATGTTATCTGTTACTGTCAAACAACTGAATACAATAGACAATTTATGAATTTTAGCCTTGCATCTCTCGTATGTATCCTCCTCAAGAAAAGAAATGAGGGATGAAGGTTTGGCTGCTGGTCTCCGCTAGAGAGGCAGTCACCTTCCTTCCCCCAGATATAATAAAGTGTCCTGGGTAAGTTTGTTCTGCTGTGGCCACGAGGCCTCTACTGGACAGAGCGACTTCCAACTGAGCCTCGGGCGGGGGTGTGTGTGTGTGGCACCACCGCCATAACCTGCCAACACCAAACAAGGCTCAACTACAAGGGGAAGGTGTACTCAGCCCACACCGCTGGCACACCTCAAGTACCCAGCTTGGGTGATAGGGGAGGCTGTGGAATGGGACCCTATAGGACACGTACTACAGTAGGCCATGCTACCAAGACACGGAGTCAAGGCAGTTCTACCTAGTACACAGAAACAAACACAGGGAGGCTGCTAAGTTGAAGAGGCAAAGAAATATGGCCCACATGAAAGAACAGAACAAAACCCAGATAAAGAAATATATGAAATGTAGATAGCCAACCCATCAGATGCGGAGTTCAAAACACTGGTAATCAGAATGCTCAAAGAAATTATTGAGTAAAACCACAAAATAAATTAAAAAAAGTGAAGGTTATACAAAGTGAAATGAAGAAAAATATACAAGGAACCAACGGAGATAGGAAGAAGCCAGGATTCAATTCAGCAATGTGGAACAAAAGATAGAAATAAACATGTGCCCAAAACAGAAAGGAAAAACAAGAATCGAACATCTAGGACAACTTTAAACATACCAACATCTGAATCCTAGCGGTGCCAGAAGGAGAAGAGAAAGAGCAAGAGACTGAAAACGTATTTGAAAAAATGAAAACTAACTTCCCAAATTTGGTCCAGGAAATAGACGTACAAGTCCAGGAAGCAAAGAGAGTCCCAAACAAGCTAGACCGAAAGCAGACCACACCAAGACACATCATAATTAAAATGCCAAAGGAGGAAGATAAAGAGAGAATCTTAAAGGCAATGATAGAAAATAACAGAGTTACCTACAAAGAAGTTCCCATAAAACTATTGTGGGCAAACACTCCTCATGGTTTCAGGAATTGTAGACCCGGCCCCAGCATGACGAGTCGCCAGCATCCTGGCCGCTCTTGTCTCTCTGTCCCAACATAAGGCCGCATGCGGAATGTCACTGTCAACCACTCAGAGGGTGGACACGGGAATTAGATCAAAGAGCGCTCCTCATGCTCATTATGCTTTAGAACTTGCTCTGCTTTTCTTATCAGCAATGCGGTGTAAGCTATCTTTAGCAGGGAGTCTATGGGACCCTGCAACTGGTCCAAACGTTTTATAGACCTTGACTCTGATCGGTAAGAGCGATTCCTGAATTAGTGTATGTTACCTGTTACTGTCAAACAACTGAATACAATAGACAATTTATGAATTTTGGCCTTGCATCTCTCGTATGTATCCTCCTCAAGAAATGGCAGGAGGGATGAAGGTTTGGATGCTGGTCTCCGCTAGAGAGGCAGTCACCTTCCTTCCCCCAGATATAATAAAGTGTCCTGGGTAAGTTTGTTCTGCTGTGGCCACGAGGCCTCTACTGGACAGAGCGACTTCCAACTGAGCCTCGGGGGGGGAGGGTGTGTGTGTGGCACCACCGCCATAACCTGCCAACACCAACCAAGGCTCAACTACAAGGGGAAGGTGTACTCAGCCCACACCGCTGGCACACCTCAAGTACCCAGCTTGGGTGATAGGGGAGGCTGTGGAATGGGACCCTATAGGACACGTACTACAGTAGGCCATGCTACCAAGACACGGAGTCAAGGCAGTTCTACATAGTACACAGAAACAAACACAGGGAGGCTGCTAAGTTGAAGAGGCAAAGAAATATGGCCCACATGAAAGAACAGAACAAAACCCAGATAAAGAAATATATGAAATGTAGATAGCCAACCCATCAGATGCGGAGTTCAAAACACTGGTAATCAGAATGCTCAAAGAAATTATTGAGTAAAACCACAAAATAAATTAAAAAAAGTGAAGGTTATACAAAGTGAAATGAAGAAAAATATACAAGGAACCAACGGAGATAGGAAGAAGCCAGGATTCAATTCAGCAATGTGGAACAAAAGATAGAAATAAACATGTGCCCAAAACAGAAAGGAAAAACAAGAATCGAACATCTAGGACAACTTTAAACATACCAACATCTGAATCCTAGCGGTGCCAGAAGGAGAAGAGAAAGAGCAAGAGACTGAAAAAGTATTTGAAAAAATGAAAACTAACTTCCCAAATTTGGTCCAGGAAATAGACGTACAAGTCCAGGAAGCAAAGAGAGTCCCAAACAAGCTAGACCGAAAGCAGACCACACCAAGACACATCATAATTAAAATGCCAAAGGTGGAAGATAAAGAGAGAATCTTAAAGGCAATGATAGAAAATAACAGAGTTACCTACAAAGAAGTTCCCATAAAACTATTGTGGGCAAACACTCCTCGTGGTTTCAGGAATTGTAGACCCGGCCCCAGCATGACGAGTCGCCAGCATCCTGGCCGCTCTTGTCTCTATGTCTCAACATAAGGCTGCACGCGGAATGTCACTGTCAACCACTCAGAGGGTGGACATGGGAATTAGATCAAAGAGCGCTCCTCATGCTCATTATGCTTTAGAACTTGCTCTGCTTTTCTTATCAGCAATGCGGTGTAAGCTATCTTTAGCAGGGAGTCTATGGGACCCTGCAACTGGTCCAAACGTTTTATAGACCTTGACTCTGATCGGTAAGAGCGATTCCTGAATTAGTGTATGTTACCTGTTACTGTCAAACAACTGAATACAATAGACAATTTATGAATTTTGGCCTTGCATCTCTCGTATGTATCCTCCTCAAGAAATGGCATGAGGGATGAAGGTTTGGCTGCTGGTCTCCGCTAGAGAGTCAGTCACCTTCCTTCCCCCAGATATAATAAAGTGTCCTGGGTAAGCTTGTTCTGCTGTGGCCACGAGGCCTCTACTGGACAGAGCGACTTCCAACTGAGCCTCGGGGGTGGAGGGTGTGTGTGTGGCACCACCGCCATAACCTGCCAACACCAACCAAGGCTCAACTACAAGGGGAAGGTGTACTCAGCCCACACCGCTGGCACACCTCAAGTACCCAGCTTGGGTGATAGGGGAGGCTGTGGAATGTGACCCTATAGGACACGTACTACAGTAGGTCATGCTACCAAGACACGGAGTCAAGGCAGTTCTACCTAGTACACAGAAACAAACACAGGGAGGCTGCTAAGTTGAAGAGGCAAAGAAATATGGCCCACATGAAAGAACAGAACAAAACCCAGATAAAGAAATATATGAAATGTAGATAGCCAACCCATCAGATGCAGAGTTCAAAACACTGGTAATCAGAATGCTCAAAGAAATTATTGAGTAAAACCACAAAATAAATAAAGTGAAGGTTATACAAAGTGAAATGAAGGAAAATATACAAGGAACCAACGGAGATAGGAAGAAGCCAGGATTCAATTCAGCAATGTCGAACAAAAGAAAGAAAGAAACATGTGGCCAAAACAGAAAGGAGAAACAAGAATCGAACATCTAGGACAACTTTAAACATACCAACATCTGAATCCTAGTGGTGCCAGAAGGAGAAGAGAAAGAGCAAGAGACTGAAAACGTATTTGAAAAAATGAAAACTAACTTCCCAAATTTGGTCCAGGAAATAGACGTACAAGTCCAGGAAGCAAAGTGAGTCCCAAACAAGCTAGACCGAAAGCAGACCACACCAAGGCACATCATAATTAAAATGCCAAAGGTGGAAGATAAAGAGAGAATCTTAAAGGCAACGATAGAAAATAACAGAGTTACCTACAAAGGAGTTCCCATAAAACTATTGTGGGCAAACACTCCTCATGGTTTCAGGAATTGTAGACCCGGCCCCAGCATAATGAGCCGCCAGCATCCTGGCCGCTCTTGTCTCTATGTCTCAACATAAGGCCGCACGCGGAATGTCACTGTCAACCACTCAGAGGGTGGCCATGGGAATTAGATCAAAGAGCGCTCCTCATGCTCATTATGCTTTAGAACTTGCTCTGCTTTTCTTATCAGCAATGTGGTGTAAGCTATCTTTAGCAGGGAGTCTATGGGACCCTGCAACTGGTCCAAACGTTTTATAGACCTTGACTCTGATCGGTAAGAGCGATTCCTGAATTAGGGTATGTTACCTGTTACTGTCAAACAACTGAATACAATAGACAATTTATGAATTTTAGCCTTGCATCTCTCGTATGTATCCTCCTCAAGAAAAGACATGAGGGATGAAGGTTTGGCTGCTGGTCTCCGCTAGAGAGGCAGTCACCTTCCTTCCCCCAGATATAATAAAGTGTCCTGGATAAGTTTGTTCTGCTTTGGCCACGAGGCCTCTACTGGACAGAGCGACTTCCAACTGAGCCTCGGGTGTGTGTGTGTGTGTGTGTGTGTGTGTGTGTGTGTGGCACCACCGCCATAACCTGCCAACACCAACCAAGGCTCAACTACAAGAGGAAGGTGTACTCAGCCCACACCGCTGGCACACCTCAAGTACCCAGCTTGGGTGATAGGGGAGGCTGTGGAATGGGACCCTATAGGACACGTACTACAGTAGGCCATGCTACCAAGACACGGAGTCAAGGCAGTTCTACCTAGTACACAGAAACAAACACAGGGAGCCTGCTAAATTGAAGAGGCAAAGAAATATGGCCCACATGAAAAAACAGAACAAAACCCAGATAAAGAAATATATGAAATGTAGATAGCCAACCCATCAGATGCGGAGTTCAAAACACTGGTAATCAGAATGCTCAAAGAAATTATTGAGTAAAACCACAAAATAAATTAAAAAAAGTGAAGGTTATACAAAGTGAAATGAAGAAAAATATACAAGGAACCAACGGAGATAGGAAGAAGCCAGGATTCAATTCAGCAATGTGGAACAAAAGATAGAAATAAACATGTGCCCAAAACAGAAAGGAAAAACAAGAATCGAACATCTAGGACAACTTTAAACATACCAACATCTGAATCCTAGCGGTGCCAGAAGGAGAAGAGAAAGAGCAAGAGACTGAAAAAGTATTTGAAAAAATGAAAACTAACTTCCCAAATTTGGTCCAGGAAATAGACGTACAAGTCCAGGAAGCAAAGAGAGTCCCAAACAAGCTAGACCAAAAGCAGACCACACCAAGACACATCATAATTAAAATGCCAAAGGTGGAAGATAAAGAGAGAATCTTAAAGGCAATGATAGAAAATAACAGAGTTACCTACAAAGAAGTTCCCATAAAACTATTGTGGGCAAACACTCCTCGTGGTTTCAGGAATTGTAGACCCGGCCCCAGCATGACGAGTCGCCAGCATCCTGGCCGCTCTTGTCTCTATGTCTCAACATAAGGCCGCACGCGGAATGTCACTGTCAACCACTCAGAGGGTGGACATGGGAATTAGATCAAAGAGCGCTCCTCATGCTCATTATGCTTTAGAACTTGCTCTGCTTTTCTTATCAGCAATGCGGTGTAAGCTATCTTTAGCAGGGAGTCTATGGGACCCTGCAACTGGTCCAAACGTTTTATAGACCTTGACTCTGATCGGTAAGAGCGATTCCTGAATTAGTGTATGTTATCTGTTACTGTCAAACAACTGAATACAATAGACAATTTATGAATTTTAGCCTTGCATCTCTCGTATGTATCCTCCTCAAGAAAAGAAATGAGGGATGAAGGTTTGGCTGCTGGTCTCCGCTAGAGAGGCAGTCACCTTCCTTCCCCCAGATATAATAAAGTGTCCTGGGTAAGTTTGTTCTGCTGTGGCCACGAGGCCTCTACTGGACAGAGCGACTTCCAACTGAGCCTCGGGCGGGGGTGTGTGTGTGTGGCACCACCGCCATAACCTGCCAACACCAAACAAGGCTCAACTACAAGGGAAAGGTGTACTCAGCCCACACCGCTGGCACACCTCAAGTACCCAGCTTGGGTGATAGGGGAGGCTGTGGAATGGGACCTTATAGGACACGTACTACAGTAGGTCATGCTACCAAGAACCGGAGTCAAGGCAGTTCTACCTAGTACACAGAAACAAACACAGGGAGCCTGCTAAATTGAAGAGGCAAAGAAATATGGCCCACATGAAAAAACAGAACAAAACCCAGATAAAGAAATATATGAAATGTAGATAGCCAACCCATCAGATGCAGAGTTCAAAACACTGGTAATCAGAATGCTCAAAGAAATTATTGAGTAAAACCACAAAATACATAAAAAGAAGTGAAGGTTATACAAAGTGAAATGAAGAAAAATATACAAGGAACCAACGGAGATAGGAAGAAGCCAGGATTCAATTCAGGAATGTGGAACAAAAGAAAAAAGAAACATGTGCCCAAAACAGAAAGGAGAACCAAGAATCGAACATCTAGGACAACTTTAAACATACCAACATCTGAATCCTAGCGGTGCCAGAAGAAGAGAAAGAGCAAGAGACTGAAAACGTATTTGAAAAAATGAAAACTAACTTCCCAAATTTGGCCCAGGAAATAGACGTACAAGTCCAGGAAGCAAAGAGAGTCCCAAACAAGCTAGACCGAAAGCAGACCACACCAAGACACATCATAATTAAAATGCCAAAGATGGAAGATAAAGAGAGAATCTTAAAGGCAATGATAGAAAATAACAGAGTTACCTACAAAGGAGTTCCCATAAAACTATTGTGGGCAAACACTCCTCATGGTTTCAGGAATTGTAGACCCGGCCCCAGCATGACGAGCCACCAGCATCCTGACTGCTCTTGTCTCTATGTCTCAACATAAGGCCGCACGCGGAATGTCACTGTCAACCACTCAGATGGTGGACAAGGGAATTAGATCAAAGAGCGCTCCTCATGCTCATTATGCTTTAGAACTTGCTCTGCTTTTCTTATCAGCAATGTGGTGTAAGCTATCTTTAGCAGGGAGTCTATGGGACCCTGCAACTGGTCCAAACGTTTTATAGACCTTGACTCTGATCGGTAAGAGCGATTCCTGGATTAGTGTATGTTACCTGTTACTGTCAAACAACTGAATACAATAGACAATTTATGAATTTTGGCCTTGCATCTCTCGTATGTATCCTCCTCAAGAAATGGCATGAGGGATGAAGGTTTGGCTGCTGGTCTCAGCTAGAGAGGCAGTCACCTTCCTTCCCCCAGATATAATAAAGTGTCCTGGGTAAGTTTGTTCTGCTGTGGCCACGAGGCCTCTACTGGACAGAGCGACTTCCAACTGAGCCTCGGGGGGGGAGGGTGTGTGTGAGGCACCACCGCCATAACCTGCCAACACCAACCAAGGCTCAACTACAAGGGGAAGGTGTACTCAGCCCACACCGCTGGCACACCTCAAGTACCCAGCTTGGGTGATAGGGGAGGCTGTGGAATGGGACCCTATAGGACACGTACTACAGTAGGCCATGCTACCAAGACACGGAGTCAAGGCAGTTCTACCTAGTACACAGAAACAAACACAGGGAGGCTGCTAAGTTGAAGAGGCAAAGAAATATGGCCCACATGAAAGAACAGAACAAAACCCAGATAAAGAAATATATGAAATGTAGATAGCCAACCCATCAGATGCGGAGTTCAAAACACTGGTAATCAGAATGCTCAAAGAAATTATTGAGTAAAACCACAAAATAAATTAAAAAAAGTGAAGGTTATACAAAGTGAAATGAAGAAAAATATACAAGGAACCAACGGAGATAGGAAGAAGCCAGGATTCAATTCAGCAATGTGGAACAAAAGATAGAAATAAACATGTGCCCAAAACAGAAAGGAAAAACAAGAATCGAACATCTAGGACAACTTTAAACATACCAACATCTGAATCCTAGCGGTGCCAGAAGGAGAAGAGAAAGAGCAAGAGACTGAAAACGTATTTGAAAAAATGAAAACTAACTTCCCAAATTTGGTCCAGGAAATAGACGTACAAGTCCAGGAAGCAAAGAGAGTCCCAAACAAGCTAGACCGAAAGCAGACCACACCAAGACACATCATAATTAAAATGCCAAAGGTGGAAGATAAAGAGAGAATCTTAAAGGCAATGATAGAAAATAACAGAGTTACCTACAAAGAAGTTCCCATAAAACTATTGTGGGCAAACACTCCTCGTGGTTTCAGGAATTGTAGACCCGGCCCCAGCATGACGAGTCGCCAGCATCCTGGCCGCTCTTGTCTCTATGTCTCAACATAAGGCCGCACGCGGAATGTCACTGTCAACCACTCAGAGGGTGGACATGGGAATTAGATCAAAGAGCGCTCCTCATGCTCATTATGCTTTAGAACTTGCTCTGCTTTTCTTATCAGCAATGCGGTGTAAGCTATCTTTAGCAGGGAGTCTATGGGACCCTGCAACTGGTCCAAACGTTTTATAGACCTTGACTCTGATCGGTAAGAGCGATTCCTGAATTAGTGTATGTTATCTGTTACTGTCAAACAACTGAATACAATAGACAATTTATGAATTTTAGCCTTGCATCTCTCGTATGTATCCTCCTCAAGAAAAGAAATGAGGGATGAAGGTTTGGCTGCTGGTCTCCGCTAGAGAGGCAGTCACCTTCCTTCCCCCAGATATAATAAAGTGTCCTGGGTAAGTTTGTTCTGCTGTGGCCACGAGGCCTCTACTGGACAGAGCGACTTCCAACTGAGCCTCGGGCGGGGGTGTGTGTGTGTGGCACCACCGCCATAACCTGCCAACACCAAACAAGGCTCAACTACAAGGGGAAGGTGTACTCAGCCCACACCGCTGGCACACCTCAAGTACCCAGCTTGGGTGATAGGGGAGGCTGTGGAATGGGACCCTATAGGACACGTACTACAGTAGGCCATGCTACCAAGACACGGAGTCAAGGCAGTTCTACCTAGTACACAGAAACAAACACAGGGAGGCTGCTAAGTTGAAGAGGCAAAGAAATATGGCCCACATGAAAGAACAGAACAAAACCCAGATAAAGAAATATATGAAATGTAGATAGCCAACCCATCAGATGCGGAGTTCAAAACACTGGTAATCAGAATGCTCAAAGAAATTATTGAGTAAAACCACAAAATAAATTAAAAAAAGTGAAGGTTATACAAAGTGAAATGAAGAAAAATATACAAGGAACCAACGGAGATAGGAAGAAGCCAGGATTCAATTCAGCAATGTGGAACAAAAGATAGAAATAAACATGTGCCCAAAACAGAAAGGAAAAACAAGAATCGAACATCTAGGACAACTTTAAACATACCAACATCTGAATCCTAGCGGTGCCAGAAGGAGAAGAGAAAGAGCAAGAGACTGAAAACGTATTTGAAAAAATGAAAACTAACTTCCCAAATTTGGTCCAGGAAATAGACGTACAAGTCCAGGAAGCAAAGAGAGTCCCAAACAAGCTAGACCGAAAGCAGACCACACCAAGACACATCATAATTAAAATGCCAAAGGAGGAAGATAAAGAGAGAATCTTAAAGGCAATGATAGAAAATAACAGAGTTACCTACAAAGAAGTTCCCATAAAACTATTGTGGGCAAACACTCCTCATGGTTTCAGGAATTGTAGACCCGGCCCCAGCATGACGAGTCGCCAGCATCCTGGCCGCTCTTGTCTCTCTGTCCCAACATAAGGCCGCATGCGGAATGTCACTGTCAACCACTCAGAGGGTGGACAAGGGAATTAGATCAAAGAGCGCTCCTCATGCTCATTATGCTTTAGAACTTGCTCTGCTTTTCTTATCAGCAATGCGGTGTAAGCTATCTTTAGCAGGGAGTCTATGGGACCCTGCAACTGGTCCAAACGTTTTATAGACCTTGACTCTGATCGGTAAGAGCGATTCCTGAATTAGTGTATGTTACCTGTTACTGTCAAACAACTGAATACAATAGACAATTTATGAATTTTGGCCTTGCATCTCTCGTATGTATCCTCCTCAAGAAATGGCAGGAGGGATGAAGGTTTGGATGCTGGTCTCCGCTAGAGAGGCAGTCACCTTCCTTCCCCCAGATATAATAAAGTGTCCTGGGTAAGTTTGTTCTGCTGTGGCCACGAGGCCTCTACTGGACAGAGCGACTTCCAACTGAGCCTCGGGGGGGGAGGGTGTGTGTGTGGCACCACCGCCATAACCTGCCAACACCAACCAAGGCTCAACTACAAGGGGAAGGTGTACTCAGCCCACACCGCTGGCACACCTCAAGTACCCAGCTTGGGTGATAGGGGAGGCTGTGGAATGGGACCCTATAGGACACGTACTACAGTAGGCCATGCTACCAAGACACGGAGTCAAGGCAGTTCTACCTAGTACACAGAAACAAACACAGGGAGGCTGCTAAGTTGAAGAGGCAAAGAAATATGGCCCACATGAAAGAACAGAACAAAACCCAGATAAAGAAATATATGAAATGTAGATAGCCAACCCATCAGATGCGGAGTTCAAAACACTGGTAATCAGAATGCTCAAAGAAATTATTGAGTAAAACCACAAAATAAATTAAAAAAAGTGAAGGTTATACAAAGTGAAATGAAGAAAAATATACAAGGAACCAACGGAGATAGGAAGAAGCCAGGATTCAATTCAGCAATGTGGAACAAAAGATAGAAATAAACATGTGCCCAAAACAGAAAGGAAAAACAAGAATCGAACATCTAGGACAACTTTAAACATACCAACATCTGAATCCTAGCGGTGCCAGAAGGAGAAGAGAAAGAGCAAGAGACTGAAAAAGTATTTGAAAAAATGAAAACTAACTTCCCAAATTTGGTCCAGGAAATAGACGTACAAGTCCAGGAAGCAAAGAGAGTCCCAAACAAGCTAGACCGAAAGCAGACCACACCAAGACACATCATAATTAAAATGCCAAAGGTGGAAGATAAAGAGAGAATCTTAAAGGCAATGATAGAAAATAACAGAGTTACCTACAAAGAAGTTCCCATAAAACTATTGTGGGCAAACACTCCTCGTGGTTTCAGGAATTGTAGACCCGGCCCCAGCATGACGAGTCGCCAGCATCCTGGCCGCTCTTGTCTCTATGTCTCAACATAAGGCTGCACGCGGAATGTCACTGTCAACCACTCAGAGGGTGGACATGGGAATTAGATCAAAGAGCGCTCCTCATGCTCATTATGCTTTAGAACTTGCTCTGCTTTTCTTATCAGCAATGCGGTGTAAGCTATCTTTAGCAGGGAGTCTATGGGACCCTGCAACTGGTCCAAACGTTTTATAGACCTTGACTCTGATCGGTAAGAGCGATTCCTGAATTAGTGTATGTTATCTGTTACTGTCAAACAACTGAATACAATAGACAATTTATGAATTTTAGCCTTGCATCTCTCGTATGTATCCTCCTCAAGAAAAGAAATGAGGGATGAAGGTTTGGCTGCTGGTCTCCGCTAGAGAGGCAGTCACCTTCCTTCCCCCAGATATAATAAAGTGTCCTGGGTAAGTTTGTTCTGCTGTGGCCACGAGGCCTCTACTGGACAGAGCGACTTCCAACTGAGCCTCGGGCGGGGGTGTGTGTGTGTGGCACCACCGCCATAACCTGCCAACACCAAACAAGGCTCAACTACAAGGGGAAGGTGTACTCAGCCCACACCGCTGGCACACCTCAAGTACCCAGCTTGGGTGATAGGGGAGGCTGTGGAATGGGACCTTATAGGACACGTACTACAGTAGGTCATGCTACCAAGAACCGGAGTCAAGGCAGTTCTACCTAGTACACAGAAACAAACACAGGGAGCCTGCTAAATTGAAGAGGCAAAGAAATATGGCCCACATGAAAAAACAGAACAAAACCCAGATAAAGAAATATATGAAATGTAGATAGCCAACCCATCAGATGCAGAGTTCAAAACACTGGTAATCAGAATGCTCAAAGAAATTATTGAGTAAAACCACAAAATACATAAAAAGAAGTGAAGGTTATACAAAGTGAAATGAAGAAAAATATACAAGGAACCAACGGAGATAGGAAGAAGCCAGGATTCAATTCAGGAATGTGGAACAAAAGAAAAAAGAAACATGTGCCCAAAACAGAAAGGAGAACCAAGAATCGAACATCTAGGACAACTTTAAACATACCAACATCTGAATCCTAGCGGTGACAGAAGAAGAGAAAGAGCAAGAGACTGAAAACGTATTTGAAAAAATGAAAACTAACTTCCCAAATTTGGCCCAGGAAATAGACGTACAAGTCCAGGAAGCAAAGAGAGTCCCAAACAAGCTAGACCGAAAGCAGACCACACCAAGACACATCATAATTAAAATGCCAAAGATGGAAGATAAAGAGAGAATCTTAAAGGCAATGATAGAAAAAAACAGAGTTACCTACAAAGGAGTTCCCATAAAACTATTGTGGGCAAACACTCCTCATGGTTTCAGGAATTGTAGACCCGGCCCCAGCATGACGAGCCACCAGCATCCTGACTGCTCTTGTCTCTATGTCTCAACATAAGGCCGCACGCGGAATGTCACTGTCAACCACTCAGAGGGTGGACAAGGGAATTAGATCAAAGAGCGCTCCTCATGCTCATTATGCTTTAGAACTTGCTCTGCTTTTCTTATCAGCAATGTGGTGTAAGCTATCTTTAGAAGGGAGTCTATGGGACCCTGCAACTGGTCCAAACGTTTTATAGACCTTGACTCTGATCGGTAAGAGCGATTCCT
The DNA here is from genome assembly GCF_987537825.1 of Furipterus horrens. Lineage (NCBI taxonomy): Eukaryota > Metazoa > Chordata > Mammalia > Chiroptera > Furipteridae > Furipterus > Furipterus horrens. Next base: position 786,023 of record NW_028327196.1, on the reverse strand, counting down.
GAATTAGTGTATGTTACCTGTTACTGTCAAACAACTGAATACAATAGACAATTTATGAATTTTGGCCTTGCATCTCTCGTATGTATCCTCCTCAAGAAATGGCATGAGGGATGAAGGTTTGGCTGCTGGTCTCAGCTAGAGAGGCAGTCACCTTCCTTCCCCCAGATATAATAAAGTGTCCTGGGTAAGTTTGTTCTGCTGTGGCCACGAGGCCTCTACTGGACAGAGCGACTTCCAACTGAGCCTCGGGGGGGGAGGGTGTGTGTGTGGCACCACCGCCATAACCTGCCAACACCAACCAAGGCTCAACTACAAGGGGAAGGTGTACTCAGCCCACACCGCTGGCACACCTCAAGTACCCAGCTTGGGTGATAGGGGAGGCTGTGGAATGGGACCCTATAGGACACGTACTACAGTAGGCCATGCTACCAAGACACGGAGTCAAGGCAGTTCTACCTAGTACACAGAAACAAACACAGGGAGGCTGCTAAGTTGAAGAGGCAAAGAAATATGGCCCACATGAAAGAACAGAACAAAACCCAGATAAAGAAATATATGAAATGTAGATAGCCAACCCATCAGATGCGGAGTTCAAAACACTGGTAATCAGAATGCTCAAAGAAATTATTGAGTAAAACCACAAAATAAATTAAAAAAAGTGAAGGTTATACAAAGTGAAATGAAGAAAAATATACAAGGAACCAACGGAGATAGGAAGAAGCCAGGATTCAATTCAGCAATGTGGAACAAAAGATAGAAATAAACATGTGCCCAAAACAGAAAGGAAAAACAAGAATCGAACATCTAGGACAACTTTAAACATACCAACATCTGAATCCTAGCGGTGCCAGAAGGAGAAGAGAAAGAGCAAGAGACTGAAAACGTATTTGAAAAAATGAAAACTAACTTCCCAAATTTGGTCCAGGAAATAGACGTACAAGTCCAGGAAGCAAAGAGAGTCCCAAACAAGCTAGACCGAAAGCAGACCACACCAAGACACATCATAATTAAAATGCCAAAGGTGGAAGATAAAGAGAGAATCTTAAAGGCAATGATAGAAAATAACAGAGTTACCTACAAAGAAGTTCCCATAAAACTATTGTGGGCAAACACTCCTCGTGGTTTCAGGAATTGTAGACCCGGCCCCAGCATGACGAGTCGCCAGCATCCTGGCCGCTCTTGTCTCTATGTCTCAACATAAGGCCGCACGCGGAATGTCACTGTCAACCACTCAGAGGGTGGACATGGGAATTAGATCAAAGAGCGCTCCTCATGCTCATTATGCTTTAGAACTTGCTCTGCTTTTCTTATCAGCAATGCGGTGTAAGCTATCTTTAGCAGGGAGTCTATGGGACCCTGCAACTGGTCCAAACGTTTTATAGACCTTGACTCTGATCGGTAAGAGCGATTCCTGAATTAGTGTATGTTATCTGTTACTGTCAAACAACTGAATACAATAGACAATTTATGAATTTTAGCCTTGCATCTCTCGTATGTATCCTCCTCAAGAAAAGAAATGAGGGATGAAGGTTTGGCTGCTGGTCTCCGCTAGAGAGGCAGTCACCTTCCTTCCCCCAGATATAATAAAGTGTCCTGGGTAAGTTTGTTCTGCTGTGGCCACGAGGCCTCTACTGGACAGAGCGACTTCCAACTGAGCCTCGGGGGGGGAGGGTGTGTGTGTGGCACCACCGCCATAACCTGCCAACACCAACCAAGGCTCAACTACAAGGGGAAGGTGTACTCAGCCCACACCGCTGGCACACCTCAAGTACCCAGCTTGGGTGATAGGGGAGGCTGTGGAATGGGACCCTATAGGACACGTACTACAGTAGGTCATGCTACCAAGAACCGGAGTCAAGGCAGTTCTACCTAGTACACAGAAACAAACACAGGGAGCCTGCTAAATTGAAGAGGCAAAGAAATATGGCCCACATGAAAAAACAGAACAAAACCCAGATAAAGAAATATATGAAATGTAGATAGCCAACCCATCAGATGCAGAGTTCAAAACACTGGTAATCAGAATGCTCAAAGAAATTATTGAGTAAAACCACAAAATAAATAAAAAGAAGTGAAGGTTATACAAAGTGAAATGAAGAAAAATATACAAGGAACCAACGGAGATAGGAAGAAGACAGGATTCAATTCAGGAATGTGGAACAAAAGAAAAAAGAAACATGTGCCCAAAACAGAAAGGAGAACCAAGAATCGAACATCTAGGACAACTTTAAACATACCAACATCTGAATCCTAGCGGTGCCAGAAGAAGAGAAAGAGCAAGAGACTGAAAACGTATTTGAAAAAATGAAAACTAACTTCCCAAATTTGGCCCAGGAAATAGACGTACAAGTCCAGGAAGCAAAGAGACTCCCAAACAAGCTAGACCCAAAGAAGACCACACCAAGACACATCATAATTAAAATGCCAAAGGTGGAAGATAAAGAGAGAATCTTAAAGGCAACGATAGAAAATAACAGAGTTACCTACAAAGGAGTTCCCATAAAACTATTGTGGGCAAACACTCCTCATGGTTTCAGGAATTGTAGACCCGGCCCCAGCATGACGAGCCACCAGCATCCTGGCCGCTCTTGTCTCTATGTCTCAACATAAGACCGCACGCGGAATGTCACTGTCAACCACTCAGAGGGTGGACACGGGAATTAGATCAAAGAGCGCTCCTCATGCTCATTATGCTTTAGAACTTGCTCTGCTTTTCTTATCAGCAATGTGGTGTAAGCTATCTTTAGCAGGGAGTCTATGGGACCCTGCAACTGGTCCAAACGTTTTATAGACCTTGACTCTGATCGGTAAGAGCGATTCCTGAATTAGTGTATGTTACCTGTTACTGTCAAACAACTGAATACAATAGACAATTTATGAATTTTGGCCTTGCATCTCTCGTATGTATCCTCCTCAAGAAATGGCATGAGGGATGAAGGTTTGGCTGCTGGTCTCCGCTAGAGAGGCAGTCACCTTCCTTCCCCCAGATATAATAAAGTGTCCTGGGTAAGTTTGTTCTGCTGTGGCCACGAGGCCTCTACTGGACAGAGCGACTTCCAACTGAGCCTCGAGGGGGGGAGGGTGTGTGTGTGGCACCACCGCCATAACCTGCCAACACCAACCAAGGCTCAACTACAAGGGGAAGGTGTACTCAGCCCACACCGCTGGCACACCTCAAGTACCCAGCTTGGGTGATAGGGGAGGCTGTGGAATGGGACCCTATAGGACACGTACTACAGTAGGTCATGCTACCAAGAACCGGAGTCAAGGCAGTTCTACCTAGTACACAGAAACAAACACAGGGAGCCTGCTAAATTGAAGAGGCAAAGAAATATGGCCCACATGAAAAAACAGAACAAAACCCAGATAAAGAAATATATGAAATGTAGATAGCCAACCCATCAGATGCAGAGTTCAAAACACTGGTAATCAGAATGCTCAAAGAAATTATTGAGTAAAACCACAAAATAAATAAAAAGAAGTGAAGGTTATACAAAGTGAAATGAAGAAAAATATACAAGGAACCAACGGAGATAGGAAGAAGCCAGGATTCAATTCAGGAATGTGGAACAAAAGAAAAAAGAAACATGTGCCCAAAACAGAAAGGAGAACCAAGAATCGAACATCTAGGACAACTTTAAACATACCAACATCTGAATCCTAGCGGTGCCAGAAGAAGAGAAAGAGCAAGAGACTGAAAACGTATTTGAAAAAATGAAAACTAACTTCCCAAATTTGGTCCAGGAAATAGACGTACAAGTCCAGGAAGCAAAGAGAGTCCCAAACAAGCTAGACCGAAAGCAGACCACACCAAGACACATCATAATTAAAATGCCAAAGGTGGAAAATAAAGAGAGAATCTTAAAGGCAACGATAGAAAATAACAGAGTTACCTACAAAGGAGTTCCCATAAAACTATTGTGGGCAAACACTCCTCATGGTTTCAGGAATTGTAGACCCGGCCCCAGCATGACGAGCCACCAGCATCCTGGCCGCTCTTGTCTCTATGTCTCAACATAAGACCGCACGCGGAATGTCACTGTCAACCACTCAGAGGGTGGACACGGGATTAGATCGAAGAGCGCTCCTCATGCTCATTATGCTTTAGAACTTTCTCTGCTTTTCTTATCAGCAATGCGGTGTAAGCTATCTTTAGCAGGGAGTCTATGGGACCCTGCAACTGGTCCAAACGTTTTATAGACCTTGACTCTGATCGGTAAGAGCGATTCCTGAATTAGTGTATGTTACCTGTTACTGTCAAACAACTGAATACAATAGACAATTTATGAATTTTGGCCTTGCATCTCTCGTATGTATCCTCCTCAAGAAATGGCATGAGGGATGAAGGTTTGGCTGCTGGTCTCCGCTAGAGAGGCAGTCACCTTCCTTCCCCCAGATATAATAAAGTGTCCTGGGTAAGTTTGTTCTGCTGTGGCCACGAGGCCTCTACTGGACAGAGCGACTTCCAACTGAGCCTCGGGGGGGGAGGGTGTGTGTGTGGCACCACCGCCATAACCTGCCAACACCAACCAAGGCTCAACTACAAGGGGAAGGTGTACTCAGCCCACACCGCTGGCACACCTCAAGTACCCAGCTTGGGTGATAGGGGAGGCTGTGGAATGGGACCCTATAGGACACGTACTACAGTAGGCCATGCTACCAAGACACGGAGTCAAGGCAGTTCTACCTAGTACACAGAAACAAACACAGGGAGGCTGCTAAGTTGAAGAGGCAAAGAAATATGGCCCACATGAAAGAACAGAACAAAACCCAGATAAAGAAATATATGAAATGTAGATAGCCAACCCATCAGATGCGGAGTTCAAAACACTGGTAATCAGAATTCTCAAAGAAATTATTGTGTAAAACCACAAAATAAATTAAAAAAAGTGAAGGTTATACAAAGTGAAATGAAGAAAAATATACAAGGAACCAACGGAGATAGGAAGAAGCCAGGATTCAATTCAGCAATGTGGAACAAAAGATAGAAATAAACATGTGCCCAAAACAGAAAGGAAAAACAAGAATCGAACATCTAGGACAACTTTAAACATACCAACATCTGAATCCTAGCGGTGCCAGAAGGAGAAGAGAAAGAGCAAGAGACTGAAAACGTATTTGAAAAAATGAAAACTAACTTCCCAAATTTGGTCCAGGAAATAGACGTACAACTCCAGGAAGCAAAGAGAGTCCCAAACAAGCTAGACCGAAAGCAGACCACACCAAGACACATCATAATTAAAATGCCAAAGGTGGAAGATAAAGAGAGAATCTTAAAGGCAATGATAGAAAATAACAGAGTTACCTACAAAGAAGTTCCCATAAAACTATTGTGGGCAAACACTCCTCATGGTTTCAGGAATTGTAGACCCGGCCCCAGCATGACGAGTCGCCAGCATCCTGGCCGCTCTTGTCTCTATGTCTCAACATAAGGCCGCACGCGGAATGTCACTGTCAACCACTCAGAGGGTGGACACGGGAATTAGATCAAAGAGCGCTCCTCATGCTCATTATGCTTTAGAACTTGCTCTGCTTTTCTTATCAGCAATGTGGTGTAAGCTATCTTTAGCAGGGAGTCTATGGGACCCTGCAACTGGTCCAAACGTTTTATAGACCTTGACTCTGATCGGTAAGAGCGATTCCTGAATTAGTGTATGTTACCTGTTACTGTCAAACAACTGAATACAATAGACAATTTATGAATTTTGGCCTTGCATCTCTCGTATGTATCCTCCTCAAGAAATGGCATGAGGGATGAAGGTTTGGCTGCTGGTCTCCGCTAGAGAGGCAGTCACCTTCCTTCCCCCAGATATAATAAAGTGTCCTGGGTAAGTTTGTTCTGCTGTGGCCACGAGGCCTCTACTGGACAGAGCGACTTCCAACTGAGCCTCGGGGGGGGAGGGTGTGTGTGTGGCACCACCGCCATAACCTGCCAACACCAACCAAGGCTCAACTACAAGGGGAAGGTGTACTCAGCCCACACCGCTGGCACACCTCAAGTACCCAGCTTGGGTGATAGGGGAGGCTGTGGAATGGGACCCTATAGGACACGTACTACAGTAGGTCATGCTACCAAGAACCGGAGTCAAGGCAGTTCTACCTAGTACACAGAAACAAACACAGGGAGCCTGCTAAATTGAAGAGGCAAAGAAATATGGCCCACATGAAAAAACAGAACAAAACCCAGATAAAGAAATATATGAAATGTAGATAGCCAACCCATCAGATGCAGAGTTCAAAACACTGGTAATCAGAATGCTCAAAGAAATTATTGAGTAAAACCACAAAATAAATAAAAAGAAGTGAAGGTTATACAAAGTGAAATGAAGAAAAATATACAAGGAACCAACGGAGATAGGAAGAAGACAGGATTCAATTCAGGAATGTGGAACAAAAGAAAAAAGAAACATGTGCCCAAAACAGAAAGGAGAACCAAGAATCGAACATCTAGGACAACTTTAAACATACCAACATCTGAATCCTAGCGGTGCCAGAAGAAGAGAAAGAGCAAGAGACTGAAAACGTATTTGAAAAAATGAAAACTAACTTCCCAAATTTGGCCCAGGAAATAGACGTACAAGTCCAGGAAGCAAAGAGACTCCCAAACAAGCTAGACCCAAAGAAGACCACACCAAGACACATCATAATTAAAATGCCAAAGGTGGAAGATAAAGAGAGAATCTTAAAGGCAACGATAGAAAATAACAGAGTTACCTACAAAGGAGTTCCCATAAAACTATTGTGGGCAAACACTCCTCATGGTTTCAGGAATTGTAGACCCGGCCCCAGCATGACGAGCCACCAGCATCCTGGCCGCTCTTGTCTCTATGTCTCAACATAAGACCGCACGCGGAATGTCACTGTCAACCACTCAGAGGGTGGACACGGGAATTAGATCAAAGAGCGCTCCTCATGCTCATTATGCTTTAGAACTTGCTCTGCTTTTCTTATCAGCAATGTGGTGTAAGCTATCTTTAGCAGGGAGTCTATGGGACCCTGCAACTGGTCCAAACGTTTTATAGACCTTGACTCTGATCGGTAAGAGCGATTCCTGAATTAGTGTATGTTACCTGTTACTGTCAAACAACTGAATACAATAGACAATTTATGAATTTTGGCCTTGCATCTCTCGTATGTATCCTCCTCAAGAAATGGCATGAGGGATGAAGGTTTGGCTGCTGGTCTCCGCTAGAGAGGCAGTCACCTTCCTTCCCCCAGATATAATAAAGTGTCCTGGGTAAGTTTGTTCTGCTGTGGCCACGAGGCCTCTACTGGACAGAGCGACTTCCAACTGAGCCTCGAGGGGGGGAGGGTGTGTGTGTGGCACCACCGCCATAACCTGCCAACACCAACCAAGGCTCAACTACAAGGGGAAGGTGTACTCAGCCCACACCGCTGGCACACCTCAAGTACCCAGCTTGGGTGATAGGGGAGGCTGTGGAATGGGACCCTATAGGACACGTACTACAGTAGGTCATGCTACCAAGAACCGGAGTCAAGGCAGTTCTACCTAGTACACAGAAACAAACACAGGGAGCCTGCTAAATTGAAGAGGCAAAGAAATATGGCCCACATGAAAAAACAGAACAAAACCCAGATAAAGAAATATATGAAATGTAGATAGCCAACCCATCAGATGCAGAGTTCAAAACACTGGTAATCAGAATGCTCAAAGAAATTATTGAGTAAAACCACAAAATAAATAAAAAGAAGTGAAGGTTATACAAAGTGAAATGAAGAAAAATATACAAGGAACCAACGGAGATAGGAAGAAGCCAGGATTCAATTCAGGAATGTGGAACAAAAGAAAAAAGAAACATGTGCCCAAAACAGAAAGGAGAACCAAGAATCGAACATCTAGGACAACTTTAAACATACCAATATCTGAATCCTAGCGGTGCCAGAAGAAGAGAAAGAGCAAGAGACTGAAAACGTATTTGAAAAAATGAAAACTAACTTCCCAAATTTGGTCCAGGAAATAGACGTACAAGTCCAGGAAGCAAAGAGAGTCCCAAACAAGCTAGACCGAAAGCAGACCACACCAAGACACATCATAATTAAAATGCCAAAGGTGGAAAATAAAGAGAGAATCTTAAAGGCAACGATAGAAAATAACAGAGTTACCTACAAAGGAGTTCCCATAAAACTATTGTGGGCAAACACTCCTCATGGTTTCAGGAATTGTAGACCCGGCCCCAGCATGACGAGCCACCAGCATCCTGGCCGCTCTTGTCTCTATGTCTCAACATAAGACCGCACGCGGAATGTCACTGTCAACCACTCAGAGGGTGGACACGGGATTAGATCGAAGAGCGCTCCTCATGCTCATTATGCTTTAGAACTTTCTCTGCTTTTCTTATCAGCAATGCGGTGTAAGCTATCTTTAGCAGGGAGTCTATGGGACCCTGCAACTGGTCCAAACGTTTTATAGACCTTGACTCTGATCGGTAAGAGCGATTCCTGAATTAGTGTATGTTACCTGTTACTGTCAAACAACTGAATACAATAGACAATTTATGAATTTTGGCCTTGCATCTCTCGTATGTATCCTCCTCAAGAAATGGCATGAGGGATGAAGGTTTGGCTGCTGGTCTCCGCTAGAGAGGCAGTCACCTTCCTTCCCCCAGATATAATAAAGTGTCCTGGGTAAGTTTGTTCTGCTGTGGCCACGAGGCCTCTACTGGACAGAGCGACTTCCAACTGAGCCTCGGGGGGGGAGGGTGTGTGTGTGGCACCACCGCCATAACCTGCCAACACCAACCAAGGCTCAACTACAAGGGGAAGGTGTACTCAGCCCACACCGCTGGCACACCTCAAGTACCCAGCTTGGGTGATAGGGGAGGCTGTGGAATGGGACCCTATAGGACACGTACTACAGTAGGCCATGCTACCAAGACACGGAGTCAAGGCAGTTCTACCTAGTACACAGAAACAAACACAGGGAGGCTGCTAAGTTGAAGAGGCAAAGAAATATGGCCCACATGAAAGAACAGAACAAAACCCAGATAAAGAAATATATGAAATGTAGATAGCCAACCCATCAGATGCGGAGTTCAAAACACTGGTAATCAGAATTCTCAAAGAAATTATTGTGTAAAACCACAAAATAAATTAAAAAAAGTGAAGGTTATACAAAGTGAAATGAAGAAAAATATACAAGGAACCAACGGAGATAGGAAGAAGCCAGGATTCAATTCAGCAATGTGGAACAAAAGATAGAAATAAACATGTGCCCAAAACAGAAAGGAAAAACAAGAATCGAACATCTAGGACAACTTTAAACATACCAACATCTGAATCCTAGCGGTGCCAGAAGGAGAAGAGAAAGAGCAAGAGACTGAAAACGTATTTGAAAAAATGAAAACTAACTTCCCAAATTTGGTCCAGGAAATAGACGTACAACTCCAGGAAGCAAAGAGAGTCCCAAACAAGCTAGACCGAAAGCAGACCACACCAAGACACATCATAATTAAAATGCCAAAGGTGGAAGATAAAGAGAGAATCTTAAAGGCAATGATAGAAAATAACAGAGTTACCTACAAAGAAGTTCCCATAAAACTATTGTGGGCAAACACTCCTCATGGTTTCAGGAATTGTAGACCCGGCCCCAGCATGACGAGTCGCCAGCATCCTGGCCGCTCTTGTCTCTATGTCTCAACATAAGGCCGCACGCGGAATGTCACTGTCAACCACTCAGAGGGTGGACACGGGAATTAGATCAAAGAGCGCTCCTCATGCTCATTATGCTTTAGAACTTGCTCTGCTTTTCTTATCAGCAATGTGGTGTAAGCTATCTTTAGCAGGGAGTCTATGGGACCCTGCAACTGGTCCAAACGTTTTATAGACCTTGACTCTGATCAGTAAGAGCGATTCCTGAATTAGTGTATGTTACCTGTTACTGTCAAACAACTGAATACAATAGACAATTTATGAATTTTGGCCTTGCATCTCTCGTATGTATCCTCCTCAAGAAATGGCATGAGGGATGAAGGTTTGGCTGCTGGTCTCCGCTAGAGAGGCAGTCACCTTCCTTCCCCCAGATATAATAAAGTGTCCTGGGTAAGTTTGTTCTGCTGTGGCCACGAGGCCTCTACTGGACAGAGCGACTTCCAACTGAGCCTCGGGGGGGGAGGGTGTGTGTGTGGCACCACCGCCATAACCTGCCAACACCAACCAAGGCTCAACTACAAGGGGAAGGTGTACTCAGCCCACACCGCTGGCACACCTCAAGTACCCAGCTTGGGTGATAGGGGAGGCTGTGGAATGGGACCCTATAGGACACGTACTACAGTAGGTCATGCTACCAAGAACCGGAGTCAAGGCAGTTCTACCTAGTACACAGAAACAAACACAGGGAGCCTGCTAAATTGAAGAGGCAAAGAAATATGGCCCACATGAAAAAACAGAACAAAACCCAGATAAAGAAATATATGAAATGTAGATAGCCAACCCATCAGATGCAGAGTTCAAAACACTGGTAATCAGAATGCTCAAAGAAATTATTGAGTAAAACCACAAAATAAATAAAAAGAAGTGAAGGTTATACAAAGTGAAATGAAGAAAAATATACAAGGAACCAACGGAGATAGGAAGAAGACAGGATTCAATTCAGGAATGTGGAACAAAAGAAAAAAGAAACATGTGCCCAAAACAGAAAGGAGAACCAAGAATCGAACATCTAGGACAACTTTAAACATACCAACATCTGAATCCTAGCGGTGCCAGAAGAAGAGAAAGAGCAAGAGACTGAAAACGTATTTGAAAAAATGAAAACTAACTTCCCAAATTTGGCCCAGGAAATAGACGTACAAGTCCAGGAAGCAAAGAGACTCCCAAACAAGCTAGACCCAAAGAAGACCACACCAAGACACATCATAATTAAAATGCCAAAGGTGGAAGATAAAGAGAGAATCTTAAAGGCAACGATAGAAAATAACAGAGTTACCTACAAAGGAGTTCCCATAAAACTATTGTGGGCAAACACTCCTCATGGTTTCAGGAATTGTAGACCCGGCCCCAGCATGACGAGCCACCAGCATCCTGGCCGCTCTTGTCTCTATGTCTCAACATAAGACCGCACGCGGAATGTCACTGTCAACCACTCAGAGGGTGGACACGGGAATTAGATCAAAGAGCGCTCCTCATGCTCATTATGCTTTAGAACTTGCTCTGCTTTTCTTATCAGCAATGTGGTGTAAGCTATCTTTAGCAGGGAGTCTATGGGACCCTGCAACTGGTCCAAACGTTTTATAGACCTTGACTCTGATCGGTAAGAGCGATTCCTGAATTAGTGTATGTTACCTGTTACTGTCAAACAACTGAATACAATAGACAATTTATGAATTTTGGCCTTGCATCTCTCGTATGTATCCTCCTCAAGAAATGGCATGAGGGATGAAGGTTTGGCTGCTGGTCTCCGCTAGAGAGGCAGTCACCTTCCTTCCCCCAGATATAATAAAGTGTCCTGGGTAAGTTTGTTCTGCTGTGGCCACGAGGCCTCTACTGGACAGAGCGACTTCCAACTGAGCCTCGAGGGGGGGAGGGTGTGTGTGTGGCACCACCGCCATAACCTGCCAACACCAACCAAGGCTCAACTACAAGGGGAAGGTGTACTCAGCCCACACCGCTGGCACACCTCAAGTACCCAGCTTGGGTGATAGGGGAGGCTGTGGAATGGGACCCTATAGGACACGTACTACAGTAGGTCATGCTACCAAGAACCGGAGTCAAGGCAGTTCTACCTAGTACACAGAAACAAACACAGGGAGCCTGCTAAATTGAAGAGGCAAAGAAATATGGCCCACATGAAAAAACAGAACAAAACCCAGATAAAGAAATATATGAAATGTAGATAGCCAACCCATCAGATGCAGAGTTCAAAACACTGGTAATCAGAATGCTCAAAGAAATTATTGAGTAAAACCACAAAATAAATAAAAAGAAGTGAAGGTTATACAAAGTGAAATGAAGAAAAATATACAAGGAACCAACGGAGATAGGAAGAAGCCAGGATTCAATTCAGGAATGTGGAACAAAAGAAAAAAGAAACATGTGCCCAAAACAGAAAGGAGAACCAAGAATCGAACATCTAGGACAACTTTAAACATACCAACATCTGAATCCTAGCGGTGCCAGAAGAAGAGAAAGAGCAAGAGACTGAAAACGTATTTGAAAAAATGAAAACTAACTTCCCAAATTTGGTCCAGGAAATAGACGTACAAGTCCAGGAAGCAAAGAGAGTCCCAAACAAGCTAGACCGAAAGCAGACCACACCAAGACACATCATAATTAAAATGCCAAAGGTGGAAAATAAAGAGAGAATCTTAAAGGCAACGATAGAAAATAACAGAGTTACCTACAAAGGAGTTCCCATAAAACTATTGTGGGCAAACACTCCTCATGGTTTCAGGAATTGTAGACCCGGCCCCAGCATGACGAGCCACCAGCATCCTGGCCGCTCTTGTCTCTATGTCTCAACATAAGACCGCACGCGGAATGTCACTGTCAACCACTCAGAGGGTGGACACGGGATTAGATCGAAGAGCGCTCCTCATGCTCATTATGCTTTAGAACTTTCTCTGCTTTTCTTATCAGCAATGCGGTGTAAGCTATCTTTAGCAGGGAGTCTATGGGACCCTGCAACTGGTCCAAACGTTTTATAGACCTTGACTCTGATCGGTAAGAGCGATTCCTGAATTAGTGTATGTTACCTGTTACTGTCAAACAACTGAATACAATAGACAATTTATGAATTTTGGCCTTGCATCTCTCGTATGTATCCTCCTCAAGAAATGGCATGAGGGATGAAGGTTTGGCTGCTGGTCTCCGCTAGAGAGGCAGTCACCTTCCTTCCCCCAGATATAATAAAGTGTCCTGGGTAAGTTTGTTCTGCTGTGGCCACGAGGCCTCTACTGGACAGAGCGACTTCCAACTGAGCCTCGGGGGGGGAGGGTGTGTGTGTGGCACCACCGCCATAACCTGCCAACACCAACCAAGGCTCAACTACAAGGGGAAGGTGTACTCAGCCCACACCGCTGGCACACCTCAAGTACCCAGCTTGGGTGATAGGGGAGGCTGTGGAATGGGACCCTATAGGACACGTACTACAGTAGGCCATGCTACCAAGACACGGAGTCAAGGCAGTTCTACCTAGTACACAGAAACAAACACAGGGAGGCTGCTAAGTTGAAGAGGCAAAGAAATATGGCCCACATGAAAGAACAGAACAAAACCCAGATAAAGAAATATATGAAATGTAGATAGCCAACCCATCAGATGCGGAGTTCAAAACACTGGTAATCAGAATTCTCAAAGAAATTATTGTGTAAAACCACAAAATAAATTAAAAAAAGTGAAGGTTATACAAAGTGAAATGAAGAAAAATATACAAGGAACCAACGGAGATAGGAAGAAGCCAGGATTCAATTCAGCAATGTGGAACAAAAGATAGAAATAAACATGTGCCCAAAACAGAAAGGAAAAACAAGAATCGAACATCTAGGACAACTTTAAACATACCAACATCTGAATCCTAGCGGTGCCAGAAGGAGAAGAGAAAGAGCAAGAGACTGAAAACGTATTTGAAAAAATGAAAACTAACTTCCCAAATTTGGTCCAGGAAATAGACGTACAACTCCAGGAAGCAAAGAGAGTCCCAAACAAGCTAGACCGAAAGCAGACCACACCAAGACACATCATAATTAAAATGCCAAAGGTGGAAGATAAAGAGAGAATCTTAAAGGCAATGATAGAAAATAACAGAGTTACCTACAAAGAAGTTCCCATAAAACTATTGTGGGCAAACACTCCTCATGGTTTCAGGAATTGTAGACCCGGCCCCAGCATGACGAGTCGCCAGCATCCTGGCCGCTCTTGTCTCTATGTCTCAACATAAGGCCGCACGCGGAATGTCACTGTCAACCACTCAGAGGGTGGACACGGGAATTAGATCAAAGAGCGCTCCTCATGCTCATTATGCTTTAGAACTTGCTCTGCTTTTCTTATCAGCAATGTGGTGTAAGCTATCTTTAGCAGGGAGTCTATGGGACCCTGCAACTGGTCCAAACGTTTTATAGACCTTGACTCTGATCAGTAAGAGCGATTCCTGAATTAGTGTATGTTACCTGTTACTGTCAAACAACTGAATACAATAGACAATTTATGAATTTTGGCCTTGCATCTCTCGTATGTATCCTCCTCAAGAAATGGCATGAGGGATGAAGGTTTGGCTGCTGGTCTCCGCTAGAGAGGCAGTCACCTTCCTTCCCCCAGATATAATAAAGTGTCCTGGGTAAGTTTGTTCTGCTGTGGCCACGAGGCCTCTACTGGACAGAGCGACTTCCAACTGAGCCTCGGGGGGGGAGGGTGTGTGTGTGGCACCACCGCCATAACCTGCCAACACCAACCAAGGCTCAACTACAAGGGGAAGGTGTACTCAGCCCACACCGCTGGCACACCTCAAGTACCCAGCTTGGGTGATAGGGGAGGCTGTGGAATGGGACCCTATAGGACACGTACTACAGTAGGTCATGCTACCAAGAACCGGAGTCAAGGCAGTTCTACCTAGTACACAGAAACAAACACAGGGAGCCTGCTAAATTGAAGAGGCAAAGAAATATGGCCCACATGAAAAAACAGAACAAAACCCAGATAAAGAAATATATGAAATGTAGATAGCCAACCCATCAGATGCAGAGTTCAAAACACTGGTAATCAGAATGCTCAAAGAAATTATTGAGTAAAACCACAAAATAAATAAAAAGAAGTGAAGGTTATACAAAGTGAAATGAAGAAAAATATACAAGGAACCAACGGAGATAGGAAGAAGACAGGATTCAATTCAGGAATGTGGAACAAAAGAAAAAAGAAACATGTGCCCAAAACAGAAAGGAGAACCAAGAATCGAACATCTAGGACAACTTTAAACATACCAACATCTGAATCCTAGCGGTGCCAGAAGAAGAGAAAGAGCAAGAGACTGAAAACGTATTTGAAAAAATGAAAACTAACTTCCCAAATTTGGCCCAGGAAATAGACGTACAAGTCCAGGAAGCAAAGAGACTCCCAAACAAGCTAGACCCAAAGAAGACCACACCAAGACACATCATAATTAAAATGCCAAAGGTGGAAGATAAAGAGAGAATCTTAAAGGCAACGATAGAAAATAACAGAGTTACCTACAAAGGAGTTCCCATAAAACTATTGTGGGCAAACACTCCTCATGGTTTCAGGAATTGTAGACCCGGCCCCAGCATGACGAGCCACCAGCATCCTGGCCGCTCTTGTCTCTATGTCTCAACATAAGACCGCACGCGGAATGTCACTGTCAACCACTCAGAGGGTGGACACGGGAATTAGATCAAAGAGCGCTCCTCATGCTCATTATGCTTTAGAACTTGCTCTGCTTTTCTTATCAGCAATGTGGTGTAAGCTATCTTTAGCAGGGAGTCTATGGGACCCTGCAACTGGTCCAAACGTTTTATAGACCTTGACTCTGATCGGTAAGAGCGATTCCTGAATTAGTGTATGTTACCTGTTACTGTCAAACAACTGAATACAATAGACAATTTATGAATTTTGGCCTTGCATCTCTCGTATGTATCCTCCTCAAGAAATGGCATGAGGGATGAAGGTTTGGCTGCTGGTCTCCGCTAGAGAGGCAGTCACCTTCCTTCCCCCAGATATAATAAAGTGTCCTGGGTAAGTTTGTTCTGCTGTGGCCACGAGGCCTCTACTGGACAGAGCGACTTCCAACTGAGCCTCGAGGGGGGGAGGGTGTGTGTGTGGCACCACCGCCATAACCTGCCAACACCAACCAAGGCTCAACTACAAGGGGAAGGTGTACTCAGCCCACACCGCTGGCACACCTCAAGTACCCAGCTTGGGTGATAGGGGAGGCTGTGGAATGGGACCCTATAGGACACGTACTACAGTAGGTCATGCTACCAAGAACCGGAGTCAAGGCAGTTCTACCTAGTACACAGAAACAAACACAGGGAGCCTGCTAAATTGAAGAGGCAAAGAAATATGGCCCACATGAAAAAACAGAACAAAACCCAGATAAAGAAATATATGAAATGTAGATAGCCAACCCATCAGATGCAGAGTTCAAAACACTGGTAATCAGAATGCTCAAAGAAATTATTGAGTAAAACCACAAAATAAATAAAAAGAAGTGAAGGTTATACAAAGTGAAATGAAGAAAAATATACAAGGAACCAACGGAGATAGGAAGAAGCCAGGATTCAATTCAGGAATGTGGAACAAAAGAAAAAAGAAACATGTGCCCAAAACAGAAAGGAGAACCAAGAATCGAACATCTAGGACAACTTTAAACATACCAACATCTGAATCCTAGCGGTGCCAGAAGAAGAGAAAGAGCAAGAGACTGAAAACGTATTTGAAAAAATGAAAACTAACTTCCCAAATTTGGTCCAGGAAATAGACGTACAAGTCCAGGAAGCAAAGAGAGTCCCAAACAAGCTAGACCGAAAGCAGACCACACCAAGACACATCATAATTAAAATGCCAAAGGTGGAAAATAAAGAGAGAATCTTAAAGGCAACGATAGAAAATAACAGAGTTACCTACAAAGGAGTTCCCATAAAACTATTGTGGGCAAACACTCCTCATGGTTTCAGGAATTGTAGACCCGGCCCCAGCATGACGAGCCACCAGCATCCTGGCCGCTCTTGTCTCTATGTCTCAACATAAGACCGCACGCGGAATGTCACTGTCAACCACTCAGAGGGTGGACACGGGATTAGATCGAAGAGCGCTCCTCATGCTCATTATGCTTTAGAACTTTCTCTGCTTTTCTTATCAGCAATGCGGTGTAAGCTATCTTTAGCAGGGAGTCTATGGGACCCTGCAACTGGTCCAAACGTTTTATAGACCTTGACTCTGATCGGTAAGAGCGATTCCTGAATTAGTGTATGTTACCTGTTACTGTCAAACAACTGAATACAATAGACAATTTATGAATTTTGGCCTTGCATCTCTCGTATGTATCCTCCTCAAGAAATGGCATGAGGGATGAAGGTTTGGCTGCTGGTCTCCGCTAGAGAGGCAGTCACCTTCCTTCCCCCAGATATAATAAAGTGTCCTGGGTAAGTTTGTTCTGCTGTGGCCACGAGGCCTCTACTGGACAGAGCGACTTCCAACTGAGCCTCGGGGGGGGAGGGTGTGTGTGTGGCACCACCGCCATAACCTGCCAACACCAACCAAGGCTCAACTACAAGGGGAAGGTGTACTCAGCCCACACCGCTGGCACACCTCAAGTACCCAGCTTGGGTGATAGGGGAGGCTGTGGAATGGGACCCTATAGGACACGTACTACAGTAGGCCATGCTACCAAGACACGGAGTCAAGGCAGTTCTACCTAGTACACAGAAACAAACACAGGGAGGCTGCTAAGTTGAAGAGGCAAAGAAATATGGCCCACATGAAAGAACAGAACAAAACCCAGATAAAGAAATATATGAAATGTAGATAGCCAACCCATCAGATGCGGAGTTCAAAACACTGGTAATCAGAATTCTCAAAGAAATTATTGTGTAAAACCACAAAATAAATTTAAAAAAGTGAAGGTTATACAAAGTGAAATGAAGAAAAATATACAAGGAACCAACGGAGATAGGAAGAAGCCAGGATTCAATTCAGCAATGTGGAACAAAAGATAGAAATAAACATGTGCCCAAAACAGAAAGGAAAAACAAGAATCGAACATCTAGGACAACTTTAAACATACCAACATCTGAATCCTAGCGGTGCCAGAAGGAGAAGAGAAAGAGCAAGAGACTGAAAACGTATTTGAAAAAATGAAAACTAACTTCCCAAATTTGGTCCAGGAAATAGACGTACAACTCCAGGAAGCAAAGAGAGTCCCAAACAAGCTAGACCGAAAGCAGACCACACCAAGACACATCATAATTAAAATGCCAAAGGTGGAAGATAAAGAGAGAATCTTAAAGGCAATGATAGAAAATAACAGAGTTACCTACAAAGAAGTTCCCATAAAACTATTGTGGGCAAACACTCCTCATGGTTTCAGGAATTGTAGACCCGGCCCCAGCATGACGAGTCGCCAGCATCCTGGCCGCTCTTGTCTCTATGTCTCAACATAAGGCCGCACGCGGAATGTCACTGTCAACCACTCAGAGGGTGGACACGGGAATTAGATCAAAGAGCGCTCCTCATGCTCACTATGCTTTAGAACTTGCTCTGCTTTTCTTATCAGCAATGTGGTGTAAGCTATCTTTAGCAGGGAGTCTATGGGACCCTGCAACTGGTCCAAACGTTTTATAGACCTTGACTCTGATCGGTAAGAGCGATTCCTGAATTAGTGTATGTTACCTGTTACTGTCAAACAACTGAATACAATAGACAATTTATGAATTTTGGCCTTGCATCTCTCGTATGTATCCTCCTCAAGAAATGGCATGAGGGATGAAGGTTTGGCTGCTGGTCTCCGCTAGAGAGGCAGTCACCTTCCTTCCCCCAGATATAATAAAGTGTCCTGGGTAAGTTTGTTCTGCTGTGGCCACGAGGCCTCTACTGGACAGAGCGACTTCCAACTGAGCCTCGGGGGGTGGGGTGTGTGTGTGTGGCACCACCGCCATAACCTGCCAACACCAACCAAGGCTCAACTACAAGGGGAAGGTGTACTCAGCCCACACCGCTGGCACACCTCAAGTACCCAGCTTGGGTGATAGGGGAGGCTGTGGAATGGGACCCTATAGGACACGTACTACAGTAGGTCATGCTACCAAGAACCGGAGTCAAGGCAGTTCTACCTAGTACACAGAAACAAACACAGGGAGCCTGCTAAATTGAAGAGGCAAAGAAATATGGCCCACATGAAAAAACAGAACAAAACCCAGATAAAGAAATATATGAAATGTAGATAGCCAACCCATCAGATGCAGAGTTCAAAACACTGGTAATCAGAATGCTCAAAGAAATTATTGAGTAAAACCACAAAATAAATAAAAAGAAGTGAAGGTTATACAAAGTGAAATGAAGAAAAATATACAAGGAACCAACGGAGATAGGAAGAAGACAGGATTCAATTCAGGAATGTGGAACAAAAGAAAAAAGAAACATGTGCCCAAAACAGAAAGGAGAACCAAGAATCGAACATCTAGGACAACTTTAAACATACCAACATCTGAATCCTAGCGGTGCCAGAAGAAGAGAAAGAGCAAGAGACTGAAAACGTATTTGAAAAAATGAAAACTAACTTCCCAAATTTGGCCCAGGAAATAGACGTACAAGTCCAGGAAGCAAAGAGACTCCCAAACAAGCTAGACCCAAAGAAGACCACACCAAGACACATCATAATTAAAATGCCAAAGGTGGAAGATAAAGAGAGAATCTTAAAGGCAACGATAGAAAATAACAGAGTTACCTACAAAGGAGTTCCCATAAAACTATTGTGGGCAAACACTCCTCATGGTTTCAGGAATTGTAGACCCGGCCCCAGCATGACGAGCCACCAGCATCCTGGCCGCTCTTGTCTCTATGTCTCAACATAAGACCGCACGCGGAATGTCACTGTCAACCACTCAGAGGGTGGACACGGGAATTAGATCAAAGAGCGCTCCTCATGCTCATTATGCTTTAGAACTTGCTCTGCTTTTCTTATCAGCAATGTGGTGTAAGCTATCTTTAGCAGGGAGTCTATGGGACCCTGCAACTGGTCCAAACGTTTTATAGACCTTGACTCTGATCGGTAAGAGCGATTCCTGAATTAGTGTATGTTACCTGTTACTGTCAAACAACTGAATACAATAGACAATTTATGAATTTTGGCCTTGCATCTCTCGTATGTATCCTCCTCAAGAAATGGCATGAGGGATGAAGGTTTGGCTGCTGGTCTCCGCTAGAGAGGCAGTCACCTTCCTTCCCCCAGATATAATAAAGTGTCCTGGGTAAGTTTGTTCTGCTGTGGCCACGAGGCCTCTACTGGACAGAGCGACTTCCAACTGAGCCTCGAGGGGGGGAGGGTGTGTGTGTGGCACCACCGCCATAACCTGCCAACACCAACCAAGGCTCAACTACAAGGGGAAGGTGTACTCAGCCCACACCGCTGGCACACCTCAAGTACCCAGCTTGGGTGATAGGGGAGGCTGTGGAATGGGACCCTATAGGACACGTACTACAGTAGGTCATGCTACCAAGAACCGGAGTCAAGGCAGTTCTACCTAGTACACAGAAACAAACACAGGGAGCCTGCTAAATTGAAGAGGCAAAGAAATATGGCCCACATGAAAAAACAGAACAAAACCCAGATAAAGAAATATATGAAATGTAGATAGCCAACCCATCAGATGCAGAGTTCAAAACACTGGTAATCAGAATGCTCAAAGAAATTATTGAGTAAAACCACAAAATAAATAAAAAGAAGTGAAGGTTATACAAAGTGAAATGAAGAAAAATATACAAGGAACCAACGGAGATAGGAAGAAGCCAGGATTCAATTCAGGAATGTGGAACAAAAGAAAAAAGAAACATGTGCCCAAAACAGAAAGGAGAACCAAGAATCGAACATCTAGGACAACTTTAAACATACCAACATCTGAATCCTAGCGGTGCCAGAAGAAGAGAAAGAGCAAGAGACTGAAAACGTATTTGAAAAAATGAAAACTAACTTCCCAAATTTGGTCCAGGAAATAGACGTACAAGTCCAGGAAGCAAAGAGAGTCCCAAACAAGCTAGACCGAAAGCAGACAACACCAAGACACATCATAATTAAAATGCCAAAGGTGGAAAATAAAGAGAGAATCTTAAAGGCAACGATAGAAAATAACAGAGTTACCTACAAAGGAGTTCCCATAAAACTATTGTGGGCAAACACTCCTCATGGTTTCAGGAATTGTAGACCCGGCCCCAGCATGACGAGCCACCAGCATCCTGGCCGCTCTTGTCTCTATGTCTCAACATAAGACCGCACGCGGAATGTCACTGTCAACCACTCAGAGGGTGGACACGGGATTAGATCGAAGAGCGCTCCTCATGCTCATTATGCTTTAGAACTTGCTCTGCTTTTCTTATCAGCAATGCGGTGTAAGCTATCTTTAGCAGGGAGTCTATGGGACCCTCCAACTGGTCCAAATGTTTTATAGACCTTGACTCTGATCGGTAAGAGCGATTCCTGAATTAGTGTATGTTACCTGTTACTGTCAAACAACTGAATACAATAGACAATTTATGAATTTTGGCCTTGCATCTCTCGTATGTATCCTCCTCAAGAAATGGCATGAGGGATGAAGGTTTGGCTGCTGGTCTCCGCTAGAGAGGCAGTCACCTTCCTTCCCCCAGATATAATAAAGTGTCCTGGGTAAGTTTGTTCTGCTGTGGCCACGAGGCCTCTACTGGACAGAGCGACTTCCAACTGAGCCTCGGGGGGGGAGGGTGTGTGTGTGGCACCACCGCCATAACCTGCCAACACCAACCAAGGCTCAACTACAAGGGGAAGGTGTACTCAGCCCACACCGCTGGCACACCTCAAGTACCCAGCTTGGGTGATAGGGGAGGCTGTGGAATGGGACCCTATAGGACACGTACTACAGTAGGCCATGCTACCAAGACACGGAGTCAAGGCAGTTCTACCTAGTACACAGAAACAAACACAGGGAGGCTGCTAAGTTGAAGAGGCAAAGAAATATGGCCCACATGAAAGAACAGAACAAAACCCATATAAAGAAATATATGAAATGTAGATAGCCAACCCATCAGATGCGGAGTTCAAAACACTGGTAATCAGAATTCTCAAAGAAATTATTGTGTAAAACCACAAAATAAATTTAAAAAAGTGAAGGTTATACAAAGTGAAATGAAGAAAAATATACAAGGAACCAACGGAGATAGGAAGAAGCCAGGATTCAATTCAGCAATGTGGAACAAAAGAAAGAAATAAACATGTGCCCAAAACAGAAAGGAAAAGAAGAATCGAACATCTAGGACAACTTTAAACATACCAACATCTGAATCCTAGCGGTGCCAGAAGGAGAAGAGAAAGAGCAAGAGACTGAAAACGTATTTGAAAAAATGAAAACTAACTTCCCAAATTTGGTCCAGGAAATAGACGTACAAGTCCAGGAAGCAAAGAGAGTCCCAAACAAGCTAGACCGAAAGCAGACCACACCAAGACACATCATAATTAAAATGCCAAAGGTGGAAGATAAAGAGAGAATCTTAAAGGCAATGATAGAAAATAACAGAGTTACCTACAAAGAAGTTCCCATAAAACTATTGTGGGCAAACACTCCTCATGGTTTCAGGAATTGTAGACCCGGCCCCAGCATGACGAGCCGCCAGCATCCTGGCCGCTCTTGTCTCTATGTCTCAACATAAGGCCGCACGCGGAATGTCACTGTCAACCACTCAGAGGGTGGACACGGGAATTAGATCAAAGAGCGCTCCTCATGCTCATTATGCTTTAGAACTTGCTCTGCTTTTCTTATCAGCAATGTGGTGTAAGCTATCTTTAGCAGGGAGTCTATGGGACCCTGCAACTGGTCCAAACGTTTTATAGACCTTGACTCTGATCGGTAAGAGCGATTCCTGAATTAGTGTATGTTACCTGTTACTGTCAAACAACTGAATACAATAGACAATTTATGAATTTTGGCCTTGCATCTCTCGTATGTATCCTCCTCAAGAAATGGCATGAGGGATGAAGGTTTGGCTGCTGGTCTCCGCTAGAGAGGCAGTCACCTTCCTTCCCCCAGATATAATAAAGTGTCCTGGGTAAGTTTGTTCTGCTGTGGCCACGAGGCCTCTACTGGACAGAGCGACTTCCAACTGAGCCTCGGGGGGGGAGGGTGTGTGTGTGGCACCACCGCCATAACCTGCCAACACCAACCAAGGCTCAACTACAAGGGGAAGGTGTACTCAGCCCACACCGCTGGCACACCTCAAGTACCCAGCTTGGGTGATAGGGGAGGCTGTGGAATGGGACCCTATAGGACACGTACTACAGTAGGTCATGCTACCAAGAACCGGAGTCAAGGCAGTTCTACCTAGTACACAGAAACAAACACAGGGAGCCTGCTAAATTGAAGAGGCAAAGAAATATGGCCCACATGAAAAAACAGAACAAAACCCAGATAAAGAAATATATGAAATGTAGATAGCCAACCCATCAGATGCAGAGTTCAAAACACTGGTAATCAGAATGCTCAAAGAAATTATTGAGTAAAACCACAAAATAAATAAAAAGAAGTGAAGGTTATACAAAGTGAAATGAAGAAAAATATACAAGGAACCAACGGAGATAGGAAGAAGCCAGGATTCAATTCAGGAATGTGGAACAAAAGAAAAAAGAAACATGTGCCCAAAACAGAAAGGAGAACCAAGAATCGAACATCTAGGACAACTTTAAACATACCAACATCTGAATCCTAGCGGTGCCAGAAGAAGAGAAAGAGCAAGAGACTGAAAACGTATTTGAAAAAATGAAAACTAACTTCCCAAATTTGGTCCAGGAAATAGACGTACAAGTCCAGGAAGCAAAGAGAGTCCCAAACAAGCTAGACCGAAAGCAGACCACACCAAGACACATCATAATTAAAATGCCAAAGGTGGAAAATAAAGAGAGAATCTTAAAGGCAACGATAGAAAATAACAGAGTTACCTACAAAGGAGTTCCCATAAAACTATTGTGGGCAAACACTCCTCATGGTTTCAGGAATTGTAGACCCGGCCCCAGCATGACGAGCCACCAGCATCCTGGCCGCTCTTGTCTCTATGTCTCAACATAACACCGCACGCGGAATGTCACTGTCAACCACTCAGAGGGTGGACACGGGATTAGATCGAAGAGCGCTCCTCATGCTCATTATGCTTTAGAACTTGCTCTGCTTTTCTTATCAGCAATGCGGTGTAAGCTATCTTTAGCAGGGAGTCTATGGGACCCTCCAACTGGTCCAAACGTTTTATAGACCTTGACTCTGATCGGTAAGAGCGATTCCTGAATTAGTGTATGTTACCTGTTACTGTCAAACAACTGAATACAATAGACAATTTATGAATTTTGGCCTTGCATCTCTCGTATGTATCCTCCTCAAGAAATGGCATGAGGGATGAAGGTTTGGCTGCTGGTCTCCGCTAGAGAGGCAGTCACCTTCCTTCCCCCAGATATAATAAAGTGTCCTGGGTAAGTTTGTTCTGCTGTGGCCACGAGGCCTCTACTGGACAGAGCGACTTCCAACTGAGCCTCGGGGGGGGAGGGTGTGTGTGTGGCACCACCGCCATAACCTGCCAACACCAACCAAGGCTCAACTACAAGGGGAAGGTGTACTCAGCCCACACCGCTGGCACACCTCAAGTACCCAGCTTGGGTGATAGGGGAGGCTGTGGAATGGGACCCTATAGGACACGTACTACAGTAGGCCATGCTACCAAGACACGGAGTCAAGGCAGTTCTACCTAGTACACAGAAACAAACACAGGGAGGCTGCTAAGTTGAAGAGGCAAAGAAATATGGCCCACATGAAAGAACAGAACAAAACCCATATAAAGAAATATATGAAATGTAGATAGCCAACCCATCAGATGCGGAGTTCAAAACACTGGTAATCAGAATTCTCAAAGAAATTATTGTGTAAAACCACAAAATAAATTTAAAAAAGTGAAGGTTATACAAAGTGAAATGAAGAAAAATATACAAGGAACCAACGGAGATAGGAAGAAGCCAGGATTCAATTCAGCAATGTGGAACAAAAGAAAGAAATAAACATGTGCCCAAAACAGAAAGGAAAAGAAGAATCGAACATCTAGGACAACTTTAAACATACCAACATCTGAATCCTAGCGGTGCCAGAAGGAGAAGAGAAAGAGCAAGAGACTGAAAACGTATTTGAAAAAATGAAAACTAACTTCCCAAATTTGGTCCAGGAAATAGACGTACAAGTCCAGGAAGCAAAGAGAGTCCCAAACAAGCTAGACCGAAAGCAGACCACACCAAGACACATCATAATTAAAATGCCAAAGGTGGAAGATAAAGAGAGAATCTTAAAGGCAACGATAGAAAATAACAGAGTTACCTACAAAGGAGTTCCCATAAAACTATTGTGGGCAAACACTCCTCGTGGTTTCAGGAATTGTAGACCCGGCCCCAGCATGACGAGTCGCCAGCATCCTGGCCGCTCTTGTCTCTATGTCTCAACATAAGGCCGCACGCGGAATGTCACTGTCAACCACTCAGAGGGTGGACATGGGAATTAGATCAAAGAGCGCTCCTCATGCTCATTATGCTTTAGAACTTGCTCTGCTTTTCTTATCAGCAATGCGGTGTAAGCTATCTTTAGCAGGGAGTCTATGGGACCCTGCAACTGGTCCAAACGTTTTATAGACCTTGACTCTGATCGGTAAGAGCGATTCCTGAATTAGTGTATGTTATCTGTTACTGTCAAACAACTGAATACAATAGACAATTTATGAATTTTAGCCTTGCATCTCTCGTATGTATCCTCCTCAAGAAAAGAAATGAGGGATGAAGGTTTGGCTGCTGGTCTCCGCTAGAGAGGCAGTCACCTTCCTTCCCCCAGATATAATAAAGTGTCCTGGGTAAGTTTGTTCTGCTGTGGCCACGAGGCCTCTACTGGACAGAGCGACTTCCAACTGA
Organism: Furipterus horrens; assembly: GCF_987537825.1. NCBI lineage: Eukaryota > Metazoa > Chordata > Mammalia > Chiroptera > Furipteridae > Furipterus > Furipterus horrens. The sequence goes on along the minus strand of NW_028327196.1, from coordinate 760,393 downwards.
GCCTCGGGCGGGGGTGTGTGTGTGTGGCACCACCGCCATAACCTGCCAACACCAACCAAGGCTCAACTACAAGGGGAAGGTGTACTCAGCCCACACCGCTGGCACACCTCAAGTACCCAGCTTGGGTGATAGGGGAGGCTGTGGAATGGGACCCTATAGGACACGTACTACAGTAGGCCATGCTACCAAGACACGGAGTCAAGGCAGTTCTACCTAGTACACAGAAACAAACACAGGGAGGCTGCTAAGTGGAAGAGGCAAAGAAATATGGCCCACATGAAAGAACAGAACAAAACCCAGATAAAGAAATATATGAAATGTAGATAGCCAACCCATTAGATGCAGAGTTCAAAACACTGGTAATCAGAATGCTCAAAGAAATTATTGAGTAAAACCACAAAATAAATAAAAAGAAGTGAAGGTTATACAAAGTGAAATGAAGAAAAATATACAAGGAACCAACGGAGATAGGAAGAAGCCAGGATTCAATTCAGCAATGTGGAACAAAAGAAAGAAAGAAACATGTGCCCAAAACAGAAAGGAGAACCAAGAATCGAACATCTAGGACAACTTTAAACATACCAACATCTGAATCCTAGCGGTGCCAGAAGAAGAGAAAGAGCAAGAGACTGAAAACGTATTTGAAAAAATGAAAACTAACTTCCCAAATTTGGCCCAGGAAATAGACGTACAAGTCCAGGAAGCAAAGAGACTCTCAAACAAGCTAGACCCAAAGAAGACCACACCAAGACACATCATAATTAAAATGCCAAAGGTGGAAGATAAAGAGAGAATCTTAAAGGCAACGATAGAAAATAACAGAGTTACCTACAAAGGAGTTCCCATAAAACTATTGTGGGCAAACACTCCTCATGGTTTCAGGAATTGTAGACCCGGCCCCAGCATGACGAGCCACCAGCATCCTGGCCGCTCTTGTCTCTATGTCTCAACATAAGACCGCACGCGGAATGTCACTGTCAACCACTCAGAGGGTGGACACGGGAATTAGATCGAAGAGCGCTCCTCATGCTCATTATGCTTTAGAACTTGCTCTGCTTTTCTTATCAGCAATGCGGTGTAAGCTATCTTTAGCAGGGTGTCTATGGGACCCTGCAACTGGTCCAAACGTTTTATAGACCTTGACTCTGATCGGTAAGAGCGATTCCTGAATTAGTGTATGTTATCTGTTACTGTCAAACAACTGAATACAATAGACAATTTATGAATTTTGGCCTTGCATCTCTCGTATGTATCCTCCTCAAGAAATGGCATGAGGGATGAAGGTTTGGCTGCTGGTCTCCGCTAGAGAGGCAGTCACCTTCCTTCCCCCAGATATAATAAAGTGTCCTGGGTAAGTTTGTTCTGCTGTGGCCACGAGGCCTCTACTGGACAGAGCGACTTCCAACTGAGCCTCGCGGGGGGAGGGTGTGTGTGTGGCACCACCGCCATAACCTGCCAACACCAACCAAGGCTCAACTACAAGGGGAAGGTGTACTCAGCCCACATCGCTGGCACACCTCAAGTACCCAGATTGGGTGATAGGGGAGGCTGTGGAATGGGACCCTATAGGACACGTACTACAGTAGTTCATGCTACCAAGAACCGGAGTCAAGGCAGTTCTACCTAGTACACAGAAACAAACACAGGGAGCCTGCTAAATTGAAGAGGCAAAGAAATATGGCCCACATGAAAAAACAGAACAAAACCCAGATAAAGAAATATATGAAATGTAGATAGCCAACCCATCAGATGCAGAGTTCAAAACACTGGTAATCAGAATGCTCAAAGAAATTATTGAGTAAAACCACAAAATAAATAAAAAAAAGTGAAGGTTATAAAAAGTGAAATGAAGAAAAATATACAAGGAACCAACGGAGATAGGAAGAAGCCAGGATTCAATTCAGCAATGTGGAACAAAAGAAAGAAATAAACATGTGCCCAAAACAGAAAGGAAAAACAAGAATCGAACATCTAGGACAACTTTAAACATACCAACATCTGAATCCTAGCGGTGCCAGAAGGAGAAGAGAAAGAGCAAGAGACTGAAAACGTATTTGAAAAAATGAAAACTAACTTCCCAAATTTGGTCCAGGAAATAGACGTACAAGTCCAGGAAGCAAAGAGAGTCCCAAACAAGCTAGACCGAAAGCAGACCACACCAAGACACATCATAATTAAAATGCCAAAGGTGGAAGATAAAGAGAGAATCTTAAAGGCAATGATAGAAAATAACAGAGTTACCTACAAAGGAGTTCCCATAAAACTATTGTGGGCAAACACTCCTCATGGTTTCAGGAATTGTAGACCCGGCCCCAGCATGACGAGCCACCAGCATCCTGGCCGCTCTTGTCTCTATGTCTCAACATAAGACCGCACGCGGAATGTCACTGTCAACCACTCAGAGGGTGGACACGGGATTAGATCGAAGAGCGCTCCTCATGCTCATTATGCTTTAGAACTTGCTCTGCTTTTCTTATCAGCAATGTGGTGTAAGCTATCTTTAGCAGGGAGTCTATGGGACCCTGCAACTGGTCCAAACGTTTTATAGACCTTGACTCTGATCGGTAAGAGCGATTCCTGAATTAGTGTATGTTACCTGTTACTGTCAAACAACTGAATACAATAGAAAATTTATGAATTTTGGCCTTGCATCTCTCGTATGTATCCTCCTCAAGAAATGGCATGAGGGATGAAGGTTTGGCTGCTGGTCTCCGCTAGAGAGGCAGTCACCTTCCTTCCCCCAGATATAATAAAGTGTCCTGGGTAAGTTTGTTCTGCTGTGGCCACGAGGCCTCTACTGGACAGAGCGACTTCCAACTGAGCCTCGGGGGGGGAGGGTGTGTGTGTGGCACCACCGCCATAACCTGCCAACACCAACCAAGGCTCAACTACAAGGGGAAGGTGTACTCAGCCCACACCGCTGGCACACCTCAAGTACCCAGCTTGGGTGATAGGGGAGGCTGTGGAATGGGACCCTATAGGACACGTACTACAGTAGGCCATGCTACCAAGACACGGAGTCAAGGCAGTTCTACCTAGTACACAGAAACAAACACAGGGAGGCTGCTAAGTTGAAGAGGCAAAGAAATATGGCCCACATGAAAGAACAGAACAAAACCCAGATAAAGAAATATATGAAATGTAGATAGCCAACCCATCAGATGCGGAGTTCAAAACACTGGTAATCAGAATTCTCAAAGAAATTATTGTGTAAAACCACAAAATAAATTAAAAAAAGTGAAGGTTATACAAAGTGAAATGAAGAAAAATATACAAGGAACCAACGGAGATAGGAAGAAGCCAGGATTCAATTCAGCAATGTGGAACAAAAGATAGAAATAAACATGTGCCCAAAACAGAAAGGAAAAACAAGAATCGAACATCTAGGACAACTTTAAACATACCAACATCTGAATCCTAGCGGTGCCAGAAGGAGAAGAGAAAGAGCAAGAGACTGAAAACGTATTTGAAAAAATGAAAACTAACTTCCCAAATTTGGTCCAGGAAATAGACGTACAACTCCAGGAAGCAAAGAGAGTCCCAAACAAGCTAGACCGAAAGCAGACCACACCAAGACACATCATAATTAAAATGCCAAAGGTGGAAGATAAAGAGAGAATCTTAAAGGCAATGATAGAAAATAACAGAGTTACCTACAAAGAAGTTCCCATAAAACTATTGTGGGCAAACACTCCTCATGGTTTCAGGAATTGTAGACCCGGCCCCAGCATGACGAGTCGCCAGCATCCTGGCCGCTCTTGTCTCTATGTCTCAACATAAGGCCGCACGCGGAATGTCACTGTCAACCACTCAGAGGGTGGACACGGGAATTAGATCAAAGAGCGCTCCTCATGCTCATTATGCTTTAGAACTTGCTCTGCTTTTCTTATCAGCAATGTGGTGTAAGCTATCTTTAGCAGGGAGTCTATGGGACCCTGCAACTGGTCCAAACGTTTTATAGACCTTGACTCTGATCAGTAAGAGCGATTCCTGAATTAGTGTATGTTACCTGTTACTGTCAAACAACTGAATACAATAGACAATTTATGAATTTTGGCCTTGCATCTCTCGTATGTATCCTCCTCAAGAAATGGCATGAGGGATGAAGGTTTGGCTGCTGGTCTCCGCTAGAGAGGCAGTCACCTTCCTTCCCCCAGATATAATAAAGTGTCCTGGGTAAGTTTGTTCTGCTGTGGCCACGAGGCCTCTACTGGACAGAGCGACTTCCAACTGAGCCTCGGGGGGGGAGGGTGTGTGTGTGGCACCACCGCCATAACCTGCCAACACCAACCAAGGCTCAACTACAAGGGGAAGGTGTACTCAGCCCACACCGCTGGCACACCTCAAGTACCCAGCTTGGGTGATAGGGGAGGCTGTGGAATGGGACCCTATAGGACACGTACTACAGTAGGTCATGCTACCAAGAACCGGAGTCAAGGCAGTTCTACCTAGTACACAGAAACAAACACAGGGAGCCTGCTAAATTGAAGAGGCAAAGAAATATGGCCCACATGAAAAAACAGAACAAAACCCAGATAAAGAAATATATGAAATGTAGATAGCCAACCCATCAGATGCAGAGTTCAAAACACTGGTAATCAGAATGCTCAAAGAAATTATTGAGTAAAACCACAAAATAAATAAAAAGAAGTGAAGGTTATACAAAGTGAAATGAAGAAAAATATACAAGGAACCAACGGAGATAAGAAGAAGACAGGATTCAATTCAGGAATGTGGAACAAAAGAAAAAAGAAACATGTGCCCAAAACAGAAAGGAGAACCAAGAATCGAACATCTAGGACAACTTTAAACATACCAACATCTGAATCCTAGCGGTGCCAGAAGAAGAGAAAGAGCAAGAGACTGAAAACGTATTTGAAAAAATGAAAACTAACTTCCCAAATTTGGCCCAGGAAATAGACGTACAAGTCCAGGAAGCAAAGAGACTCCCAAACAAGCTAGACCCAAAGAAGACCACACCAAGACACATCATAATTAAAATGCCAAAGGTGGAAGATAAAGAGAGAATCTTAAAGGCAACGATAGAAAATAACAGAGTTACCTACAAAGGAGTTCCCATAAAACTATTGTGGGCAAACACTCCTCATGGTTTCAGGAATTGTAGACCCGGCCCCAGCATGACGAGCCACCAGCATCCTGGCCGCTCTTGTCTCTATGTCTCAACATAAGACCGCACGCGGAATGTCACTGTCAACCACTCAGAGGGTGGACACGGGAATTAGATCAAAGAGCGCTCCTCATGCTCATTATGCTTTAGAACTTGCTCTGCTTTTCTTATCAGCAATGTGGTGTAAGCTATCTTTAGCAGGGAGTCTATGGGACCCTGCAACTGGTCCAAACGTTTTATAGACCTTGACTCTGATCGGTAAGAGCGATTCCTGAATTAGTGTATGTTACCTGTTACTGTCAAACAACTGAATACAATAGAAAATTTATGAATTTTGGCCTTGCATCTCTCGTATGTATCCTCCTCAAGAAATGGCATGAGGGATGAAGGTTTGGCTGCTGGTCTCCGCTAGAGAGGCAGTCACCTTCCTTCCCCCAGATATAATAAAGTGTCCTGGGTAAGTTTGTTCTGCTGTGGCCACGAGGCCTCTACTGGACAGAGCGACTTCCAACTGAGCCTCGGGGGGTGAGGGTGTGTGTGTGGCACCACCGCCATAACCTGCCAACACCAACCAAGGCTCAACTACAAGGGGAAGGTGTACTCAGCCCACACCGCTGGCACACCTCAAGTACCCAGCTTGGGTGATAGGGGAGGCTGTGGAATGGGACCCTATAGGACACGTACTACAGTAGGCCATGCTACCAAGACACGGAGTCAAGGCAGTTCTACCTAGTACACAGAAACAAACACAGGGAGGCTGCTAAGTTGAAGAGGCAAAGAAATATGGCCCACATGAAAGAACAGAACAAAACCCAGATAAAGAAATATATGAAATGTAGATAGCCAACCCATCAGATGCGGAGTTCAAAACACTGGTAATCAGAATTCTCAAAGAAATTATTGTGTAAAACCACAAAATAAATTAAAAAAAGTGAAGGTTATACAAAGTGAAATGAAGAAAAATATACAAGGAACCAACGGAGATAGGAAGAAGCCAGGATTCAATTCAGCAATGTGGAACAAAAGATAGAAATAAACATGTGCCCAAAACAGAAAGGAAAAACAAGAATCGAACATCTAGGACAACTTTAAACATACCAACATCTGAATCCTAGCGGTGCCAGAAGGAGAAGAGAAAGAGCAAGAGACTGAAAACGTATTTGAAAAAATGAAAACTAACTTCCCAAATTTGGTCCAGGAAATAGACGTACAACTCCAGGAAGCAAAGAGAGTCCCAAACAAGCTAGACCGAAAGCAGACCACACCAAGACACATCATAATTAAAATGCCAAAGGTGGAAGATAAAGAGAGAATCTTAAAGGCAATGATAGAAAATAACAGAGTTACCTACAAAGAAGTTCCCATAAAACTATTGTGGGCAAACACTCCTCATGGTTTCAGGAATTGTAGACCCGGCCCCAGCATGACGAGTCGCCAGCATCCTGGCCGCTCTTGTCTCTATGTCTCAACATAAGGCCGCACGCGGAATGTCACTGTCAACCACTCAGAGGGTGGACACGGGAATTAGATCAAAGAGCGCTCCTCATGCTCATTATGCTTTAGAACTTGCTCTGCTTTTCTTATCAGCAATGTGGTGTAAGCTATCTTTAGCAGGGAGTCTATGGGACCCTGCAACTGGTCCAAACGTTTTATAGACCTTGACTCTGATCAGTAAGAGCGATTCCTGAATTAGTGTATGTTACCTGTTACTGTCAAACAACTGAATACAATAGACAATTTATGAATTTTGGCCTTGCATCTCTCGTATGTATCCTCCTCAAGAAATGGCATGAGGGATGAAGGTTTGGCTGCTGGTCTCCGCTAGAGAGGCAGTCACCTTCCTTCCCCCAGATATAATAAAGTGTCCTGGGTAAGTTTGTTCTGCTGTGGCCACGAGGCCTCTACTGGACAGAGCGACTTCCAACTGAGCCTCGGGGGGGGAGGGTGTGTGTGTGGCACCACCGCCATAACCTGCCAACACCAACCAAGGCTCAACTACAAGGGGAAGGTGTACTCAGCCCACACCGCTGGCACACCTCAAGTACCCAGCTTGGGTGATAGGGGAGGCTGTGGAATGGGACCCTATAGGACACGTACTACAGTAGGTCATGCTACCAAGAACCGGAGTCAAGGCAGTTCTACCTAGTACACAGAAACAAACACAGGGAGCCTGCTAAATTGAAGAGGCAAAGAAATATGGCCCACATGAAAAAACAGAACAAAACCCAGATAAAGAAATATATGAAATGTAGATAGCCAACCCATCAGATGCAGAGTTCAAAACACTGGTAATCAGAATGCTCAAAGAAATTATTGAGTAAAACCACAAAATAAATAAAAAGAAGTGAAGGTTATACAAAGTGAAATGAAGAAAAATATACAAGGAACCAACGGAGATAGGAAGAAGACAGGATTCAATTCAGGAATGTGGAACAAAAGAAAAAAGAAACATGTGCCCAAAACAGAAAGGAGAACCAAGAATCGAACATCTAGGACAACTTTAAACATACCAACATCTGAATCCTAGCGGTGCCAGAAGAAGAGAAAGAGCAAGAGACTGAAAACGTATTTGAAAAAATGAAAACTAACTTCCCAAATTTGGCCCAGGAAATAGACGTACAAGTCCAGGAAGCAAAGAGACTCCCAAACAAGCTAGACCCAAAGAAGACCACACCAAGACACATCATAATTAAAATGCCAAAGGTGGAAGATAAAGAGAGAATCTTAAAGGCAACGATAGAAAATAACAGAGTTACCTACAAAGGAGTTCCCATAAAACTATTGTGGGCAAACACTCCTCATGGTTTCAGGAATTGTAGACCCGGCCCCAGCATGACGAGCCACCAGCATCCTGGCCGCTCTTGTCTCTATGTCTCAACATAAGACCGCACGCGGAATGTCACTGTCAACCACTCAGAGGGTGGACACGGGAATTAGATCAAAGAGCGCTCCTCATGCTCATTATGCTTTAGAACTTGCTCTGCTTTTCTTATCAGCAATGTGGTGTAAGCTATCTTTAGCAGGGAGTCTATGGGACCCTGCAACTGGTCCAAACGTTTTATAGACCTTGACTCTGATCGGTAAGAGCGATTCCTGAATTAGTGTATGTTACCTGTTACTGTCAAACAACTGAATACAATAGACAATTTATGAATTTTGGCCTTGCATCTCTCGTATGTATCCTCCTCAAGAAATGGCATGAGGGATGAAGGTTTGGCTGCTGGTCTCCGCTAGAGAGGCAGTCACCTTCCTTCCCCCAGATATAATAAAGTGTCCTGGGTAAGTTTGTTCTGCTGTGGCCACGAGGCCTCTACTGGACAGAGCGACTTCCAACTGAGCCTCGAGGGGGGGAGGGTGTGTGTGTGGCACCACCGCCATAACCTGCCAACACCAACCAAGGCTCAACTACAAGGGGAAGGTGTACTCAGCCCACACCGCTGGCACACCTCAAGTACCCAGCTTGGGTGATAGGGGAGGCTGTGGAATGGGACCCTATAGGACACGTACTACAGTAGGTCATGCTACCAAGAACCGGAGTCAAGGCAGTTCTACCTAGTACACAGAAACAAACACAGGGAGCCTGCTAAATTGAAGAGGCAAAGAAATATGGCCCACATGAAAAAACAGAACAAAACCCAGATAAAGAAATATATGAAATGTAGATAGCCAACCCATCAGATGCAGAGTTCAAAACACTGGTAATCAGAATGCTCAAAGAAATTATTGAGTAAAACCACAAAATAAATAAAAAGAAGTGAAGGTTATACAAAGTGAAATGAAGAAAAATATACAAGGAACCAACGGAGATAGGAAGAAGCCAGGATTCAATTCAGGAATGTGGAACAAAAGAAAAAAGAAACATGTGCCCAAAACAGAAAGGAAAAACAAGAATCGAACATCTAGGACAACTTTAAACATACCAACATCTGAATCCTAGCGGTGCCAGAAGAAGAGAAAGAGCAAGAGACTGAAAACGTATTTGAAAAAATGAAAACTAACTTCCCAAATTTGGTCCAGGAAATAGACGTACAAGTCCAGGAAGCAAAGAGAGTCCCAAACAAGCTAGACCGAAAGCAGACCACACCAAGACACATCATAATTAAAATGCCAAAGGTGGAAAATAAAGAGAGAATCTTAAAGGCAACGATAGAAAATAACAGAGTTACCTACAAAGGAGTTCCCATAAAACTATTGTGGGCAAACACTCCTCATGGTTTCAGGAATTGTAGACCCGGCCCCAGCATGACGAGCCACCAGCATCCTGGCCGCTCTTGTCTCTATGTCTCAACATAAGACCGCACGCGGAATGTCACTGTCAACCACTCAGAGGGTGGACACGGGATTAGATCGAAGAGCGCTCCTCATGCTCATTATGCTTTAGAACTTTCTCTGCTTTTCTTATCAGCAATGCGGTGTAAGCTATCTTTAGCAGGGAGTCTATGGGACCCTGCAACTGGTCCAAACGTTTTATAGACCTTGACTCTGATCGGTAAGAGCGATTCCTGAATTAGTGTATGTTACCTGTTACTGTCAAACAACTGAATACAATAGACAATTTATGAATTTTGGCCTTGCATCTCTCGTATGTATCCTCCTCAAGAAATGGCATGAGGGATGAAGGTTTGGCTGCTGGTCTCCGCTAGAGAGGCAGTCACCTTCCTTCCCCCAGATATAATAAAGTGTCCTGGGTAAGTTTGTTCTGCTGTGGCCACGAGGCCTCTACTGGACAGAGCGACTTCCAACTGAGCCTCGGGGGGGGAGAGTGTGTGTGTGGCACCACCGCCATAACCTGCCAACACCAACCAAGGCTCAACTACAAGGGGAAGGTGTACTCAGCCCACACCGCTGGCACACCTCAAGTACCCAGCTTGGGTGATAGGGGAGGCTGTGGAATGGGACCCTATAGGACACGTACTACAGTAGGCCATGCTACCAAGACACGGAGTCAAGGCAGTTCTACCTAGTACACAGAAACAAACACAGGGAGGCTGCTAAGTTGAAGAGGCAAAGAAATATGGCCCACATGAAAGAACAGAACAAAACCCAGATAAAGAAATATATGAAATGTAGATAGCCAACCCATCAGATGCGGAGTTCAAAACACTGGTAATCAGAATTCTCAAAGAAATTATTGTGTAAAACCACAAAATAAATTTAAAAAAGTGAAGGTTATACAAAGTGAAATGAAGAAAAATATACAAGGAACCAACGGAGATAGGAAGAAGCCAGGATTCAATTCAGCAATGTGGAACAAAAGATAGAAATAAACATGTGCCCAAAACAGAAAGGAAAAACAAGAATCGAACATCTAGGACAACTTTAAACATACCAACATCTGAATCCTAGCGGTGCCAGAAGGAGAAGAGAAAGAGCAAGAGACTGAAAACGTATTTGAAAAAATGAAAACTAACTTCCCAAATTTGGTCCAGGAAATAGACGTACAACTCCAGGAAGCAAAGAGAGTCCCAAACAAGCTAGACCGAAAGCAGACCACACCAAGACACATCATAATTAAAATGCCAAAGGTGGAAGATAAAGAGAGAATCTTAAAGGCAATGATAGAAAATAACAGAGTTACCTACAAAGAAGTTCCCATAAAACTATTGTGGGCAAACACTCCTCATGGTTTCAGGAATTGTAGACCCGGCCCCAGCATGACGAGTCGCCAGCATCCTGGCCGCTCTTGTCTCTATGTCTCAACATAAGGCCGCACGCGGAATGTCACTGTCAACCACTCAGAGGGTGGACACGGGAATTAGATCAAAGAGCGCTCCTCATGCTCATTATGCTTTAGAACTTGCTCTGCTTTTCTTATCAGCAATGTGGTGTAAGCTATCTTTAGCAGGGAGTCTATGGGACCCTGCAACTGGTCCAAACGTTTTATAGACCTTGACTCTGATCGGTAAGAGCGATTCCTGAATTAGTGTATGTTACCTGTTACTGTCAAACAACTGAATACAATAGACAATTTATGAATTTTGGCCTTGCATCTCTCGTATGTATCCTCCTCAAGAAATGGCATGAGGGATGAAGGTTTGGCTGCTGGTCTCCGCTAGAGAGGCAGTCACCTTCCTTCCCCCAGATATAATAAAGTGTCCTGGGTAAGTTTGTTCTGCTGTGGCCACGAGGCCTCTACTGGACAGAGCGACTTCCAACTGAGCCTCGGGGGGGGAGGGTGTGTGTGTGGCACCACCGCCATAACCTGCCAACACCAACCAAGGCTCAACTACAAGGGGAAGGTGTACTCAGCCCACACCGCTGGCACACCTCAAGTACCCAGCTTGGGTGATAGGGGAGGCTGTGGAATGGGACCCTATAGGACACGTACTACAGTAGGTCATGCTACCAAGAACCGGAGTCAAGGCAGTTCTACCTAGTACACAGAAACAAACACAGGGAGCCTGCTAAATTGAAGAGGCAAAGAAATATGGCCCACATGAAAAAACAGAACAAAACCCAGATAAAGAAATATATGAAATGTAGATAGCCAACCCATCAGATGCAGAGTTCAAAACACTGGTAATCACAATGCTCAAAGAAATTATTGAGTAAAACCACAAAATAAATAAAAAGAAGTGAAGGTTATACAAAGTGAAATGAAGAAAAATATACAAGGAACCAACGGAGATAGGAAGAAGCCAGGATTCAATTCAGGAATGTGGAACAAAAGAAAAAAGAAACATGTGCCCAAAACAGAAAGGAGAACCAAGAATCGAACATCTAGGACAACTTTAAACATACCAACATCTGAATCCTAGCGGTGCCAGAAGAAGAGAAAGAGCAAGAGACTGAAAACGTATTTGAAAAAATGAAAACTAACTTCCCAAATTTGGCCCAGGAAATAGACGTACAAGTCCAGGAAGCAAAGAGACTCCCAAACAAGCTAGACCCAAAGAAGACCACACCAAGACACATCATAATTAAAATGCCAAAGGTGGAAGATAAAGAGAGAATCTTAAAGGCAACGATAGAAAATAACAGAGTTACCTACAAAGGAGTTCCCATAAAACTATTGTGGGCAAACACTCCTCATGGTTTCAGGAATTGTAGACCCGGCCCCAGCATGACGAGTCGCCAGCATCCTGGCCGCTCTTGTCTCTATGTCTCAACATAAGGCCGCACGCGGAATGTCACTGTCAACCACTCAGAGGGTGGACACGGGAATTAGATCAAAGAGCGCTCCTCATGCTCATTATGCTTTAGAACTTGCTCTGCTTTTCTTATCAGCAATGTGGTGTAAGCTATCTTTAGCAGGGAGTCTATGGGACCCTGCAACTGGTCCAAACGTTTTATAGACCTTGACTCTGATCGGTAAGAGCGATTCCTGAATTAGTGTATGTTACCTGTTACTGTCAAACAACTGAATACAATAGACAATTTATGAATTTTGGCCTTGCATCTCTCGTATGTATCCTCCTCAAGAAATGGCATGAGGGATGAAGGTTTGGCTGCTGGTCTCCGCTAGAGAGGCAGTCACCTTCCTTCCCCCAGATATAATAAAGTGTCCTGGGTAAGTTTGTTCTGCTGTGGCCACGAGGCCTGTACTGGACAGAGCGACTTCCAACTGAGCCTCGGGGGGGAGGGTGTGTGTGTGGCACCACCGCCATAACCTGCCAACACCAACCAAGGCTCAACTACAAGGGGAAGGTGTACTCAGCCCACACCGCTGGCACACCTCAAGTACCCAGCTTGGGTGATAGGGGAGGCTGTGGAATGGGACCCTATAGGACACGTACTACAGTAGGTCATGCTACCAAGAACCGGAGTCAAGGCAGTTCTACCTAGTACACAGAAACAAACACAGGGAGCCTGCTAAATTGAAGAGGCAAAGAAATATGGCCCACATGAAAAAACAGAACAAAACCCAGATAAAGAAATATATGAAATGTAGATAGCCAACCCATCAGATGCAGAGTTCAAAACACTGGTAATCAGAATGCTCAAAGAAATTATTGAGTAAAACCACAAAATAAATAAAAAGAAGTGAAGGTTATACAAAGTGAAATGAAGAAAAATATACAAGGAACCAACGGAGATAGGAAGAAGCCAGGATTCAATTCAGGAATGTGGAACAAAAGAAAAAAGAAACATGTGCCCAAAACAGAAAGGAGAACCAAGAATCGAACATCTAGGACAACTTTAAACATACCAACATCTGAATCCTAGCGGTGCCAGAAGAAGAGAAAGAGCAAGAGACTGAAAACGTATTTGAAAAAATGAAAACTAACTTCCCAAATTTGGCCCAGGAAATAGACGTACAAGTCCAGGAAGCAAAGAGACTCCCAAACAAGCTAGACCCAAAGAAGACCACACCAAGACACATCATAATTAAAATGCCAAAGGTGGAAGATAAAGAGAGAATCTTAAAGGCAACGATAGAAAATAACAGAGTTACCTACAAAGGAGTTCCCATAAAACTATTGTGGGCAAACACTCCTCATGGTTTCAGGAATTGTAGACCCGGCCCCAGCATGACGAGCCACCAGCATCCTGGCCGCTCTTGTCTCTATGTCTCAACATAAGACCGCACGCGGAATGTCACTGTCAACCACTCAGAGGGTGGACACGGGAATTAGATCAAAGAGCGCTCCTCATGCTCATTATGCTTTAGAACTTGCTCTGCTTTTCTTATCAGCAATGTGGTGTAAGCTATCTTTAGCAGGGAGTCTATGGGACCCTGCAACTGGTCCAAACGTTTTATAGACCTTGACTCTGATCGGTAAGAGCGATTCCTGAATTAGTGTATGTTACCTGTTACTGTCAAACAACTGAATACAATAGACAATTTATGAATTTTGGCCTTGCATCTCTCGTATGTATCCTCCTCAAGAAATGGCATGAGGGATGAAGGTTTGGCTGCTGGTCTCCGCTAGAGAGGCAGTCACCTTCCTTCCCCCAGATATAATAAAGTGTCCTGGGTAAGTTTGTTCTGCTGTGGCCACGAGGCCTCTACTGGACAGAGCGACTTCCAACTGAGCCTCGAGGGGGGGAGGGTGTGTGTGTGGCACCACCGCCATAACCTGCCAACACCAACCAAGGCTCAACTACAAGGGGAAGGTGTACTCAGCCCACACCGCTGGCACACCTCAAGTACCCAGCTTGGGTGATAGGGGAGGCTGTGGAATGGGACCCTATAGGACACGTACTACAGTAGGTCATGCTACCAAGAACCGGAGTCAAGGCAGTTCTACCTAGTACACAGAAACAAACACAGGGAGCCTGCTAAATTGAAGAGGCAAAGAAATATGGCCCACATGAAAAAACAGAACAAAACCCAGATAAAGAAATATATGAAATGTAGATAGCCAACCCATCAGATGCAGAGTTCAAAACACTGGTAATCAGAATGCTCAAAGAAATTATTGAGTAAAACCACAAAATAAATAAAAAGAAGTGAAGGTTATACAAAGTGAAATGAAGAAAAATATACAAGGAACCAACGGAGATAGGAAGAAGCCAGGATTCAATTCAGGAATGTGGAACAAAAGAAAAAAGAAACATGTGCCCAAAACAGAAAGGAGAACCAAGAATCGAACATCTAGGACAACTTTAAACATACCAACATCTGAATCCTAGCGGTGCCAGAAGAAGAGAAAGAGCAAGAGACTGAAAACGTATTTGAAAAAATGAAAACTAACTTCCCAAATTTGGTCCAGGAAATAGACGTACAAGTCCAGGAAGCAAAGAGAGTCCCAAACAAGCTAGACCGAAAGCAGACCACACCAAGACACATCATAATTAAAATGCCAAAGGTGGAAAATAAAGAGAGAATCTTAAAGGCAACGATAGAAAATAACAGAGTTACCTACAAAGGAGTTCCCATAAAACTATTGTGGGCAAACACTCCTCATGGTTTCAGGAATTGTAGACCCGGCCCCAGCATGACGAGCCACCAGCATCCTGGCCGCTCTTGTCTCTATGTCTCAACATAAGACCGCACGCGGAATGTCACTGTCAACCACTCAGAGGGTGGACACGGGATTAGATCGAAGAGCGCTCCTCATGCTCATTATGCTTTAGAACTTGCTCTGCTTTTCTTATCAGCAATGCGGTGTAAGCTATCTTTAGCAGGGAGTCTATGGGACCCTCCAACTGGTCCAAACGTTTTATAGACCTTGACTCTGATCGGTAAGAGCGATTCCTGAATTAGTGTATGTTACCTGTTACTGTCAAACAACTGAATACAATAGACAATTTATGAATTTTGGCCTTGCATCTCTCGTATGTATCCTCCTCAAGAAATGGCATGAGGGATGAAGGTTTGGCTGCTGGTCTCCGCTAGAGAGGCAGTCACCTTCCTTCCCCCAGATATAATAAAGTGTCCTGGGTAAGTTTGTTCTGCTGTGGCCACGAGGCCTCTACTGGACAGAGCGACTTCCAACTGAGCCTCGGGGGGGGAGGGTGTGTGTGTGGCACCACCGCCATAACCTGCCAACACCAACCAAGGCTCAACTACAAGGGGAAGGTGTACTCAGCCCACACCGCTGGCACACCTCAAGTACCCAGCTTGGGTGATAGGGGAGGCTGTGGAATGGGACCCTATAGGACACGTACTACAGTAGGCCATGCTACCAAGACACGGAGTCAAGGCAGTTCTACCTAGTACACAGAAACAAACACAGGGAGGCTGCTAAGTTGAAGAGGCAAAGAAATATGGCCCACATGAAAGAACAGAACAAAACCCATATAAAGAAATATATGAAATGTAGATAGCCAACCCATCAGATGCGGAGTTCAAAACACTGGTAATCAGAATTCTCAAAGAAATTATTGTGTAAAACCACAAAATAAATTTAAAAAAGTGAAGGTTATACAAAGTGAAATGAAGAAAAATATACAAGGAACCAACGGAGATAGGAAGAAGGCAGGATTCAATTCAGCAATGTGGAACAAAAGAAAGAAATAAACATGTGCCCAAAACAGAAAGGAAAAGAAGAATCGAACATCTAGGACAACTTTAAACATACCAACATCTGAATCCTAGCGGTGCCAGAAGGAGAAGAGAAAGAGCAAGAGACTGAAAACGTATTTGAAAAAATGAAAACTAACTTCCCAAATTTGGTCCAGGAAATAGACGTACAAGTCCAGGAAGCAAAGAGAGTCCCAAACAAGCTAGACCGAAAGCAGACCACACCAAGACACATCATAATTAAAATGCCAAAGGTGGAAGATAAAGAGAGAATCTTAAAGGCAATGATAGAAAATAACAGAGTTACCTACAAAGAAGTTCCCATAAAACTATTGTGGGCAAACACTCCTCATGGTTTCAGGAATTGTAGACCCGGCCCCAGCATGACGAGCCGCCAGCATCCTGGCCGCTCTTGTCTCTATGTCTCAACATAAGGCCGCACGCGGAATGTCACTGTCAACCACTCAGAGGGTGGACACGGGAATTAGATCAAAGAGCGCTCCTCATGCTCATTATGCTTTAGAACTTGCTCTGCTTTTCTTATCAGCAATGCGGTGTAAGCTATCTTTAGCAGGGAGTCTATGGGACCCTCCAACTGGTCCAAACGTTTTATAGACCTTGACTCTGATCGGTAAGAGCGATTCCTGAATTAGTGTATGTTACCTGTTACTGTCAAACAACTGAATACAATAGACAATTTATGAATTTTGGCCTTGCATCTCTCGTATGTATCCTCCTCAAGAAATGGCATGAGGGATGAAGGTTTGGCTGCTGGTCTCCGCTAGAGAGGCAGTCACCTTCCTTCCCCCAGATATAATAAAGTGTCCTGGGTAAGTTTGTTCTGCTGTGGCCACGAGGCTTCTACTGGACAGAGCGACTTCCAACTGAGCCTCGGGGGGGGAGGGTGTGTGTGTGGCACCACCGCCATAACCTGCCAACACCAACCAAGGCTCAACTACAAGGGGAAGGTGTACTCAGCCCACACCGCTGGCACACCTCAAGTACCCAGCTTGGGTGATAGGGGAGGCTGTGGAATGGGACCCTATAGGACACGTACTACAGTAGGCCATGCTACCAAGACACGGAGTCAAGGCAGTTCTACCTAGTACACAGAAACAAACACAGGGAGGCTGCTAAGTTGAAGAGGCAAAGAAATATGGCCCACATGAAAGAACAGAACAAAACCCATATAAAGAAATATATGAAATGTAGATAGCCAACCCATCAGATGCGGAGTTCAAAACACTGGTAATCAGAATTCTCAAAGAAATTATTGTGTAAAACCACAAAATAAATTTAAAAAAGTGAAGGTTATACAAAGTGAAATGAAGAAAAATATACAAGGAACCAACGGAGATAGGAAGAAGCCAGGATTCAATTCAGCAATGTGGAACAAAAGAAAGAAATAAACATGTGCCCAAAACAGAAAGGAAAAGAAGAATCGAACATCTAGGACAACTTTAAACATACCAACATCTGAATCCTAGCGGTGCCAGAAGGAGAAGAGAAAGAGCAAGAGACTGAAAACGTATTTGAAAAAATGAAAACTAACTTCCCAAATTTGGTCCAGGAAATAGACGTACAAGTCCAGGAAGCAAAGAGAGTCCCAAACAAGCTAGACCGAAAGCAGACCACACCAAGACACATCATAATTAAAATGCCAAAGGTGGAAGATAAAGAGAGAATCTTAAAGGCAATGATAGAAAATAACAGAGTTACCTACAAAGAAGTTCCCATAAAACTATTGTGGGCAAACACTCCTCATGGTTTCAGGAATTGTAGACCCGGCCCCAGCATGACGAGCCGCCAGCATCCTGGCCGCTCTTGTCTCTATGTCTCAACATAAGGCCGCACGCGGAATGTCACTGTCAACCACTCAGAGGGTGGACACGGGAATTAGATCAAAGAGCGCTCCTCATGCTCATTATGCTTTAGAACTTGCTCTGCTTTTCTTATCAGCAATGTGGTGTAAGCTATCTTTAGCAGGGAGTCTATGGGACCCTGCAACTGGTCCAAACGTTTTATAGACCTTGACTCTGATCGGTAAGAGCGATTCCTGAATTAGTGTATGTTACCTGTTACTGTCAAACAACTGAATACAATAGACAATTTATGAATTTTGGCCTTGCATCTCTCGTATGTATCCTCCTCAAGAAATGGCATGAGGGATGAAGGTTTGGCTGCTGGTCTCAGCTAGAGAGGCAGTCACCTTCCTTCCCCCAGATATAATAAAGTGTCCTGGGTAAGTTTGTTCTGCTGTGGCCACGAGGCCTCTACTGGACAGAGCGACTTCCAACTGAGCCTCGGGGGGGGAGGGTGTGTGTGTGGCACCACCGCCATAACCTGCCAACACCAACCAAGGCTCAACTACAAGGGGAAGGTGTACTCAGCCCACACCGCTGGCACACCTCAAGTACCCAGCTTGGGTGATAGGGGAGGCTGTGGAATGGGACCTTATAGGACACGTACTACAGTAGGTCATGCTACCAAGAACCGGAGTCAAGGCAGTTCTACCTAGTACACAGAAACAAACACAGGGAGCCTGCTAAATTGAAGAGGCAAAGAAATATGGCCCACATGAAAAAACAGAACAAAACCCAGATAAAGAAATATATGAAATGTAGATAGCCAACCCATCAGATGCAGAGTTCAAAACACTGGTAATCAGAATGCTCAAAGAAATTATTGAGTAAAACCACAAAATAAATAAAAAGAAGTGAAGGTTATACAAAGTGAAATGAAGAAAAATATACAAGGAACCAACGGAGATAGGAAGAAGCCAGGATTCAATTCAGGAATGTGGAACAAAAGAAAAAAGAAACATGTGCCCAAAACAGAAAGGAGAACCAAGAATCGAACATCTAGGACAACTTTAAACATACCAACATCTGAATCCTAGCGGTGCCAGAAGAAGAGAAAGAGCAAGAGACTGAAAACGTATTTGAAAAAATGAAAACTAACTTCCCAAATTTGGTCCAGGAAATAGACGTACAAGTCCAGGAAGCAAAGAGAGTCCCAAACAAGCTAGACCGAAAGCAGACCACACGAAGACACATCATAATTAAAATGCCAAAGGTGGAAAATAAAGAGAGAATCTTAAAGGCAACGATAGAAAATAACAGAGTTACCTACAAAGGAGTTCCCATAAAACTATTGTGGGCAAACACTCCTCATGGTTTCAGGAATTGTAGACCCGGCCCCAGCATGACGAGCCACCAGCATCCTGGCCGCTCTTGTCTCTATGTCTCAACATAAGGCCGCACGCGGAATGTCACTGTCAACCACTCAGAGGGTGGACACGGGAATTAGATCAAAGAGCGCTCCTCATGCTCATTATGCTTTAGAACTTGCTCTGCTTTTCTTATCAGCAATGTGGTGTAAGCTATCTTTAGCAGGGAGTCTATGGGACCCTGCAACTGGTCCAAACGTTTTATAGACCTTGACTCTGATCGGTAAGAGCGATTCCTGAATTAGTGTATGTTACCTGTTACTGTCAAACAACTGAATACAATAGACAATTTATGAATTTTGGCCTTGCATCTCTCGTATGTATCCTCCTCAAGAAATGGCATGAGGGATGAAGGTTTGGCTGCTGGTCTCAGCTAGAGAGGCAGTCACCTTCCTTCCCCCAGATATAATAAAGTGTCCTGGGTAAGTTTGTTCTGCTGTGGCCACGAGGCCTCTACTGGACAGAGCGACTTCCAACTGAGCCTCGGGGGGGGAGGGTGTGTGTGTGGCACCACCGCCATAACCTGCCAACACCAACCAAGGCTCAACTACAAGGGGAAGGTGTACTCAGCCCACACCGCTGGCACACCTCAAGTACCCAGCTTGGGTGATAGGGGAGGCTGTGGAATGGGACCCTATAGGACACGTACTACAGTAGGTCATGCTACCAAGAACCGGAGTCAAGGCAGTTCTACCTAGTACACAGAAACAAACACAGGGAGCCTGCTAAATTGAAGAGGCAAAGAAATATGGCCCACATGAAAAAACAGAACAAAACCCAGATAAAGAAATATATGAAATGTAGATAGCCAACCCATCAGATGCAGAGTTCAAAACACTGGTAATCAGAATGCTCAAAGAAATTATTGAGTAAAACCACAAAATAAATAAAATAAAGTGAAGGTTATACAAAGTGAAATGAAGAAAAATATACAAGGAACCAACGGAGATAGGAAGAAGCCAGGATTCAATTCAGGAATGTGGAACAAAAGAAAAAAGAAACATGTGCCCAAAACAGAAAGGAGAACCAAGAATCGAACATCTAGGACAACTTTAAACATACCAACATCTGAATCCTAGCGGTGCCAGAAGAAGAGAAAGAGCAAGAGACTGAAAACGTATTTGAAAAAATGAAAACTAACTTCCCAAATTTGGTCCAGGAAATAGACGTACAAGTCCAGGAAGCAAAGAGAGTCCCAAACAAGCTAGACCGAAAGCAGACCACACGAAGACACATCATAATTAAAATGCCAAAGGTGGAAAATAAAGAGAGAATCTTAAAGGCAACGATAGAAAATAACAGAGTTACCTACAAAGGAGTTCCCATAAAACTATTGTGGGCAAACACTCCTCATGGTTTCAGGAATTGTAGACCCGGCCCCAGCATGACGAGCCACCAGCATCCTGGCCGCTCTTGTCTCTATGTCTCAACATAAGGCCGCACGCGGAATGTCACTGTCAACCACTCAGAGGGTGGACACGGGAATTAGATCAAAGAGCGCTCCTCATGCTCATTATGCTTTAGAACTTGCTCTGCTTTTCTTATCAGCAATGTGGTGTAAGCTATCTTTAGCAGGGAGTCTATGGGACCCTGCAACTGGTCCAAACGTTTTATAGACCTTGACTCTGATCGGTAAGAGCGATTCCTGAATTAGTGTATGTTACCTGTTACTGTCAAACAACTGAATACAATAGACAATTTATGAATTTTGGCCTTGCATCTCTCGTATGTATCCTCCTCAAGAAATGGCATGAGGGATGAAGGTTTGGCTGCTGGTCTCAGCTAGAGAGGCAGTCACCTTCCTTCCCCCAGATATAATAAAGTGTCCTGGGTAAGTTTGTTCTGCTGTGGCCACGAGGCCTCTACTGGACAGAGCGACTTCCAACTGAGCCTCGGGGGGGGAGGGTGTGTGTGTGGCACCACCGCCATAACCTGCCAACACCAACCAAGGCTCAACTACAAGGGGAAGGTGTACTCAGCCCACACCGCTGGCACACCTCAAGTACCCAGCTTGGGTGATAGGGGAGGCTGTGGAATGGGACCTTATAGGACACGTACTACAGTAGGTCATGCTACCAAGAACCGGAGTCAAGGCAGTTCTACCTAGTACACAGAAACAAACACAGGGAGCCTGCTAAATTGAAGAGGCAAAGAAATATGGCCCACATGAAAAAACAGAACAAAACCCAGATAAAGAAATATATGAAATGTAGATAGCCAACCCATCAGATGCAGAGTTCAAAACACTGGTAATCAGAATGCTCAAAGAAATTATTGAGTAAAACCACAAAATAAATAAAAAGAAGTGAAGGTTATACAAAGTGAAATGAAGAAAAATATACAAGGAACCAACGGAGATAGGAAGAAGCCAGGATTCAATTCAGGAATGTGGAACAAAAGAAAAAAGAAACATGTGCCCAAAACAGAAAGGAGAACCAAGAATCGAACATCTAGGACAACTTTAAACATACCAACATCTGAATCCTAGCGGTGCCAGAAGAAGAGAAAGAGCAAGAGACTGAAAACGTATTTGAAAAAATGAAAACTAACTTCCCAAATTTGGTCCAGGAAATAGACGTACAAGTCCAGGAAGCAAAGAGAGTCCCAAACAAGCTAGACCGAAAGCAGACCACACCAAGACACATCATAATTAAAATGCCAAAGGTGGAAGATAAAGCGAGAATCTTAAAGGCAATGATAGAAAATAACAGAGTTACCTACAAAGAAGTTCCCATAAAACTATTGTGGGCAAACACTCCTCATGGTTTCAGGAATTGTAGACCCGGCCCCAGCATGACGAGTCGCCAGCATCCTGGCCGCTCTTGTCTCTATGTCTCAACATAAGGCCGCACGCGGAATGTCACTGTCAACCACTCAGAGGGTGGACACGGGAATTAGATCAAAGAGCGCTCCTCATGCTCATTATGCTTTAGAACTTGCTCTGCTTTTCTTATCAGCAATGCGGTGTAAGCTATCTTTAGCAGGGAGTCTATGGGACCCTGCAAATGGTCCAAACGTTTTATAGACCTTGACTCTGATCGGTAAGAGCGATTCCTGAATTAGTGTATGTTATCTGTTACTGTCAAACAACTGAATACAATAGACAATTTATGAATTTTAGCCTTGCATCTCTCGTATGTATCCTCCTCAAGAAAAGAAATGAGGGATGAAGGTTTGGCTGCTGGTCTCCGCTAGAGAGGCAGTCACCTTCCTTCCCCCAGATATAATAAAGTGTCCTGGGTAAGTTTGTTCTGCTGTGGCCACGAGGCCTCTACTGGACAGAGCGACTTCCAACTGAGCCTCGGGGGGGGAGGGTGTGTGTGTGGCACCACCGCCATAACCTGCCAACACCAACCAAGGCTCAACTACAAGGGGAAGGTGTACTCAGCCCACACCACTGGCACACCTCAAGTACCCAGCTTGGGTGATAGGGGAGGCTGTGGAATGGGACCTTATAGGACACGTACTACAGTAGGTCATGCTACCAAGAACCGGAGTCAAGGCAGTTCTACCTAGTACACAGAAACAAACACAGGGAGCCTGCTAAATTGAAGAGGCAAAGAAATATGGCCCACATGAAAAAACAGAACAAAACCCAGATAAAGAAATATATGAAATGTAGATAGCCAACCCATCAGATGCAGAGTTCAAAACACTGGTAATCAGAATGCTCAAAGAAATTATTGAGTAAAACCACAAAATAAATTAAAAAAAGTGAAGGTTATACAAAGTGAAATGAAGAAAAATATACAAGGAACCAACGGAGATAGGAAGAAGCCAGGATTCAATTCAGCAATGTGGAACAAAAGAAAGAAATAAACATGTGCCCAAAACAGAAAGGAAAAACAAGAATCGAACATCTAGGACAACTTTAAACATACCAACATCTGAATCCTAGCGGTGCCAGAAGGAGAAGAGAAAGAGCAAGAGACTGAAAACGTATTTGAAAAAATGAAAACTAACTTCCCAAATTTGGTCCAGGAAATAGACGTACAAGTCCAGGAAGCAAAGAGAGTCCCAAACAAGCTAGACCGAAAGCAGACCACACCAAGACACATCATAATTAAAATGCCAAAGGTGGAAGATAAAGAGAGAATCTTAAAGGCAATGATAGAAAATAACAGAGTTACCTACAAAGAAGTTCCCATAAAACTATTGTGGGCAAACACTCCTCATGGTTTCAGGAATTGTAGACCCGGCCCCAGCATGACGAGTCGCCAGCATCCTGGCCGCTCTTGTCTCTATGTCTCAACATAAGGCCGCACGCGGAATGTCACTGTCAACCACTCAGAGGGTGGACACGGGAATTAGATCAAAGAGCGCTCCTCATGCTCATTATGCTTTAGAACTTGCTCTGCTTTTCTTATCAGCAATGCGGTGTAAGCTATCTTTAGCAGGGAGTCTATGGGACCCTGCAACTGGTCCAAACGTTTTATAGACCTTGACTCTGATCGGTAAGAGCGATTCCTGAATTAGTGTATGTTACCTGTTACTGTCAAACAACTGAATACAATAGACAATTTATGAATTTTAGCCTTGCATCTCTCGTATGTATCCTCCTCAAGAAAAGACATGAGGGATGAAGGTTTGGCTGCTGGTCTCCGCTAGAGAGGCAGTCACCTTCCTTCCCCCAGATATAATAAAGTGTCCTGGGTAAGTTTGTTCTGCTGTGGCCACGAGGCCTCTACTGGACAGAGCGACTTCCAACTGAGCCTCGGGGGGGGAGGGTGTGTGTGTGGCACCACCGCCATAACCTGCCAACACCAACCAAGGCTCAACTACAAGGGGAAGGTGTACTCAGCCCACACCGCTGGCACACCTCAAGTACCCAGCTTGGGTGATAGGGGAGGCTGTGGAATGGGACCTTATAGAACACGTACTACAGTAGGTCATGCTACCAAGAACCGGAGTCAAGGCAGTTCTACCTAGTACACAGAAACAAACACAGGGAGCCTGCTAAATTGAAGAGGCAAAGAAATATGGCCCACATGAAAGAACAGAACAAAACCCAGATAAAGAAATATATGAAATGTAGATAGCCAACCCATCAGATGCAGAGTTCAAAACACTGGTAATCAGAATGCTCAAAGAAATTATTGAGTAAAACCACAAAATAAATAAAAAGAAGTGAAGGTTATACAAAGTGAAATGAAGAAAAATATACAAGGAACCAACGGAGATAGGAAGAAGCCAGGATTCAATTCAGCAATGTGGAACAAAAGATAGGAATAAACATGTGCCCAAAACAGAAAGGAGAACCAAGAATCGAACATCTAGGACAACTTTAAACATACCAACATCTGAATCCTAGCGGTGCCAGAAGAAGAGAAAGAGCAAGAGACTGAAAACGTATTTGAAAAAATGAAAACTAACTTCCCAAATTTGGCCCAGGTAATAGACGTACAAGTCCAGGAAGCAAAGAGACTCCCAAACAAGCTAGACCCAAAGAAGACCACACCAAGACACATCATAATTAAAATGCCAAAGGTGGAAGATAAAGAGAGAATCTTAAAGGCAATGATAGAAAATAACAGAGTTACCTACAAAGGAGTTCCCATAAAACTATTGTGGGCGAACACTCCTCATGGTTTCAGGAATTGTAGACCCGGCCCCAGCATGACGAGCCACCAGCATCCTGGCCGCTCTTGTCTCTATGTCTCAACATAAGACCGCACGCGGAATGTCACTGTCAACCACTCAGAGGGTGGACACGGGAATTAGATCGAAGATCGCTCCTCATGCTCATTATGCTTTAGAACTTGCTCTGCTTTTCTTATCAGCAATGCGGTGTAAGCTATCTTTAGCAGGGAGTCTATGGGACCCTGCAACTGGTCCAAACGTTTTATAGACCTTGACTCTGATCGGTAAGAGCGATTCCTGAATTAGTGTATGTTACCTGTTACTGTCAAACAACTGAATACAATAGACAATTTATGAATTTTGGCCTTGCATCTCTCGTATGTATCCTCCTCAAGAAATGGCATGAGGGATGAAGGTTTGGCTGCTGGTCTCAGCTAGAGAGGCAGTCACCTTCCTTCCCCCAGATATAATAAAGTGTCCTGGGTAAGTTTGTTCTGCTGTGGCCACGAGGCCTCTACTGGACAGAGCGACTTCCAACTGAGCCTCGGGCGGGGGTGTGTGTGTGTGGCACCACCGCCATAACCTGCCAACACCAACCAAGGCTCAACTACAAGGGGAAGGTGTACTCAGCCCACACCGCTGGCACACCTCAAGTACCCAGCTTGGGTGATAGGGGAGGCTGTGGAATGGGACCCTATAGGACACGTACTACAGTAGGTCATGCTACCAAGAACCGGAGTCAAGGCAGTTCTACCTAGTACACAGAAACAAACACAGGGAGCCTGCTAAATTGAAGAGGCAAAGAAATATGGCCCACATGAAAAAACAGAACAAAACCCAGATAAAGAAATATATGAAATGTAGATAGCCAACCCATCAGATGCAGAGTTCAAAACACTGGTAATCAGAATGCTCAAAGAAATTATTGAGTAAAACCACAAAATAAATAAAAAGAAGTGAAGGTTATACAAAGTGAAATGAAGAAAAATATACAAGGAACCAACGGAGATAGGAAGAAGCCAGGATTCAATTCAGCAATGTGGAACAAAAGAAAGAAATAAACATGTGCCCAAAACAGAAAGGAGAACCAAGAATCGAACATCTAGGACAACTTTAAACATACCAACATCTGAATCCTAGCGGTGCCAGAAGGAGAAGAGAAAGAGCAAGAGACTGAAAACGTATTTGAAAAAATGAAAACTAACTTCCCAAATTTGGTCCAGGAAATAGACGTACAAGTCCAGGAAGCAAAGAGAGTCCCAAACAAGCTAGACCGAAAGCAGACCACACCAAGACACATCATAATTAAAATGCCAAAGGTGGAAGATAAAGAGAGAATCTTAAAGGCAATGATAGAAAATAACAGAGTTACCTACAAAGAAGTTCCCATAAAACTATTGTGGGCAAACACTCCTCATGGTTTCAGGAATTGTAGACCCGGCCCCAGCATGACGAGTCGCCAGCATCCTGGCCGCTCTTGTCTCTATGTCTCAACATAAGGCCGCACGCGGAATGTCACTGTCAACCACTCAGAGGGTGGACACGGGAATTAGATCAAAGAGCGCTCCTCATGCTCATTATGCTTTAGAACTTGCTCTGCTTTTCTTATCAGCAATGCGGTGTAAGCTATCTTTAGCAGGGAGTCTATGGGACCCTGCAACTGGTCCAAACGTTTTATAGACCTTGACTCTGATCGGTAAGAGCGATTCCTGAATTAGTGTATGTTATCTGTTACTGTCAAACAACTGAATACAATAGACAATTTATGAATTTTAGCCTTGCATCTCTCGTATGTATCCTCCTCAAGAAAAGAAATGAGGGATGAAGGTTTGGGTGCTGGTCTCCGCTAGAGAGGCAGTCACCTTCCTTCCCCCAGATATAATAAAGTGTCCTGGGTAAGTTTGTTCTGCTGTGGCCACGAGGCCTCTACTGGACAGAGCGACTTCCAACTGAGCCTCGGGGGGGGAGGGTGTGTGTGTGGCACCACCGCCATAACCTGCCAACACCAACCAAGGCTCAACTACAAGGGGAAGGTGTACTCAGCCCACACCGCTGGCACACCTCAAGTACCCAGCTTGGGTGATAGGGGAGGCTGTGGAATGGGACCCTATAGGACACGTACTACAGTAGGCCATGCTACCAAGACACGGAGTCAAGGCAGTTCTACCTAGTACACAGAAACAAACACAGGGAGCCTGCTAAGTTGAAGAGGCAAAGAAATATGGCCCACATGAAAGAACAGAACAAAACCCAGATAAAGAAATATATGAAATGTAGATAGCCAACCCATCAGATGTAGAGTTCAAAACACTGGTAATCAGAATGCTCAAAGAAATTATTGAGTAAAACCACAAAATAAATAAAAAGAAGTGAAGGTTATACAAAGTGAAATGAAGAAAAATATACAAGGAACCAACGGAGATAGGAAGAAGCCAGGATTCAATTCAGCAATGTGGAACAAAAGATAGGAATAAACATGTGCCCAAAACAGAAAGGAGAACCAAGAATCGAACATCTAGGACAACTTTAAACATACCAACATCTGAATCCTAGCGGTGCCAGAAGAAGAGAAAGAGCAAGAGACTGAAAACGTATTTGAAAAAATGAAAACTAACTTCCCAAATTTGGCCCAGGTAATAGACGTACAAGTCCAGGAAGCAAAGAGACTCCCAAACAAGCTAGACCCAAAGAAGACCACACCAAGACACATCATAATTAAAATGCCAAAGGTGGAAGATAAAGAGAGAATCTTAAAGGCAATGATAGAAAATAACAGAGTTACCTACAAAGGAGTTCCCATAAAACTATTGTGGGCAAACACTCCTCATGGTTTCAGGAATTGTAGACCCGGCCCCAGCATGACGAGCCACCAGCATCCTGGCCGCTCTTGTCTCTATGTCTCAACATAAGACCGCACGCGGAATGTCACTGTCAACCACTCAGAGGGTGGACACGGGAATTAGATCGAAGAGCGCTCCTCATGCTCATTATGCTTTAGAACTTGCTCTGCTTTTCTTATCAGCAATGCGGTGTAAGCTATCTTTAGCAGGGAGTCCATGGGACCCTGCAACTGGTCCAAACGTTTTATAGACCTTGACTCTGATCGGTAAGAGCGATTCCTGAATTAGTGTATGTTACCTGTTACTGTCAAACAACTGAATACAATAGACAATTTATGAATTTTGGCCTTGCATCTCTCGTATGTATCCTCCTCAAGAAATGGCATGAGGGATGAAGGTTTGGCTGCTGGTCTCAGCTAGAGAGGCAGTCACCTTCCTTCCCCCAGATATAATAAAGTGTCCTGGGTAAGTTTGTTCTGCTGTGGCCACGAGGCCTCTACTGGACAGAGCGACTTCCAACTGAACCTCGGGGGGGGAGGGTGTGTGTGTGGCACCACCGCCATAACCTGCCAACACCAACCAAGGCTCAACTACAAGGGGAAGGTGTACTCAGCCCACACCGCTGGCACACCTCAAGTACCCAGCTTGGGTGATAGGGGAGGCTGTGGAATGGGACCCTATAGGACACGTACTACAGTAGGCCATGCTACCAAGACACGGAGTCAAGGCAGTTCTACCTAGTACACAGAAACAAACACAGGGAGGCTGCTAAGTTGAAGAGGCAAAGAAATATGGCCCACATGAAAGAACAGAACAAAACCCAGATAAAGAAATATATGAAATGTAGATAGCCAACCCATCAGATGCGGAGTTCAAAACACTGGTAATCAGAATGCTCAAAGAAATTATTGAGTAAAACCACAAAATAAATTAAAAAAAGTGAAGGTTATACAAAGTGAAATGAAGAAAAATATACAAGGAACCAACGGAGATAGGAAGAAGCCAGGATTCAATTCAGCAATGTGGAACAAAAGATAGAAATAAACATGTGCCCAAAACAGAAAGGAAAAACAAGAATCGAACATCTAGGACAACTTTAAACATACCAACATCTGAATTCTAGCGGTGCCAGAAGGAGAAGAGAAAGAGCAAGAGACTGAAAACGTATTTGAAAAAATGAAAACTAACTTCCCAAATTTGGTCCAGGAAATAGACGTACAAGTCCAGGAAGCAAAGAGAGTCCCAAACAAGCTAGACCGAAAGCAGACCACACCAAGACACATCATAATTAAAATGCCAAAGGTGGAAGATAAAGAGAGAATCTTAAAGGCAATGATAGAAAATAACAGAGTTACCTACAAAGAAGTTCCCATAAAACTATTGTGGGCAAACACTCCTCATGGTTTCAGGAATTGTAGACCCGGCCCCAGCATGACGAGTCGCCAGCATCCTGGCCGCTCTTGTCTCTATGTCTCAACATAAGGCCGCACGCGGAATGTCACTGTCAACCACTCAGAGGGTGGACACGGGAATTAGATCAAAGAGCGCTCCTCATGCTCATTATGCTTTAGAACTTGCTCTGCTTTTCTTATCAGCAATGCGGTGTAAGCTATCTTTAGCAGGGAGTCTATGGGACCCTGCAACTGGTCCAAACGTTTTATAGACCTTGACTCTGATCGGTAAGAGCGATTCCTGAATTAGTGTATGTTATCTGTTACTGTCAAACAACTGAATACAATAGACAATTTATGAATTTTAGCCTTGCATCTCTCGTATGTATCCTCCTCAAGAAAAGAAATGAGGGATGAAGGTTTGGCTGCTGGTCTCCGCTAGAGAGGCAGTCACCTTCCTTCCCCCAGATATAATAAAGTGTCCTGGGTAAGTTTGTTCTGCTGTGGCCACGAGGCCTCTACTGGACAGAGCGACTTCCAACTGAGCCTCGGGCGGGGGTGTGTGTGTGTGGCACCACCGCCATAACCTGCCAACACCAACCAAGGCTCAACTACAAGGGGAAGGTGTACTCAGCCCACACCGCTGGCACACCTCAAGTACCCAGCTTGGGTGATAGGGGAGGCTGTGGAATGGGACCCTATAGGACACGTACTACAGTAGGCCATGCTACCAAGACACGGAGTCAAGGCAGTTCTACCTAGTACACAGAAACAAACACAGGGAGGCTGCTAAGTTGAAGAGGCAAAGAAATATGGCCCACATGAAAGAACAGAACAAAACCCAGATAAAGAAATATATGAAATGTAGATAGCCAACCCATCAGATGCGGAGTTCAAAACACTGGTAATCAGAATGCTCAAAGAAATTATTGAGTAAAACCACAAAATAAATTAAAAAAAGTGAAGGTTATACAAAGTGAAATGAAGAAAAATATACAAGGAACCAACGGAGATAGGAAGAAGCCAGGATTCAATTCAGCAATGTGGAACAAAAGATAGAAATAAACATGTGCCCAAAACAGAAAGGAAAAACAAGAATCGAACATCTAGGACAACTTTAAACATACCAACATCTGAATTCTAGCGGTGCCAGAAGGAGAAGAGAAAGAGCAAGAGACTGAAAACGTATTTGAAAAAATGAAAACTAACTTCCCAAATTTGGTCCAGGAAATAGACGTACAAGTCCAGGAAGCAAAGAGAGTCCCAAACAAGCTAGACCGAAAGCAGACCACACCAAGACACATCATAATTAAAATGCCAAAGGTGGAAGATAAAGAGAGAATCTTAAAGGCAATGATAGAAAATAACAGAGTTACCTACAAAGAAGTTCCCATAAAACTATTGTGGGCAAACACTCCTCATGGTTTCAGGAATTGTAGACCCGGCCCCAGCATGACGAGTCGCCAGCATCCTGGCCGCTCTTGTCTCTATGTCTCAACATAAGGCCGCACGCGGAATGTCACTGTCAACCACTCAGAGGGTGGACACGGGAATTAGATCAAAGAGCGCTCCTCATGCTCATTATGCTTTAGAACTTGCTCTGCTTTTCTTATCAGCAATGCGGTGTAAGCTATCTTTAGCAGGGAGTCTATGGGACCCTGCAACTGGTCCAAACGTTTTATAGACCTTGACTCTGATCGGTAAGAGCGATTCCTGAATTAGTGTATGTTATCTGTTACTGTCAAACAACTGAATACAATAGACAATTTATGAATTTTAGCCTTGCATCTCTCGTATGTATCCTCCTCAAGAAAAGAAATGAGGGATGAA
Source organism: Furipterus horrens (assembly GCF_987537825.1). Lineage (NCBI taxonomy): Eukaryota > Metazoa > Chordata > Mammalia > Chiroptera > Furipteridae > Furipterus > Furipterus horrens. The sequence continues at coordinate 729,486 of NW_028327196.1, read as the reverse complement.
GGTTTGGCTGCTGGTCTCCGCTAGAGAGGCAGTCACCTTCCTTCCCCCAGATATAATAAAGTGTCCTGGGTAAGTTGGTTCTGCTGTGGCCACGAGGCCTCTACTGGACAGAGCGACTTCCAACTGAGCCTCGGGCGGGGGTGTGTGTGTGTGGCACCACCGCCATAACCTGCCAACACCAACCAAGGCTCAACTACAAGGGGAAGGTGTACTCAGCCCACACCGCTGGCACACCTCAAGTACCCAGCTTGGGTGATAGGGGAGGCTGTGGAATGGGACCCTATAGGACACGTACTACAGTAGGTCATGCTACCAAGAACCGGAGTCAAGGCAGTTCTACCTAGTACACAGAAACAAACACAGGGAGCCTGCTAAATTGAAGAGGCAAAGAAATATGGCCCACATGAAAAAACAGAACAAAACCCAGATAAAGAAATATATGAAATGTAGATAGCCAACCCATCAGATGCAGAGTTCAAAACACTGGTAATCAGAATGCTCAAAGAAATTATTGAGTAAAACCACAAAATAAATAAAAAGAAGTGAAGGTTATACAAAGTGAAATGAAGAAAAATATACAAGGAACCAACGGAGATAGGAAGAAGCCAGGATTCAATTCAGCAATGTGGAACAAAAGATAGGAATAAACATGTGCCCAAAACAGAAAGGAGAACCAAGAATCGAACATCTAGGACAACTTTAAACATACCAACATCTGAATCCTAGCGGTGCCAGAAGAAGAGAAAGAGCAAGAGACTGAAAACGTATTTGAAAAAATGAAAACTAACTTCCCAAATTTGGCCCAGGTAATAGACGTACAAGTCCAGGAAGCAAAGAGACTCCCAAACAAGCTAGACCCAAAGAAGACCACACCAAGACACATCATAATTAAAATGCCAAAGGTGGAAGATAAAGAGAGAATCTTAAAGGCAATGATAGAAAATAACAGAGTTACCTACAAAGGAGTTCCCATAAAACTATTGTGGGCAAACACTCCTCATGGTTTCAGGAATTGTAGACCCGGCCCCAGCATGACGAGCCACCAGCATCCTGGCCGCTCTTGTCTCTATGTCTCAACATAAGACCGCACGCGGAATGTCACTGTCAACCACTCAGAGGGTGGACACGGGAATTAGATCGAAGAGCGCTCCTCATGCTCATTATGCTTTAGAACTTGCTCTGCTTTTCTTATCAGCAATGCGGTGTAAGCTATCTTTAGCAGGGAGTCCATGGGACCCTGCAACTGGTCCAAACGTTTTATAGACCTTGACTCTGATCGGTAAGAGCGATTCCTGAATTAGTGTATGTTACCTGTTACTGTCAAACAACTGAATACAATAGACAATTTATGAATTTTGGCCTTGCATCTCTCGTATGTATCCTCCTCAAGAAATGGCATGAGGGATGAAGGTTTGGCTGCTGGTCTCAGCTAGAGAGGCAGTCACCTTCCTTCCCCCAGATATAATAAAGTGTCCTGGGTAAGTTTGTTCTGCTGTGGCCACGAGGCCTCTACTGGACAGAGCGACTTCCAACTGAACCTCGGGGGGGGAGGGTGTGTGTGTGGCACCACCGCCATAACCTGCCAACACCAACCAAGGCTCAACTACAAGGGGAAGGTGTACTCAGCCCACACCGCTGGCACACCTCAAGTACCCAGCTTGGGTGATAGGGGAGGCTGTGGAATGGGACCCTATAGGACACGTACTACAGTAGGCCATGCTACCAAGACACGGAGTCAAGGCAGTTCTACCTAGTACACAGAAACAAACACAGGGAGGCTGCTAAGTTGAAGAGGCAAAGAAATATGGCCCACATGAAAGAACAGAACAAAACCCAGATAAAGAAATATATGAAATGTAGATAGCCAACCCATCAGATGCGGAGTTCAAAACACTGGTAATCAGAATGCTCAAAGAAATTATTGAGTAAAACCACAAAATAAATTAAAAAAAGTGAAGGTTATACAAAGTGAAATGAAGAAAAATATACAAGGAACCAACGGAGATAGGAAGAAGCCAGGATTCAATTCAGCAATGTGGAACAAAAGATAGAAATAAACATGTGCCCAAAACAGAAAGGAAAAACAAGAATCGAACATCTAGGACAACTTTAAACATACCAACATCTGAATTCTAGCGGTGCCAGAAGGAGAAGAGAAAGAGCAAGAGACTGAAAACGTATTTGAAAAAATGAAAACTAACTTCCCAAATTTGGTCCAGGAAATAGACGTACAAGTCCAGGAAGCAAAGAGAGTCCCAAACAAGCTAGACCGAAAGCAGACCACACCAAGACACATCATAATTAAAATGCCAAAGGTGGAAGATAAAGAGAGAATCTTAAAGGCAATGATAGAAAATAACAGAGTTACCTACAAAGAAGTTCCCATAAAACTATTGTGGGCAAACACTCCTCATGGTTTCAGGAATTGTAGACCCGGCCCCAGCATGACGAGTCGCCAGCATCCTGGCCGCTCTTGTCTCTATGTCTCAACATAAGGCCGCACGCGGAATGTCACTGTCAACCACTCAGAGGGTGGACACGGGAATTAGATCAAAGAGCGCTCCTCATGCTCATTATGCTTTAGAACTTGCTCTGCTTTTCTTATCAGCAATGCGGTGTAAGCTATCTTTAGCAGGGAGTCTATGGGACCCTGCAACTGGTCCAAACGTTTTATAGACCTTGACTCTGATCGGTAAGAGCGATTCCTGAATTAGTGTATGTTATCTGTTACTGTCAAACAACTGAATACAATAGACAATTTATGAATTTTAGCCTTGCATCTCTCGTATGTATCCTCCTCAAGAAAAGAAATGAGGGATGAAGGTTTGGCTGCTGGTCTCCGCTAGAGAGGCAGTCACCTTCCTTCCCCCAGATATAATAAAGTGTCCTGGGTAAGTTTGTTCTGCTGTGGCCACGAGGCCTCTACTGGACAGAGCGACTTCCAACTGAGCCTCGGGCGGGGGTGTGTGTGTGTGGCACCACCGCCATAACCTGCCAACACCAACCAAGGCTCAACTACAAGGGGAAGGTGTACTCAGCCCACACCGCTGGCACACCTCAAGTACCCAGCTTGGGTGATAGGGGAGGCTGTGGAATGGGACCCTATAGGACACGTACTACAGTAGGCCATGCTACCAAGACACGGAGTCAAGGCAGTTCTACCTAGTACACAGAAACAAACACAGGGAGGCTGCTAAGTTGAAGAGGCAAAGAAATATGGCCCACATGAAAGAACAGAACAAAACCCAGATAAAGAAATATATGAAATGTAGATAGCCAACCCATCAGATGCGGAGTTCAAAACACTGGTAATCAGAATGCTCAAAGAAATTATTGAGTAAAACCACAAAATAAATTAAAAAAAGTGAAGGTTATACAAAGTGAAATGAAGAAAAATATACAAGGAACCAACGGAGATAGGAAGAAGCCAGGATTCAATTCAGCAATGTGGAACAAAAGATAGAAATAAACATGTGCCCAAAACAGAAAGGAAAAACAAGAATCGAACATCTAGGACAACTTTAAACATACCAACATCTGAATTCTAGCGGTGCCAGAAGGAGAAGAGAAAGAGCAAGAGACTGAAAACGTATTTGAAAAAATGAAAACTAACTTCCCAAATTTGGTCCAGGAAATAGACGTACAAGTCCAGGAAGCAAAGAGAGTCCCAAACAAGCTAGACCGAAAGCAGACCACACCAAGACACATCATAATTAAAATGCCAAAGGTGGAAGATAAAGAGAGAATCTTAAAGGCAATGATAGAAAATAACAGAGTTACCTACAAAGAAGTTCCCATAAAACTATTGTGGGCAAACACTCCTCATGGTTTCAGGAATTGTAGACCCGGCCCCAGCATGACGAGTCGCCAGCATCCTGGCCGCTCTTGTCTCTATGTCTCAACATAAGGCCGCACGCGGAATGTCACTGTCAACCACTCAGAGGGTGGACACGGGAATTAGATCAAAGAGCGCTCCTCATGCTCATTATGCTTTAGAACTTGCTCTGCTTTTCTTATCAGCAATGCGGTGTAAGCTATCTTTAGCAGGGAGTCTATGGGACCCTGCAACTGGTCCAAACGTTTTATAGACCTTGACTCTGATCGGTAAGAGCGATTCCTGAATTAGTGTATGTTATCTGTTACTGTCAAACAACTGAATACAATAGACAATTTATGAATTTTAGCCTTGCATCTCTCGTATGTATCCTCCTCAAGAAAAGAAATGAGGGATGAAGGTTTGGCTGCTGGTCTCCGCTAGAGAGGCAGTCACCTTCCTTCCCCCAGATATAATAAAGTGTCCTGGGTAAGTTGGTTCTGCTGTGGCCACGAGGCCTCTACTGGACAGAGCGACTTCCAACTGAGCCTCGGGCGGGGGTGTGTGTGTGTGGCACCACCGCCATAACCTGCCAACACCAACCAAGGCTCAACTACAAGGGGAAGGTGTACTCAGCCCACACCGCTGGCACACCTCAAGTACCCAGCTTGGGTGATAGGGGAGGCTGTGGAATGGGACCCTATAGGACACGTACTACAGTAGGTCATGCTACCAAGAACCGGAGTCAAGGCAGTTCTACCTAGTACACAGAAACAAACACAGGGAGCCTGCTAAATTGAAGAGGCAAAGAAATATGGCCCACATGAAAAAACAGAACAAAACCCAGATAAAGAAATATATGAAATGTAGATAGCCAACCCATCAGATGCAGAGTTCAAAACACTGGTAATCAGAATGCTCAAAGAAATTATTGAGTAAAACCACAAAATAAATAAAAAGAAGTGAAGGTTATACAAAGTGAAATGAAGAAAAATATACAAGGAACCAACGGAGATAGGAAGAAGCCAGGATTCAATTCAGGAATGTGGAACAAAAGAAAAAAGAAACATGTGCCCAAAACAGAAAGGAGAACCAAGAATCGAACATCTAGGACAACTTTAAACATACCAACATCTGAATCCTAGCGGTGCCAGAAGAAGAGAAAGAGCAAGATACTGAAAACATATTTGAAAAAATGAAAACTAACTTCCCAAATTTGGCCCAGTAAATAGACGTACAAGTCCAGGAAGCAAAGAGAGTCCCAAACAAGCTAGACCGAAAGCAGACCACACCAAGACACATCATAATTAAAATGCCAAAGGTGGAAGATAAAGAGAGAATCTTAAAGGCAATGATAGAAAATAACAGAGTTACCTACAAAGGAGTTCCCATAAAACTATTGTGGGCAAACACTCCTCATGGTTTCAGGAATTGTAGACCCGGCCCCAGCATGACGAGCCGCCAGCATCCTGGCTGCTCTTGTCTCTATGTCTCAACATAAGGCCGCACGCGGAATGTCACTGTCAACCACTCAGAGGGTGGACACGGGAATTAGATCAAAGAGCGCTCCTCATGCTCATTATGCTTTAGAACTTGCTCTGCTTTTCTTATCAGCAATGTGGTGTAAGCTATCTTTAGCAGGGAGTCTATGGGACCCTGCAACTGGTCCAAACGTTTTATAGACCTTGACTCTGATCGGTAAGAGCGATTCCTGAATTAGTGTATGTTACCTGTTACTGTCAAACAACTGAATACAATAGACAATTTATGAATTTTGGCCTTGCATCTCTCGTATGTATCCTCCTCAAGAAATGGCATGAGGGATGAAGGTTTGGCTGCTGGTCTCCGCTAGAGAGGCAGTCACCTTCCTTCCCCCAGATATAATAAAGCGTCCTGGGTAAGTTTGTTCTGCTGTGGCCACGAGGCCTCTACTGGACAGAGCGACTTCCAACTGAGCCTCGGGGGGGGAGGGTGTGTGTGTGGCACCACCGCCATAACCTGCCAACACCAACCAAGGCTCAACTACAAGGGGAAGGTGTACTCAGCCCACACCGCTGGCACACCTCAAGTACCCAGCTTGGGTGATAGGGGAGGCTGTGGAATGGGACCCTATAGGACACGTACTACAGTAGGTCATGCTACCAAGAACCGGAGTCAAGGCAGTTCTACCTAGTACACAGAAACAAACACAGGGAGCCTGCTAAATTGAAGAGGCAAAGAAATATGGCCCACATGAAAAAACAGAACAAAACCCAGATAAAGAAATATATGAAATGTAGATAGCCAACCCATCAGATGCGGAGTTCAAAACACTGGTAATCAGAATGCTCAAAGAAATTATTGAGTAAAACCACAAAATAAATTAAAAAAAGTGAAGGTTATACAAAGTGAAATGAAGAAAAATATACAAGGAACCAACGGAGATAGGAAGAAGCCAGGATTCAATTCAGCAATGTGGAACAAAAGAAAGAAATAAACATGTGCCCAAAACAGAAAGGAAAAACAAGAATCGAACATCTAGGACAACTTTAAACATACCAACATCTGAATCCTAGCGGTGCCAGAAGGAGAAGAGAAAGAGCAAGAGACTGAAAACGTATTTGAAAAAATGAAAACTAACTTCCCAAATTTGGTCCAGGAAATAGACGTACAAGTCCAGGAAGCAAAGAGAGTCCCAAACAAGCTAGACCGAAAGCAGACCACACCAAGACACATCATAATTAAAATGCCAAAGGAGGAAGATAAAGAGAGAATCTTAAAGGCAATGATAGAAAATAACAGAGTTACCTACAAAGAAGTTCCCATAAAACTATTGTGGGCAAACACTCCTCATGGTTTCAGGAATTGTAGACCCGGCCCCAGCATGACGAGCCGCCAGCATCCTGGCCGCTCTTGTCTCTATGTCTCAACATAAGGCCGCACGCGGAATGTCACTGTCAACCACTCAGAGGGTGGACACGGGAATTAGATCAAAGAGCGCTCCTCATGCTCATTATGCTTTAGAACTTGCTCTGCTTTTCTTATCAGCAATGTGGTGTAAGCTATCTTTAGCAGGGAGTCTATGGGACCCTGCAACTGGTCCAAACGTTTTATAGACCTTGACTCTGATCGGTAAGAGCGATTCCTGAATTAGTGTATGTTACCTGTTACTGTCAAACAACTGAATACAATAGACAATTTATGAATTTTGGCCTTGCATCTCTCGTATGTATCCTCCTCAAGAAATGGCATGAGGGATGAAGGTTTGGCTGCTGGTCTCCGCTAGAGAGGCAGTCACCTTCCTTCCCCCAGATATAATAAAGCGTCCTGGGTAAGTTTGTTCTGCTGTGGCCACGAGGCCTCTACTGGACAGAGCGACTTCCAACTGAGCCTCGGGGGGGGAGGGTGTGTGTGTGGCACCACCGCCATAACCTGCCAACACCAACCAAGGCTCAACTACAAGGGGAAGGTGTACTCAGCCCACACCGCAGGCACACCTCAAGTACCCAGCTTGGGTGATAGGGGAGGCTGTGGAATGGGACCCTATAGGACACGTACTACAGTAGGTCATGCTACCAAGAACCGGAGTCAAGGCAGTTCTACCTAGTACACAGAAACAAACACAGGGAGCCTGCTAAATTGAAGAGGCAAAGAAATATGGCCCACATGAAAAAACAGAACAAAACCCAGATAAAGAAATATATGAAATGTAGATAGCCAACCCATCAGATGCGGAGTTCAAAACACTGGTAATCAGAATGCTCAAAGAAATTATTGAGTAAAACCACAAAATAAATTAAAAAAAGTGAAGGTTATACAAAGTGAAATGAAGAAAAATATACAAGGAACCAACGGAGATAGGAAGAAGCCAGGATTCAATTCAGCAATGTGGAACAAAAGAAAGAAATAAACATGTGCCCAAAACAGAAAGGAAAAACAAGAATCGAACATCTAGGACAACTTTAAACATACCAACATCTGAATCCTAGCGGTGCCAGAAGGAGAAGAGAAAGAGCAAGAGACTGAAAACGTATTTGAAAAAATGAAAACTAACTTCCCAAATTTGGTCCAGGAAATAGACGTACAAGTCCAGGAAGCAAAGAGAGTCCCAAACAAGCTAGACCGAAAGCAGACCACACCAAGACACATCATAATTAAAATGCCAAAGGTGGAAGATAAAGAGAGAATCTTAAAGGCAATGATAGAAAATAACAGAGTTACCTACAAAGGAGTTCCCATAAAACTATTGTGGGCAAACACTCCTCATGGTTTCAGGAATTGTAGACCCGGCCCCAGCATGACGAGCCGCCAGCATCCTGGCTGCTCTTGTCTCTATGTCTCAACATAAGGCCGCACGCGGAATGTCACTGTCAACCACTCAGAGGGTGGACACGGGAATTAGATCAAAGAGCGCTCCTCATGCTCATTATGCTTTAGAACTTGCTCTGCTTTTCTTATCAGCAATGTGGTGTAAGCTATCTTTAGCAGGGAGTCTATGGGACCCTGCAACTGGTCCAAACGTTTTATAGACCTTGACTCTGATCGGTAAGAGCGATTCCTGAATTAGTGTATGTTACCTGTTACTGTCAAACAACTGAATACAATAGACAATTTATGAATTTTGGCCTTGCATCTCTCGTATGTATCCTCCTCAAGAAATGGCATGAGGGATGAAGGTTTGGCTGCTGGTCTCCGCTAGAGAGGCAGTCACCTTCCTTCCCCCAGATATAATAAAGCGTCCTGGGTAAGTTTGTTCTGCTGTGGCCACGAGGCCTCTACTGGACAGAGCGACTTCCAACTGAGCCTCGGGGGGGGAGGGTGTGTGTGTGGCACCACCGCCATAACCTGCCAACACCAACCAAGGCTCAACTACAAGGGGAAGGTGTACTCAGCCCACACCGCTGGCACACCTCAAGTACCCAGCTTGGGTGATAGGGGAGGCTGTGGAATGGGACCCTATAGGACACGTACTACAGTAGGTCATGCTACCAAGAACCGGAGTCAAGGCAGTTCTACCTAGTACACAGAAACAAACACAGGGAGCCTGCTAAATTGAAGAGGCAAAGAAATATGGCCCACATGAAAAAACAGAACAAAACCCAGATAAAGAAATATATGAAATGTAGATAGCCAACCCATCAGATGCGGAGTTCAAAACACTGGTAATCAGAATGCTCAAAGAAATTATTGAGTAAAACCACAAAATAAATTAAAAAAAGTGAAGGTTATACAAAGTGAAATGAAGAAAAATATACAAGGAACCAACGGAGATAGGAAGAAGCCAGGATTCAATTCAGCAATGTGGAACAAAAGAAAGAAATAAACATGTGCCCAAAACAGAAAGGAAAAACAAGAATCGAACATCTAGGACAACTTTAAACATACCAACATCTGAATCCTAGCGGTGCCAGAAGGAGAAGAGAAAGAGCAAGAGACTGAAAACGTATTTGAAAAAATGAAAACTAACTTCCCAAATTTGGTCCAGGAAATAGACGTACAAGTCCAGGAAGCAAAGAGAGTCCCAAACAAGCTAGACCGAAAGCAGACCACACCAAGACACATCATAATTAAAATGCCAAAGGAGGAAGATAAAGAGAGAATCTTAAAGGCAATGATAGAAAATAACAGAGTTACCTACAAAGAAGTTCCCATAAAACTATTGTGGGCAAACACTCCTCATGGTTTCAGGAATTGTAGACCCGGCCCCAGCATGACGAGCCGCCAGCATCCTGGCCGCTCTTGTCTCTATGTCTCAACATAAGGCCGCACGCGGAATGTCACTGTCAACCACTCAGAGGGTGGACACGGGAATTAGATCAAAGAGCGCTCCTCATGCTCATTATGCTTTAGAACTTGCTCTGCTTTTCTTATCAGCAATGTGGTGTAAGCTATCTTTAGCAGGGAGTCTATGGGACCCTGCAACTGGTCCAAACGTTTTATAGACCTTGACTCTGATCGGTAAGAGCGATTCCTGAATTAGTGTATGTTACCTGTTACTGTCAAACAACTGAATACAATAGACAATTTATGAATTTTGGCCTTGCATCTCTCGTATGTATCCTCCTCAAGAAATGGCATGAGGGATGAAGGTTTGGCTGCTGGTCTCCGCTAGAGAGGCAGTCACCTTCCTTCCCCCAGATATAATAAAGCGTCCTGGGTAAGTTTGTTCTGCTGTGGCCACGAGGCCTCTACTGGACAGAGCGACTTCCAACTGAGCCTCGGGGGGGGAGGGTGTGTGTGTGGCACCACCGCCATAACCTGCCAACACCAACCAAGGCTCAACTACAAGGGGAAGGTGTACTCAGCCCACACCGCAGGCACACCTCAAGTACCCAGCTTGGGTGATAGGGGAGGCTGTGGAATGGGACCCTATAGGACACGTACTACAGTAGGTCATGCTACCAAGAACCGGAGTCAAGGCAGTTCTACCTAGTACACAGAAACAAACACAGGGAGCCTGCTAAATTGAAGAGGCAAAGAAATATGGCCCACATGAAAAAACAGAACAAAACCCAGATAAAGAAATATATGAAATGTAGATAGCCAACCCATCAGATGCGGAGTTCAAAACACTGGTAATCAGAATGCTCAAAGAAATTATTGAGTAAAACCACAAAATAAATTAAAAAAAGTGAAGGTTATACAAAGTGAAATGAAGAAAAATATACAAGGAACCAACGGAGATAGGAAGAAGCCAGGATTCAATTCAGCAATGTGGAACAAAAGAAAGAAATAAACATGTGCCCAAAACAGAAAGGAAAAACAAGAATCGAACATCTAGGACAACTTTAAACATACCAACATCTGAATCCTAGCGGTGCCAGAAGGAGAAGAGAAAGAGCAAGAGACTGAAAACGTATTTGAAAAAATGAAAACTAACTTCCCAAATTTGGTCCAGGAAATAGACGTACAAGTCCAGGAAGCAAAGAGAGTCCCAAACAAGCTAGACCGAAAGCAGACCACACCAAGACACATCATAATTAAAATGCCAAAGGTGGAAGATAAAGAGAGAATCTTAAAGGCAATGATAGAAAATAACAGAGTTACCTACAAAGGAGTTCCCATAAAACTATTGTGGGCAAACACTCCTCATGGTTTCAGGAATTGTAGACCCGGCCCCAGCATGACGAGCCGCCAGCATCCTGGCTGCTCTTGTCTCTATGTCTCAACATAAGGCCGCACGCGGAATGTCACTGTCAACCACTCAGAGGGTGGACACGGGAATTAGATCAAAGAGCGCTCCTCATGCTCATTATGCTTTAGAACTTGCTCTGCTTTTCTTATCAGCAATGTGGTGTAAGCTATCTTTAGCAGGGAGTCTATGGGACCCTGCAACTGGTCCAAACGTTTTATAGACCTTGACTCTGATCGGTAAGAGCGATTCCTGAATTAGTGTATGTTACCTGTTACTGTCAAACAACTGAATACAATAGACAATTTATGAATTTTGGCCTTGCATCTCTCGTATGTATCCTCCTCAAGAAATGGCATGAGGGATGAAGGTTTGGCTGCTGGTCTCCGCTAGAGAGGCAGTCACCTTCCTTCCCCCAGATATAATAAAGCGTCCTGGGTAAGTTTGTTCTGCTGTGGCCACGAGGCCTCTACTGGACAGAGCGACTTCCAACTGAGCCTCGGGGGGGGAGGGTGTGTGTGTGGCACCACCGCCATAACCTGCCAACACCAACCAAGGCTCAACTACAAGGGGAAGGTGTACTCAGCCCACACCGCTGGCACACCTCAAGTACCCAGCTTGGGTGATAGGGGAGGCTGTGGAATGGGACCCTATAGGACACGTACTACAGTAGGTCATGCTACCAAGAACCGGAGTCAAGGCAGTTCTACCTAGTACACAGAAACAAACACAGGGAGCCTGCTAAATTGAAGAGGCAAAGAAATATGGCCCACATGAAAAAACAGAACAAAACCCAGATAAAGAAATATATGAAATGTAGATAGCCAACCCATCAGATGCGGAGTTCAAAACACTGGTAATCAGAATGCTCAAAGAAATTATTGAGTAAAACCACAAAATAAATTAAAAAAAGTGAAGGTTATACAAAGTGAAATGAAGAAAAATATACAAGGAACCAACGGAGATAGGAAGAAGCCAGGATTCAATTCAGCAATGTGGAACAAAAGAAAGAAATAAACATGTGCCCAAAACAGAAAGGAAAAACAAGAATCGAACATCTAGGACAACTTTAAACATACCAACATCTGAATCCTAGCGGTGCCAGAAGGAGAAGAGAAAGAGCAAGAGACTGAAAACGTATTTGAAAAAATGAAAACTAACTTCCCAAATTTGGTCCAGGAAATAGACGTACAAGTCCAGGAAGCAAAGAGAGTCCCAAACAAGCTAGACCGAAAGCAGACCACACCAAGACACATCATAATTAAAATGCCAAAGGAGGAAGATAAAGAGAGAATCTTAAAGGCAATGATAGAAAATAACAGAGTTACCTACAAAGAAGTTCCCATAAAACTATTGTGGGCAAACACTCCTCATGGTTTCAGGAATTGTAGACCCGGCCCCAGCATGACGAGCCGCCAGCATCCTGGCCGCTCTTGTCTCTATGTCTCAACATAAGGCCGCACGCGGAATGTCACTGTCAACCACTCAGAGGGTGGACACGGGAATTAGATCAAAGAGCGCTCCTCATGCTCATTATGCTTTAGAACTTGCTCTGCTTTTCTTATCAGCAATGTGGTGTAAGCTATCTTTAGCAGGGAGTCTATGGGACCCTGCAACTGGTCCAAACGTTTTATAGACCTTGACTCTGATCGGTAAGAGCGATTCCTGAATTAGTGTATGTTACCTGTTACTGTCAAACAACTGAATACAATAGACAATTTATGAATTTTGGCCTTGCATCTCTCGTATGTATCCTCCTCAAGAAATGGCATGAGGGATGAAGGTTTGGCTGCTGGTCTCCGCTAGAGAGGCAGTCACCTTCCTTCCCCCAGATATAATAAAGCGTCCTGGGTAAGTTTGTTCTGCTGTGGCCACGAGGCCTCTACTGGACAGAGCGACTTCCAACTGAGCCTCGGGGGGGGAGGGTGTGTGTGTGGCACCACCGCCATAACCTGCCAACACCAACCAAGGCTCAACTACAAGGGGAAGGTGTACTCAGCCCACACCGCAGGCACACCTCAAGTACCCAGCTTGGGTGATAGGGGAGGCTGTGGAATGGGACCCTATAGGACACGTACTACAGTAGGTCATGCTACCAAGAACCGGAGTCAAGGCAGTTCTACCTAGTACACAGAAACAAACACAGGGAGCCTGCTAAATTGAAGAGGCAAAGAAATATGGCCCACATGAAAAAACAGAACAAAACCCAGATAAAGAAATATATGAAATGTAGATAGCCAACCCATCAGATGCGGAGTTCAAAACACTGGTAATCAGAATGCTCAAAGAAATTATTGAGTAAAACCACAAAATAAATTAAAAAAAGTGAAGGTTATACAAAGTGAAATGAAGAAAAATATACAAGGAACCAACGGAGATAGGAAGAAGCCAGGATTCAATTCAGCAATGTGGAACAAAAGAAAGAAATAAACATGTGCCCAAAACAGAAAGGAAAAACAAGAATCGAACATCTAGGACAACTTTAAACATACCAACATCTGAATCCTAGCGGTGCCAGAAGGAGAAGAGAAAGAGCAAGAGACTGAAAACGTATTTGAAAAAATGAAAACTAACTTCCCAAATTTGGTCCAGGAAATAGACGTACAAGTCCAGGAAGCAAAGAGAGTCCCAAACAAGCTAGACCGAAAGCAGACCACACCAAGACACATCATAATTAAAATGCCAAAGGTGGAAGATAAAGAGAGAATCTTAAAGGCAATGATAGAAAATAACAGAGTTACCTACAAAGGAGTTCCCATAAAACTATTGTGGGCAAACACTCCTCATGGTTTCAGGAATTGTAGACCCGGCCCCAGCATGACGAGCCGCCAGCATCCTGGCTGCTCTTGTCTCTATGTCTCAACATAAGGCCGCACGCGGAATGTCACTGTCAACCACTCAGAGGGTGGACACGGGAATTAGATCAAAGAGCGCTCCTCATGCTCATTATGCTTTAGAACTTGCTCTGCTTTTCTTATCAGCAATGTGGTGTAAGCTATCTTTAGCAGGGAGTCTATGGGACCCTGCAACTGGTCCAAACGTTTTATAGACCTTGACTCTGATCGGTAAGAGCGATTCCTGAATTAGTGTATGTTACCTGTTACTGTCAAACAACTGAATACAATAGACAATTTATGAATTTTGGCCTTGCATCTCTCGTATGTATCCTCCTCAAGAAATGGCATGAGGGATGAAGGTTTGGCTGCTGGTCTCCGCTAGAGAGGCAGTCACCTTCCTTCCCCCAGATATAATAAAGCGTCCTGGGTAAGTTTGTTCTGCTGTGGCCACGAGGCCTCTACTGGACAGAGCGACTTCCAACTGAGCCTCGGGGGGGGAGGGTGTGTGTGTGGCACCACCGCCATAACCTGCCAACACCAACCAAGGCTCAACTACAAGGGGAAGGTGTACTCAGCCCACACCGCTGGCACACCTCAAGTACCCAGCTTGGGTGATAGGGGAGGCTGTGGAATGGGACCCTATAGGACACGTACTACAGTAGGTCATGCTACCAAGAACCGGAGTCAAGGCAGTTCTACCTAGTACACAGAAACAAACACAGGGAGCCTGCTAAATTGAAGAGGCAAAGAAATATGGCCCACATGAAAAAACAGAACAAAACCCAGATAAAGAAATATATGAAATGTAGATAGCCAACCCATCAGATGCGGAGTTCAAAACACTGGTAATCAGAATGCTCAAAGAAATTATTGAGTAAAACCACAAAATAAATTAAAAAAAGTGAAGGTTATACAAAGTGAAATGAAGAAAAATATACAAGGAACCAACGGAGATAGGAAGAAGCCAGGATTCAATTCAGCAATGTGGAACAAAAGAAAGAAATAAACATGTGCCCAAAACAGAAAGGAAAAACAAGAATCGAACATCTAGGACAACTTTAAACATACCAACATCTGAATCCTAGCGGTGCCAGAAGGAGAAGAGAAAGAGCAAGAGACTGAAAACGTATTTGAAAAAATGAAAACTAACTTCCCAAATTTGGTCCAGGAAATAGACGTACAAGTCCAGGAAGCAAAGAGAGTCCCAAACAAGCTAGACCGAAAGCAGACCACACCAAGACACATCATAATTAAAATGCCAAAGGAGGAAGATAAAGAGAGAATCTTAAAGGCAATGATAGAAAATAACAGAGTTACCTACAAAGAAGTTCCCATAAAACTATTGTGGGCAAACACTCCTCATGGTTTCAGGAATTGTAGACCCGGCCCCAGCATGACGAGCCGCCAGCATCCTGGCCGCTCTTGTCTCTATGTCTCAACATAAGGCCGCACGCGGAATGTCACTGTCAACCACTCAGAGGGTGGACACGGGAATTAGATCAAAGAGCGCTCCTCATGCTCATTATGCTTTAGAACTTGCTCTGCTTTTCTTATCAGCAATGTGGTGTAAGCTATCTTTAGCAGGGAGTCTATGGGACCCTGCAACTGGTCCAAACGTTTTATAGACCTTGACTCTGATCGGTAAGAGCGATTCCTGAATTAGTGTATGTTACCTGTTACTGTCAAACAACTGAATACAATAGACAATTTATGAATTTTGGCCTTGCATCTCTCGTATGTATCCTCCTCAAGAAATGGCATGAGGGATGAAGGTTTGGCTGCTGGTCTCCGCTAGAGAGGCAGTCACCTTCCTTCCCCCAGATATAATAAAGCGTCCTGGGTAAGTTTGTTCTGCTGTGGCCACGAGGCCTCTACTGGACAGAGCGACTTCCAACTGAGCCTCGGGGGGGGAGGGTGTGTGTGTGGCACCACCGCCATAACCTGCCAACACCAACCAAGGCTCAACTACAAGGGGAAGGTGTACTCAGCCCACACCGCAGGCACACCTCAAGTACCCAGCTTGGGTGATAGGGGAGGCTGTGGAATGGGACCCTATAGGACACGTACTACAGTAGGTCATGCTACCAAGAACCGGAGTCAAGGCAGTTCTACCTAGTACACAGAAACAAACACAGGGAGCCTGCTAAATTGAAGAGGCAAAGAAATATGGCCCACATGAAAAAACAGAACAAAACCCAGATAAAGAAATATATGAAATGTAGATAGCCAACCCATCAGATGCGGAGTTCAAAACACTGGTAATCAGAATGCTCAAAGAAATTATTGAGTAAAACCACAAAATAAATTAAAAAAAGTGAAGGTTATACAAAGTGAAATGAAGAAAAATATACAAGGAACCAACGGAGATAGGAAGAAGCCAGGATTCAATTCAGCAATGTGGAACAAAAGAAAGAAATAAACATGTGCCCAAAACAGAAAGGAAAAACAAGAATCGAACATCTAGGACAACTTTAAACATACCAACATCTGAATCCTAGCGGTGCCAGAAGGAGAAGAGAAAGAGCAAGAGACTGAAAACGTATTTGAAAAAATGAAAACTAACTTCCCAAATTTGGTCCAGGAAATAGACGTACAAGTCCAGGAAGCAAAGAGAGTCCCAAACAAGCTAGACCGAAAGCAGACCACACCAAGACACATCATAATTAAAATGCCAAAGGTGGAAGATAAAGAGAGAATCTTAAAGGCAATGATAGAAAATAACAGAGTTACCTACAAAGGAGTTCCCATAAAACTATTGTGGGCAAACACTCCTCATGGTTTCAGGAATTGTAGACCCGGCCCCAGCATGACGAGCCGCCAGCATCCTGGCTGCTCTTGTCTCTATGTCTCAACATAAGGCCGCACGCGGAATGTCACTGTCAACCACTCAGAGGGTGGACACGGGAATTAGATCAAAGAGCGCTCCTCATGCTCATTATGCTTTAGAACTTGCTCTGCTTTTCTTATCAGCAATGTGGTGTAAGCTATCTTTAGCAGGGAGTCTATGGGACCCTGCAACTGGTCCAAACGTTTTATAGACCTTGACTCTGATCGGTAAGAGCGATTCCTGAATTAGTGTATGTTACCTGTTACTGTCAAACAACTGAATACAATAGACAATTTATGAATTTTGGCCTTGCATCTCTCGTATGTATCCTCCTCAAGAAATGGCATGAGGGATGAAGGTTTGGCTGCTGGTCTCCGCTAGAGAGGCAGTCACCTTCCTTCCCCCAGATATAATAAAGCGTCCTGGGTAAGTTTGTTCTGCTGTGGCCACGAGGCCTCTACTGGACAGAGCGACTTCCAACTGAGCCTCGGGGGGGGAGGGTGTGTGTGTGGCACCACCGCCATAACCTGCCAACACCAACCAAGGCTCAACTACAAGGGGAAGGTGTACTCAGCCCACACCGCTGGCACACCTCAAGTACCCAGCTTGGGTGATAGGGGAGGCTGTGGAATGGGACCCTATAGGACACGTACTACAGTAGGTCATGCTACCAAGAACCGGAGTCAAGGCAGTTCTACCTAGTACACAGAAACAAACACAGGGAGCCTGCTAAATTGAAGAGGCAAAGAAATATGGCCCACATGAAAAAACAGAACAAAACCCAGATAAAGAAATATATGAAATGTAGATAGCCAACCCATCAGATGCGGAGTTCAAAACACTGGTAATCAGAATGCTCAAAGAAATTATTGAGTAAAACCACAAAATAAATTAAAAAAAGTGAAGGTTATACAAAGTGAAATGAAGAAAAATATACAAGGAACCAACGGAGATAGGAAGAAGCCAGGATTCAATTCAGCAATGTGGAACAAAAGAAAGAAATAAACATGTGCCCAAAACAGAAAGGAAAAACAAGAATCGAACATCTAGGACAACTTTAAACATACCAACATCTGAATCCTAGCGGTGCCAGAAGGAGAAGAGAAAGAGCAAGAGACTGAAAACGTATTTGAAAAAATGAAAACTAACTTCCCAAATTTGGTCCAGGAAATAGACGTACAAGTCCAGGAAGCAAAGAGAGTCCCAAACAAGCTAGACCGAAAGCAGACCACACCAAGACACATCATAATTAAAATGCCAAAGGAGGAAGATAAAGAGAGAATCTTAAAGGCAATGATAGAAAATAACAGAGTTACCTACAAAGAAGTTCCCATAAAACTATTGTGGGCAAACACTCCTCATGGTTTCAGGAATTGTAGACCCGGCCCCAGCATGACGAGCCGCCAGCATCCTGGCCGCTCTTGTCTCTATGTCTCAACATAAGGCCGCACGCGGAATGTCACTGTCAACCACTCAGAGGG